>NC_041814.1:29012497-29329997 GCF_900964775.1 Scleropages formosus | reverse complement strand
ACACACACACACACACACTGTCTGAAACCAGTTGTCCCAAGTGGGGTCACGGCAAACCGGAGCCTAACCCAGCAACAGAGGGCACAAGGCTGGAGGGGGAGGAGACACACCCAGGACAGGATGTCAGTCCATTGCAAGACACCCCAAGCAGGACTCGAACCCCAGACCCACCAGAGAGCGGGACCTGGCAAAGCCTGCCTCCCTGCTCTCTGGTAGCATTCTCACTTTACAGCTTTTTTCACGAACCAAGTGCCTAAAACTTTTGCATAGTACTGTACTTACCTTTGTAAGGGTGGGGGGTAGGACTTCAAACGAAACCCACCTCCTTAACCACCTTGACACCTGACACGCCTGGCAGCCTTTGGAAAATTCGCGGAGGAATTTTTCATATACTTTTCCGACCCGTGATTACTAAAATTACCCACAAAACCCATGCGGGGGACTTCTCTAAGTACCTCTCTTCTGCATTCAGCAGGCAGGCTTGGGCGTTAAGCCCCTTCCGAAGGGACAAGAGAAAAACGCTCACATCTAAGAGGACGTTCTAACTGGCACGATACGGCGTCGGCTCGTTCGCCGGGCCCCAAGCTCACGCCTTACCGGGAGAGCACCTCGGAGCTGTGCTCCAGCAGGCCCACGCACTTCAGGCGACAGGGAGAAGCCAGGTTTATTACTGCTGAGAAACGGCGATGTGAGCGCAGATAATCTCCAATCCGCCTGTTGCCACTTTGCAGCCTTGCTGTGAGTCATGTTTTGTACGAGGAGCGCAATATCCTTTAATAACGCCCTTCCCCGCAAGGCCTGAGATTTGTGCTGTCGTTTTAATAGCGGCACTTTATTGGGCTGTTGCTATGTGTGTGCGGGGGAGAGGGATGCTGGGGTTTCGGCGGTGTTTCGGCGACACACAATGAACGAGTCGCTTGCCTTTGTCTCGAACCCAAAACCTGGTGAAATAACGCCTTTAAGAAACCATCACAGACACGTGGAATTTACAGAGGCACGGTCCGGGTCCTGTTCATCCAGAAGCTCAAGGTGGTCAGTCTCATGATTAAAGGAAGGACGTCTGCCTGGAACTGCCGGCGAGACACCGAGTGTGACATTTCAAAGATCACCGGGCGCCCGGTGTGTTTGCTTTCCTCAACGGCCGTGACGGCACTCTGCAGAAATTAACGACTGTTGCTGGTTCGCCTCGCTTACGAAACCCGGAAAAGAGGTCAACGGCAATCAGCCACCCAGGGAGCGGGAGAGTTTCAGGTACGCCTGCCTAGGTTTCACATATCCGACATCCCTGCCCCCTACACAGGTTGCGCTCCACACACACATTTCCCAGCAACTGCTCACGTGTTATATTTTGGTATCAGCGCTAAATTCTCTCTGATGACACCTGAAATGCAGAGGACCTTGTAGATAGGATTAAAACCTAAAACATATCGGTCATCGTTAACTTTTATTGAGCTGATACCTTTATCCAGGGCAACTTGCTATTCCCTGAAGAAGCAGGTAATGTTATGGTTAGAGCCCAAGATATTGAAGTCGAAGGACCTGGGTTTGAATCCCACCTGCTGCTGTAGTACACCAGGGTAATTTACTAGCCCTGAAAGGCTCCCGTAACAGTCAGCTGGCTGTAAAAATGGGTGAATCCATGTAGGTTAACAGTGTAAACTGCTGTCAAAAATTGGCAAAATGAGTAAACATGCAGTGATTTGTATATTGACACAGCTAGATAATTTTTATTGCATCAGTTCAGGCAAAGTGCCTTGATCAAATGTCTTACAACAAGAGTGGGATCTCAAGCAGTAACAAGTATTGTGCCACTTTTTTATTTATTATTATTTACACACACTGTCTGAAACCATTTGCCCAGAGGCAAACTGGAGCCTAACCCAGCAACAGAGGACGTAAGGCTGGAGGGGGAGGGGTCACACCCAGCACAGGACACCAGTCCATCTCAAGGCGACCCAAGCAGGATTTGAACCCTAGACCCACCGGAAAGCAGGACCCAGCCAAACCCACTGCACCACTGCATCCCTACGCCTTTTACTTAAATTATCATTTATTTATTTTTCTCATGTGTCCCTCAAAGTTGCCTTGCAGTGTAAGGTTTGTACTGTGAAGCTACTTACAGTAATTTGCCCCTTCATACAGCTGGGTAATTTCTACTGTGTCATTTCAAAGTGAGTACCTTGATCGATGGAACTACAGCAGAAGGCATGATTCAAACCTGGGGCCTTCGATTGTAAGGTAATGGCTGAAAATGTATATAGGAGGACTTTATCTGACACTATAACATCATACATTTACATTTTACATTTATTTACTTATCAGACACTTTTCTCCAAAGCAACTTCCAACGAACTCTATGTAGTGTTATCAGCCCACACACCTTATTCACCGTGGTGACTTACACTGCTGGGTACACTACTTACAATGGGTCACTCATTCATACATCAGTGGAACACACACACATACACACACACACACACACACACACACACACACACACACACACACACGCACTCTCTCTCTGTCACCCACACACTATGGGTAAACAGCATGTCTTTGGATGGTGGGTGGAAACCAGAGCACCCAGTGGAAACCCATGCAGACACAGGGAGTACATGCAAACTCCACACAGACTGAGCGGGGATCAAACCCACATCCTCCCACCACCCAGGTGAGCGTATCATACCAAGGTAAGACGTGGCAAAAAAAAGGTGTTGCTGTTTATCCTGCAGCAAAGAAATGAGCTGCCTGGTAGTGCCTCAATAAGACGTCAACGAGCCGAAATGGGAAACATTTTCATTGAAAGGATTGGTGAACAGTGCGTCTGCAAAGCTAAAAATGAATTACCAATGCTAATAAGAGTGCTTTTAATTGCCCTACAATTTCAGTCTCATTAAGCCAAGAAGACGGTTTTTGTTCTGTTCATCGTTGTCATTTTTCTCGGTGGGAGTGAGCCGAACACCTGAAGGAAGTTCGATCCCGTGGCTCAGGGTCATCCCGGAACAGTGGGAGCCGGACGCACGCGGCCTGTTTGGCGAGGGCCTCGTGAGCCTGGCATGCAGATGAAGGACGAGCGAGACGGCGAAGCTGTAGTGCAGTTGTATCCCGACCGCGGTGCTGCCAGCACTGTGTGTGCGCTGCCTCTGCGTCCAGCTTGCCTCTTAATTAATTATGCTTCATTGAGACATTGATTGAACGAGTCGCACTCAAAACTCAAATCCCATTAGGCCAAGCAGCTGAGTTGAGGACTTTTTCCACTAGTAAAAAGATAAATAATGTTCTTTTTTTATTTCCGACTTTCAAGTCACCAGAACAATTTTATTTTAACTCATCGTTGACTGTGTTCTTATCATATCTCAAACATTTTTTTATAACCAGTGGATCGATTAATTGATTTCTGCCCTATTGCAGTTTATTACTCTTCATGTTGAAAAATTGCTATTTCGTTACAGTCTGAGTGCTGCGGCAGCTCGTATTTCAGTTTATAGCATAGATGTAAAGAGTAAGAGTTTCCTAAAAGTGCGTGCACCTCCTACACATTATTATTTGATGTCACATCCTGAAGTGCTCTGCAGATAACACGCAGACCCAGTGTGGGCAGATCACAGCCACATAGCACTGCTTACTGGGGAACACGGTCCACTGTCTCATTGACTGTACGCCAGCTCTTCAACTTACAGTCACAACTGGGACCGGAGGGCTGTTTGTAACTCAATTTGTTTGTAATTCCAACATCACTTTGGTCTTTAAGTCACAGTAAAGAGAGGCTTAACAGTACAGATGTCCTTTCGTTGAACAGCAGATTGTTTGTTAGTCTGTGCAATACTTTCTCCCTCTTACTTATTCCCTTTCTCGTTATGTATTTGATCGCTCATTATTAATTCCATTGTGTATGTATGTTTATATGTGTATATGTAAGTTACGTTTTTTTGGTTTTTGTCTGCATTATGAGCCATTGGGAACCGAAGTCAAATTCCCTGTGTGTGTGCATACTTGGCGAAATAAATCAAATTCTGATAATAATTTTGATTCTGATTTATGACTTAGGTTCTGAAAAAAATCCCAGCTACAGTTATAACAAATAAAAGTACTTTAGAGGAATGCATACAGTATACTGTTTATGCATAAGACATCCGGTCACATTAAAATTAAAACCTATTAAAATGTACTCTCAATAAATATACATTGTCTCCGCAAACTCTTATGTAGTGCCAGCTGTTAGCCGTTACTCTTAACTGTTAGTGTTTAATTTCCATAAACAGGTGCAATGGTCATTGCTCAACCAACACTCAGAAACACCAGACATGAGTTACAAACACTGTGGAAGCGAGGTACAAACAGCAAGTTGCCCTGGATAAAGGTGTCAGTTAAACAGATGTTAATAATATCAATGATGACCAATATGTTGTAGGTTTAAATCCTTTATATGAGGTCCTGATTCTAGATGGAAAAAGTGTCACATACACACCTCTGCATTTCAGGTGTCATCAGAGAGAATTTAGCACTGATACCAAAATGAACATAGGTGGTCCCACGTTCCTGTACTGTTTGGGTGCTCTTTATTGCCATCTCCAGTCTCAGTGGTAAAAACCAGTCCAATTCACTGTGCCACAGAGAGAAATTTTAAGAAGTTGGTAGATGAAGCACGCTCTGGGCACGAGTCTCACAACACTGTAGACGCAACGGCGGTGATATTTCAACATAGACTCTGAACACGTGTCTTGACCTCTGTTAAGGTATCCTCATGGCGCAGGGAGAAAAGGAGGAGCGCCACAAGCTGGCTCCCACGAGCTCTGCGGCAAGGTGGAGGAAGGGAGTTGGCGACACTGGGGAAGAGTGCCGGAACGGACAGGCAGAGATTAGTCCACCTTTAAGTGCTATCACAAAAGAGCAGGCATTTGTTCAAACCATGGAACAGACGTCTCTGAGGGAAGAAAAAGTAAATGAGGGGGATAATAGAAGCTTTGTTGCACATGAAGCCCAGAGTCCACGGGTGAGACACAAAGTAGATGATTGACACGAATGGCATTATCCCTTGGCAAATTAAACAAACTCACAGGGGCTGGGAAGATGGTTCAGTTGTTATTTAGATCTGAGCTTTCTGACAGTTTTGCCCTTGGCTGCAGAGCACGATGATTTTATCTTGGGACTGTGGGTAATTGCTCTTGGAAATCGGTCCTCCTCTGGCAACATGCTCTTTCGGGGCAGAGGTTCCATCCTTATGTGTGTCCTTAGTCAACAACTGTGAACCTCAGAAGCTGGCCTAGAATGTCAGCAGACGTGGCTAGATGATAGGATAGCAATGGCTCTGTCTTGAAAGGATGAAAACATGAAGAAAATTAAAATTTGACCTATAAATGGAGGAAAACTTCCAAATACAGCCTCATTCCATTAGCAAACCGGCTGTCGACTGCTCCAGTATCTATAAATAAACCCAGATGATGTTTATGCAAAGAATGCTGATAGGAAGGAAAAGATGCTTTGTGGAAGCTGAGCGGGTCGACCGATATCAGCGTGCGGGCCTTGTAACGGGTTCGGAAGATCTCACGTACGTCTCCTTCATCTCTGAATGCCTTCCTGCACCCGGTCATGAACGTGGGACTGCTGGGGACCAAAGCATGTAGAGGAACAAGGGCGATCTTCACTGGAGCACAGAGATAAGCACGTGAGCTGCATGAACTGCCTGCAAAACAGGCCGGTTCATAAACCACTTTCCAGCTTTCCAATATGACACACTGGATGAGCTGAAGGTCCCCTCTGGAGCCTTGAATAATCTGATTTTTTAAAAAAAAAAAAAAAAAAAAAAAAAGAGTTCAACATCAGAAGCACTGATGCCATTGTCCATTAATTCTATCTTGCTTTTGTCTTCATATTTTTTCCCAGAATGCCACGTCTCTCTTGGCATGTGACATCAAATCTCCTGTGGAATATTTTAGAGTTGTGAGACACTTAGCATAATAATGCAACAGCCTACTACTTTCATTCATGTCAATTCTCACTCCAATAATAGCAGTGGGCAACTCTCATAAAACAATAAATCCTATTGTATTACACATCAGTCTTATGTATTACATTACTGGTGTAACAGATGTCCTTATTCAAATCAAATTACCATAGTACCAGTATCAGTTTGCATGGCTGCGTATTTTATTGCTGCAAATAAGGTAGCTTATTATACCCAAAGTGACAATAACTGTTTATCTTGGCAGGAAAACAGCAGATCAATTTCTTAAGCATTAAAAAACATACAACATAAATTTGTATACACATCTCTGATCTTTCAGTTGAGCACATCAAGAGCGTAATGGTTAAGGAAAAGTGGATTCCACAATATGAGCAATTTATTTTGCACTGTTTTTTACAACACCAACATCATCATTCAAAGCACCATGTTCATCTTTCAAAACACCACTGGCATTGTAAAGAACACTATCGGCATCATTCCAGGCACCATGGGCCATACCTGCAATACCATTTGTTTAATTCAGAAAACCATCAACATCATCCAGAACAGTGCTGGCATTGTTTGGAACGCCATTGCCATCATTTGGCATTACGTGGAACATCAGAATCATCTAAAACACTATCAGTGTCCTACAGAAGACTATTGACATCATTAGGTAGACCATCAGCATCATCATCCATCAGCATCAGTCCGACACCATCAACATCATCCTTCAAAGTCTTACTTGCATTATCCAAAACTCCTTCGGCATCACCCTTTTGGAACACCAGCATTGCTCCTCTTGGAAATAAGACTCCACGAGTGAACAGAAGAATTCAAACCTCCCGGTGACCAGTCATCCCAATATAGACAGGCCTTGCGTTTCCATGGGGGGCAGAAATCAATGCAGCACCTACATCCAACACCATCCCACCTATAGCTACAAGAATCATTGTGGCCCATTGAATATTAAATAGCCCAGGTGATGCCTTAGTTCAGAATGGGAGGAGAAGGAAAAAACTGACAACAGACTAATGATTTCTAGTTGACATTGGCCGTTATTGATAGAGCCATAATCTGTCTATATGGATTTCCAGCCTGTGAGTTTGCAGCAGGTGCCATACAGGGGCAGTGATGACCGCTTTCCCCGGGGGGGGGGGGGTTGTAGCATCTCTCGTTCTGCTTTGTTGTTGTTTTTCAGCGGTAGTCGTTAGTCCCCCGTCTTTCAATGTTCACAGTTTGACCTTCAGTGTACAACAGAGCTGAAAGCAATCTTCTCCTATTGACAGGGCGGGACAGAGCGCTACTTCGGTGTGACAAAACCGCTTCCCGCTTTGCAGCAAACGCAACGAGTGTCCTGTGATGGGCACTCATTTCTGAGAGTCCCGGGAAACAAGTCAATCTCAGCTGCAGCCACCCGGACACAGCGACGACATGGCTGGAAAGTGTCACTTCTTTTCCGCTGCGCCAGAAGTAATAAATGTAACAATGCTTTCATTTACTGCACTTTTATGCATTTGGCAGAGACTTCTTCAAACAAAAGTCCATCAATGGCAGACTTCAGACACAGGATGATCAAAACACAGCTTGTGTGTCTAATACCACCATATTGCTGGTTCACATCACTCAAGTAGCTGCCTCCAGAAGTGACATTCAAATAACAAATACAGCAAGTACATAGATAATCGGAGCAGATGGTGTCGGGCACATTTATGGAGCTGTTGGGAGATCAAGAGAGAAATGGTTCTGAAACAGATCAGTTTGGGATCCTTTTTGAATGGCAGGGGTTCAGCATCTATGAGGGACGGAGGGAGCTCATTCCGCCATCGGAGCCAAAACTGAGAACCACTAGGCTTTTGATTTTGGACTCACAATGTGAGTGGGACTATCAAACAGCCAGACATAGAGGAATGCAACACTCTTTATGGGGTGCAGGGAGCAATCAGTTCATGAAGGTATTGGGGTTCGAATCCTTTGACCGTCCTATAGGCCCTGACCAGAGCAGTGCACGTAACTCAGATGTGTGAGCTCGCTGTCTGGGTGTGTTTGGACTCCAAGTATTGGCTCTTCCAAGTCCTACTCTGTCTTGTTTAGCCTTCTTCCAGCTGTGTGATAGGGAATCATAGGGTGAACTGAGGTGGAATGTGGTCAATTTGAAGATCTAAGACAATGTCCTGACCACCACAGAGCACATTTAACTAGTCACAAACTGTTAACCAATTAAAACTTAATAGATACACATATAAATATGGAAAAAAAATAGTATATAAGGCCGCTTCTGGATTGCTTTGCTTTTACTGTCCAGTCCAGTTCATCCGATGCAACGATTGCCTGGGTTCCTCTGGTGTTCTGAAACTTTTGACTGGTGCGATACTTTACATCTCATATTTCCCAGCATAAACAGCATTCCATTTCAGAACAACACGAGATTTTTTGCGGCGCTGTCCAACTCATTGTTTTTTTCTTGTTTTGCTTGCCTTTTTAAGGCAAGTGACACAAAGAATAGCTCTTCAGACATACACCTGAAAATAGAAGCAATATTTGAATTTTATAAATTCAATTCCAGCAGTCAGGAAATCTCAGTTTGTTGTGCTTTAATTGTTGTTTTTGGTCCTTTTTATGTGTTTTCTCAAAATAATCCAAACAACCCCTCGGGGAATTTTCCCAAAAACCAGAAGCATAGGAACATGATCCATCAGAAAGTACATAAGAAATATTACAAACAATAGGAAGCCATGAAGCTCATCTTGCTGTTCTAAACAGTATCAGGAATGAGACTAGATATCTCAGATTCACGATTTCCTCGGTTAAATTAGCCTCTGTTAGTGATTTCCGGAGGATTCTAGGAATGAGTAGCAGATACAACATTTTACTTTGAGGAATCAATTTTGGGCAAAAACATAGTAAAACTCAGTCATCCAGGGAAACCTCCATAACGCAATGTTTCACACTTCACTTGCATGTGAGAGATACTCAGAGGAGCGATTCCTCGCCGAAGTAATCGACAGCAGAAACACCCGCATTGTGTTCGGTCCAGAGGGGAGGCTGTTTATTAAAGACGGTCAATTTCAATTCAGACATATGAGCATATTTGCAAGAAATTCTTTCTAAGGGCGGTTTAAAATATTTATGTAAATTAGTTGCTTAAAAGAGGGCATTACCTACACTGAACTTCATATTCTCTGATGTACGCTTTTCTAATTTAACTGTAGGATAGTTTGGTTTCTCAGATATCAAGGGTGATATGGAAGGTAGCCTCCGGGGTCTCCGCACAGGGTTTGGCACCATCCGAGATGCTTGTATTTCATTTTATTTACACACCATGACCCTGAAGCTGGTGCAGTGAATTCAACAACACTGGTGCATCGGCGGGAGATGAACGATTTTTAATACCGTATCAGAGCCGTATATCATGTTTCTTTTTATTAGGAACAGGCTGTTCTTCAGCTAGATGCAAACACATCATAGGCAGCTCAACACAGATGTAGCTGCGTCTGTCTTATTTCAGCCTGTGCAGCAGACCGACATCAACGAACTTGAGTCTGAACTTGGAGACAAGTGTCAGCTTCAGTGATCCGGGGCCTTGGACGCAACGTTACGGGTTTGACGCGTGCGTCTGGATAAGATCGCGACCACACTCACAACACGTATGCGCAGCTTCCCAACGAGATTAAGTGCACGGCTGCTGTTTGGGCTCTTGAGTGTAGAAATCAATCAAACTCTCGAATGCTGGTACATGACAACGCCATGATGGCCTACTTGCAAAAGGTCAACAAGCTCTACTGCTCTTACTGTGGCTCAACAGGGTCGCTGTATTTGAGCTATTATCTGAATCTAATATATGCTGCTGAAGAGTTACCAATACCAACAAAACCGCTCAGGCCTGCAAATGGTTCAGTAATTTGACAATGTTTGCTTTTCATACTGTGTAACTAGAAGGCTTGATGGATTTTATGTCAAATTTGCCACCCATTACCTGCTTACCGGAATCTCTACAAACCAAGGTGTAAAAAAAATGTGAAATAAAAGGCTTTTTTTATGGGTATGGTTGTTCAGAGCCCATGCTTGTTCGACAAAGGTTGAAAGTTCAAATCGCAACACAGCTTCTGTTATGTAAGCAAGTTATTTAGTGTAAATGATCAGCAACAAAAAAGGCAGTATACATAAATTAAAGCTGCGTAAATATAGCTACACAAGCTGTGGATGAAAATATCTTCTGTACGAGGAACAGAAGGATAGGAGGGAATGAAAGATCCCTAAAAAGAATCCGTCTTGTCAGCATTTCATTACCGCAGCAGACGAGTGTAATTAGGGCCTACTCAACGTCATGGCTGGTTTGCTTTTGTAAACTTGCCACCGAGTGACAGGCTTCCCTGGGTGTGAGCTGAGTTCAGCGTCGTAGTCGTCGAGACAGTTTCGTGGGCCCTTGCTATTAACCCACGCGCACTTGCTAGGCAACGACTGCGTTATTAGCCTCAGTCGTGTCTGAACCCTCGGAGCACGATCCGTCGCTCATCATCGCCCCACTCTGATTGGCCGAGTCGAGCAATAAAAATCATTCGGCTAACCTCCAGCATATTACGCAATGGCATCCTTTGTGTCAAAGCTGCCATTCCAACAACGTTCCATTGATATTCTTTCTTCTTTTCCACAACCTTCCCCTCTCCAAAGTCCTCGTCGACACATCGGCCTACATGCTAACCTAACGGGAAACCTGTTAGCGGTGACAGGAAGGTGAAACGCTTGACTTTTTGTTTTCCCCCCCGTGAAGAACCAGTAATGTGATTTGCACTGCATTAGTTATACTTGAGTGTAACAGCCATTCTCTCCGTCGAGCCCTGCACCCGTGCCTCGGTTAAATTGCCTTTTCTTCTCGTTCTCTCCTCACCGGCGTTCTTTCTGCTCCTCGCTCCGTTGCCCCCTCATCACTTATTTATTTCGCGAAGCGTCGTGCCCACCGAGGAACAAACTTGCGAACAAAAAGGTGGAAATCTCAGCAGCAGCACCCCTCACAGGCCAATTTGATAAGAGTCGGACGTGACATTTTGCCGACAACAAGGAGCAGCGTGAAAAATGGGTGGGTGGGTGGAGATCTGTGTCTGCTCTGCTCAAATGAGCGATTCCTCTCCCCATTAATACCGAAACTCAATTTTCCATTCTTCTGCCTTTTATCAGAGCCCATTACTGCCTCTCTCTGCTTCGAGGCAGCCGAGGGAGCATCTTTTGTTTAGACTATTGTCAGCCTTAATGAAAAAGTGTCATTTGCTCCGAGTGGGGGTGCTGCTGTGCACCCGCCAGACGGGAATGGATCGATCGATCGCTCAGCAGAGGCGACTAGAGTGAGGTGGAGATACGCAGGCCAGGATTAGCCTTTTTAAGCCTGCCTCTGTTTTCTCATCTACTTTTTACTGCCAGCACAGTTGGGGGATTGGATCCAAGTCTCTACGAGGAGCATCTGTCCCTTGGTGGGGGACAACAATACCTAAATGATGGAGTCACATAGGTCTAAAATACCCGAGAGATCTCTTGTACAGGTACGTCCTAATATTAATCCCCTCTGCCTGTTTATGCATTGAGGTTTAAACAGCTCTGAATACAAATTTCTTCTAACCATAATGAGTTCTTCCAGTTCTAGATTTGCATTGGTTGCATTCCAAAGGTAAGCATAGTTCCTTAGCCACTGCGCTGTCTGAGAAATCTTCTTCACTTTACTTCACAGGGTCCACAAGCCTGATCTGCAGTGCCATGGGTAATGCAGAACCAAGCTCTCCACCACAGGGTTCGGGTTACCACTAGGTTTAGGTTTAGGCTCAAGTTTCGGCTGAGAGTTAGGCTTAAGCTTAGGGTTAGGTATCGCAAGTGCATGGACTTCCCTCTTGGTGAGCACTAAAGTGTTCCAACAGCCCTGCATTCGCAGGGAATTCAAATATAGGCCAAGCAACTGTTTCAGGACATGCTTGAACGTGTTTTCATGCATGAGTGTTTTCGTTTGGTTTATCACTGGCGGATTACAGAGATATGAGTAATTTGAGAAAAATTGGGCAGGGGGTCATTGAATGGCAATGAAAACATAATGTGTAGTTTTTTGATACTACACATTTATTCATTTAGCTGACAATTTTCTCCAAGATGACATACAGTTTTAATTTATTTACAATTATTCACCCATTTATACAGATAGGTAATTTTACTGGAGCAATTTATGGTTAGTAATTTGCTCAAGGGTACTACTTCCTGAGATGAGGATCAAACCTGCAACTTTTGGATTTATAAGCAGTAGCACTAACCATTACACTGGTAGTTGTCCCACGGGAGTTGCTTTGTAAGTTAATTAAATATATGAATCTTCAGTCACCACAATGGGAACATCATCAGCTCATTTTGTCTGCCATCTACTTAGTCCATCTTGGTTTTTTTCCACCTTCTTCCTTTTTAGTCTTACATCAGCTTGTTCAATTGAGCTTCTTCTCCTTCACTTAGTCCAGCTTTTCTTGTAACCCAGTATCCATGCAGTTAGTCCAGCTTCATCTCCTATTGTCTTCTCACTTTGTCCTTCTTCTCATTAAGTGTAGGGTAAATGCCTTGCTCAGGGGTACTACAGCCAGAGGTGGGGATCAAACTTGTGACCTTTGGATCCAAAGGAAGTATGTAGATCTAACACCACACTACCAGCTGTCCCTTGTCCTCAAGAAGTCCTGTTTCCTGTGCTGTGTTCCCCTGTGTCATTTTAGTCAAAATTTTCTCAATCCCACTGACAGTGGGCTGCTCTCTGCTACTGATATTTCACTTACTGGTGCTACTATTCCATTTATGTCCAAACAGATGCCAAGAAAGTGTACTAAGCCTGTATAATCCATTTCAATTAAAATAAGTTTTGACCTCTGCACTACAATGTAGCTGTCTGGCAATTTGGCATGCCATTGTTATTGCAAGTGCATTGTAAGCACATGATTTATAGCGAAAGTGTCACATCTCGACTTACTGTGCAAACTCTGTCATGGATTTCTGACGTGAAGTTCTCAGATGGAATTGGAGCTGACCTCGGAGCCATCCCTCCGGGGACGGAGCAAACTGTAATTAAAGACATTTCTGTTGGCTCATTCGGCTGAAGCGTTGCCAGAGTTTTACTCCGTTTATTTAAGCGCATCGATCACAACGGGCCTGAAAGCAGAAATCTGAATAAGAAGCATGATCGATCAAATTGCTTTTCGCCTCTGTCTGTTTTAATATCCAAAGGATTATTGGCTGTCAAGTTTTTTATGGTGGAACAGTAGTGTTTAGTAGAGAGGAAGAGACAGAGAGAAAGAGGAAAAGCCAGCAGCTCTGAAAACATATAAAAACTCCATTTATTTCCTTTAGATTCTTCCCACTGTGCCCTACGGTAAATAAAAACTTAATGAAAAGGAAATAAGAACATCACTTACTCTGGTTAATTCGGAGATATTTTTCTCCCTCTGTGTTCCGCTCCCGTCCCTGTTCCTCAGAACGGCCTGGACTCAATGACTCTTCTTTACGGTGGACGTCTCCACAGCTCTCTGAGTCACGTAATCTCATGTGACGTGGGCAGAGGTCCGGGATGGAAAGGCAGCACTGATGAGGGAATGGGAATGATTAAGGGACCTTGAGAGGTTCACGCATCAGTAATGGAAGGTTTTTGGCTCATATGAGACAAATGCCAGCTGATCCCGTGTGGCAACATGGAAGGGATGTGAAGGTCACATCTCAGTCGGGTTGCTGCTGTTGTACCCTTGAGGACAGTTTTCAGGGCCATCTGTCCCAGTAAAACTCACCTGTGTCAGAACTGAAAAATCGAAATGGCACAAGTGGATAACTGGATGCTGGACGGCAAGAAGCACCAAACGGAAACAGGTCCCCCCAAATATGAGGTAGGCTTGGCCAGATGACATTGAGCTCTATTCTTAGTATGATAAAAGTCCCTCTTCTATATACAGTTTAATGGCTGCATTAAGAGTTAATGTTTTAATGGTCAAAATAGTTTGCTGATGCATTTATTAAAATTAAAATAGTTAAATGTGCAGTTGTCATAATGTTGTTATCTTATGTGACATACGTGAAGAGCTTATGGCTTTCCTCATTATTTAGGTGAAGGTACATTCTTCCACATGTTACCTCAAACAACTGGGCACTTTACTTTCACATATATAATTCCCATGTAATGCTCTTCTTCAGGCTGCTTCTTTAATGCTGTTGTCTGCATTTTCATGTTTAGTTGGGGCCTTTGTCCAAAGTGACTTATAGTGTCTTACCGAGGTTTCAGGGTGAAGACCTTGTTCAAGGTGCCACACAGGGGACTTAAACCATTGACCTTCAGGTTTAAAGGTAAACGGGAGAGCTGCTGTGCTATGTGCTGTGTGTTTACTAAAGCCTGACCATTCTGCCCCTTTCAGGAGACATACATGTCAAATACTGTTCCCTCATCATAAAAAAATAGCAGCAATGTCCTGGTAACAGAGAGTTAGGGTCAACAAGACCTGCTTCTATATTATTTTTTGAATGTAACCTCTTGGGGGGGATCTGTATTTTTTATCTCTTGTGCATTGCTCCAGATAAAAGCATGTGCCAAACAAATAAATAGAAGAATTTTAAATTAATTACGAGCCCGGGCCAAGCCAGTTGGACTCAGGGTTTGCGCAGCAGGTCTTTAATTGATGGGGTTCGGTCCACCTGAGCCCCTGGAGCAGGGCCTGCTGAAGCGCTCAGGTAAACAAAACAAAAATACACTCGCTTCCTGCGGGCCGGCTCCGTACACAGAGTTAGGCTACGGACTCTGTGGGTTCGCTCGCATCCAGGGTGGGACGCAGGCGAAGCGCCCTTTAGACTTCGCTTGCTTTTCGGTTTGTTTTTGAACGTTTTTACTTTCTTTTTCTTGTGAAACGGAGATAACTGTTGTGAGAACCATCTAAAAATACTGCACTGATCATTTTATCCTCACCTCTCATATTCACACACACACACGCACGTACAGTATGTTTTATTTATGTGCAAAATACTGAGCAATATTGCTCAAAAGTGCCACTATTCAGCAAATAGGAGACGCATGTTAACCCATAAAATCAATATCCTCTAGATTGCAATTTTCATGAAATACTCAATTATTTGGATATAAAACCACGGAGCATTACTTTCCCATCATACACCAGTGTCGTAAACTCTGAAAATAAATCGCTTGCTCATTTTTATGTGGTGGTTGTGAGCGAGTGTGTGTGTGTGTGTGTGTGTGTGTGTGTGTGTGTGTGTGTGTGTGTGTGTGTGTGTGTGCGCTATTATTAAACTCAAATGGGAATTCTTCATCAGCGGGCACACTCTAATTTCATGTTTAAAGTATTTTAATGCTGCAGAATTTTTTTCTGCATAAAATTAATATTTATCAGCGGAAAGGCACACACTAATTTTGAATCAAGTGTGATTGAATGAAATTTAAAAGGAATTTTTGCTCTTTCAACAAACTGCTGATTTTATACCAGATTTGGTAAATGTTTACTTTTATTTTTTATTTGTGGGCTTAATAGCAAACAAAACAGATACAAAAATACACACACACGCACGCACACACACAGATAGATAGATAGATAGATAGATAGATAGATAGATAGATAGATAAATAGATGCAGGTTGTATGACTATGTTTACCCACCATGCACTTATTTATGCATTTGTTGTCACAAACCCTTTTTGTTCTGTCCACCAAATGTCTTCCTCCAATAAGTTGTAAGGACTAGTTTTTGTGCAACACTCATTAAAGACACTCATTAGAGGATCTCTGTATAAAAGTTTAAAACTGGTCAAGCGTACTACTGGAAACTGTTTACTGTAAATTGTTTTGAATGAAATTCTCTGCTGAAAATGAATAATTACCATGTCCTTCTCTGTCAAACCTCCGTGAGCCTGAATCATTCAGGGGAGTTATTGTGATTAATGCTGCTGTTGTCTTTGTGTCGTAGAGTCAATGTCGATGTTTGACCATATATATATATATACAATTTCTCCAGAAAGTTCCGTCCTCCACGTGTGTCCTTAGTGTGGAAAGGGGTGTGTCCACTGTCACGGTGATTGAGTCCATCCACCTGGCTGCTGTTCTTCTTCGCCTTCTTCTTTTTCCTCCAACTTTTCCAAACATCATCGTTCTGTTGGGGGAATCAGATCATCTCGGTGAGAATTCTAGTCTAATCTGAATTTGATTCAAGATCCTTGAACCATTTTACGTTTCTTTTTTTTAAATTCAGCTGAAACCTTAAGAGAAAACAATGCTTTGTAATCACAGCTCGATACACTTAGGGCCGGTAAAGTGAATGCGGCTTTAGAGCAACATGAGTAAATCATACAAAATGAAAACAAAAATTACACGTCAATCCCCAGCTGAAATTAAATCTGTGACAGTGTGCTATTGAAAGTGTCCATCTAACACCAGCAGAAGGTAAGTGAGCTTTGGGGTTAAAGGTCCACTGTAAAATGGCAATTTTTCACCTGTGACAACATGGAGCAAACAAGCTTTCTAAGGGGCAAAAATTTTCAGTGATGAAATATTATGGCCAAATATTGACCTAAGGTAATTGGTTGTATAGCCGAAAGGCCGACACTCAGTAAAAAAAAGACCAAAAACATCGCTTTCTTTTTCGCTCTGGGTCCATTTTTCCTACAATGCATCGCTGCCTTTTTCTTTAAAGTTGAGTAAAAAGACAGGAGATAAGGCAAGCAGGCGAGGGCGGTGGAGGATGCGGGTCACTTATGAAGCGCTTAAAGGGAAATTTGCCGGGTGCCGGGAGCGCAGAATGTACTAGAATAAAAGAGGAAGAGACGGGGGGAGAGATCAGCACATGCAGAAGAGTCGAAGCCGAAGGCAGAGGAGGAATGAGGAGGGAGAGGGAGACGGGGCGCACTCTGGTTGGACTCAAAGAACAGCATCCGAAAGAAGTAAAACTTTCTTTGTTTCCACAAATGATGAAAAAGCAGTAAAAGCAGAGTCACGTTTGCGCTGCGGTGCTGAACTGCCTTTTCCATAACTGTTTCATGAGCCTCAAGCTCTCCAGATGTTCAGAAATGAAGATTTGTAGGCAGTTGGTACACCTGCATTAAAGGTCAAACGTTTCCAGCCGCTCAAAATGGGCACTATGCGAATAGTACTCATTTTTGTGATGAAATCTACATTGATGATTTTAATTAATAGAGCTTGTACACATTTCACTAAGTTGGGTAACTTTAGTGAGCAAAATTAAAGCATCGCCATTTGATGAAATATGAATAATTGAATTCTCCGGTGCTTTGCCCTAATAGGCAGCACCAGCACCACTGTCGCTCTTTTGAGAGCTCAAATCTTTGCAGAAAATATATATATAAAAGACTAAAATGCTGTCAAATTCAGCGATGCAAAATAGGCGCCTGACTTTGAAAGAAAGTCAAAAGGAAAGAGCGAGGCGGCCGGAGTCAGCAGTCAGAGCGGAGATGCTTTGCAGCCACCTGGAGCATTTGAAATGAGCAGTAATAATATTCAGTATTATTCTATTTGCCGGCCGGGCCCTTCCCACAGCGAGCTGCCGTGGAGCTGGAAATGAGCGCCGTAATGGGCTGTTTGAGTGAGGCGGAGGACCCCCGGGGGGCAGGGGGGTGATCCACATCGTGACCCAGCCGCCCCCTCCCTGTGACTGGAATCAGGGTGTTGGTTTGAGACTGTAGGTGTGTTTCCTTGACAGCAGCTGTGAATATCAACACGGTCCCAGGAAGGGGGACGTGGTGCGGTGTGGTGCGGTGCAGTGCGGTGTGGCCGGGAGGGGGTGGTGCGGGAGTCGTTGGGGACCAGCCGGAGTCTGCAACCGCATGAATAAACTGATCAGGGCCTGTCGAGCCTCAGGGAGTCACCCTTTCTCCAAGTGCCGAAGCCAGCCACATCTATATTTATAACCTCTGTGTAACAGGGTGCCAATGGCTTATTTACATGCACCTGGCAGGGAGCGAGCTCCTCCCACAACCCCTGGGTATTGAGTGGAGAGGATAGCGGGAACCCGGGAGACGGCGGTGTGTCACTGTGGAGGATTTACCTCTTCTCGAGGGCATTCCGAAAGAAGATGCAAGGTGCCCCCAAAACCCAACGGTCACCAATGGGCCATATGAGACTGCCAAGATCCCCCAGTTCCCACAACTCTAGAGAAGGATTCTTATAGCATGACTTGTGCCCCTTTACCCCAGGAGTAAGCTGTCGATCTGAAGCTCAGGAAACCCTAAGGATCATCACGCAAACTGTTGTTCATGTTCTCCTTGGCATTTCTTCAGTTAGGTTCCACAGTGAAGTGAGTTAACCCTTTCCAGAGTTGCTGTCTTGAGATATCACACCTTGGATTGTTTGTGGCGAAAAGAGCTGGTAGTTTAATGGTTAAAGCTACTGTCTTTGGAGCTGAAAGTCACAGGTTTGATTCTCAGCAGTAGCACCCTTGTGCAAGGTACTTACCCTAAATTCCTCCAGTAAAATTACCCAGCTGTATGAATGGGTAAATAATTCTGAGTAGCTTAATGTTGTAATTTGCTTTGGAGGAAGGTGGTGGATAAATGAATAAATGTAAATGACACAAATGGAGCAGCTGACACACACGTCAGTGGAGTACAGCCAGTCTTCTGATGGGTTTTATTCATTACGAAATGGAATATTTCAGATGAATACAGACATGAGAAGCCTTGATCGACTCTGAGTTGAGTAGAGTACCTTTAAAACGCTTCACCGGGAGGCACCTGAGCGCGGTCACCCTCGCCAGTCTTCAACACCTGAGCTTAGCTGGCCCCAAATTCCCAGGCTGCAGTCAAGCGAGGCCCCGCAGGCTGTGTTCTTCACCTGTTATTGATCAAAACCTGGGGTTAGATCTGCGAGGCTCTGTTTCCAGGTCTCCGGCTATGCTGTAGTCACGATGTGCAGGAATTTTGGCACCGAGAAAAGAGAACAGTGTTTATTTCAAGAGTAGCATAAGTGGAATTGTGTTGAAATCCAAAGTTGTGTCCCTCCATCCAACTGTAGAGAGGAGGTGCAGAATCCGATCCTTAGAGTGGTCGAGATGACCGAAGGTCTCTCCCTCTCCTGCGTCCAGTTCCACCTAGAGCCCGATGGGCCCTTGGACAGCCCATAGGGTTGTAGGTGGAACTGGACACACACACACACCCCACAGCACACAGAATTAATTGTCTCGAAATGCACATCCCTGGACTTGGGTTTCTCAGTTCAGCTCTCCAAAGTCATGTTCCAGGAGGACACCTGACAAATGGGTAATTGACAAAGGCTTAGAAATAAAGGGATTGGGATTAAAAAAAAGAGAAAAGAACAGTTTGGTTTTACTGTTATCTGTGTTATAAGCTCTTAGTATTATTTTGTTTAATACTGCTGATGGTTTACTGCTGCAGTTTATTACCGTACCCTATATATCTTCCCTTTTACTGTAAAGCTCTTTGAGAAGCTGCTTTTAAAGGCACTATATAAAATGAAGTTTATTATTTTATCGTAATTCAATATGCTGGCGAAGGGCTTTTTAGTTCAAAGGTTGAGAAATGTTCAAATAAACAGACACTTGGACACATGATCAGGTGTTATTTCCCATGTTCTATGATGGTTTTTTCCTTAAAAATGTGATTAATCCGATAACATTAATAAAACACATCTTGTCCTCATCTAAATGATCAAGTGCAATTCTGTAGTTTATGAATTGTTTTCTATGCGCGTTAATATGCAATACATACACTATACATTTTACATCAAGTGGAAACTGTCCCACATATACTGTACATTTATATGTATGCATGTATTCGTGTGTGTGGGTGTGAGTGTTTGTGTGTTGATGTTAACGTTGCCCAACAACTGCCAAAATCACATTTTTTTGGAAGCTAATTACACCCCTTTGGGTGGTCTGTGGTCTGGAGGTTTCTTGGTTTAGGGTTATTATAATATTTTGTTGATACAATATACGTATATACAAGGAAACCGTATATGCTGTGTTTATGTATGTATAATGTGTACAGATTTATATTTAAATGATATATTATGATATATATAATTGAAGTTATATGTTTATGATGTAATTAGTTTCCACAAAAGCCTCTGCAGATTGTGTGTCAATGTTAGTATTGCCCTGCTAGCCAGAGGTGGGGGCAAAAGTGGGAGGAGGGGTGTAAGGGGAGGGCACGTTGATGGCGGGGGAGGACATTCAGGCCTCGGCGAGACTGATAACAAATGGGATCATTGCGGTTCAATAGCTCCGGGCCTCAGCAGATGAAGTATTTTACTATTACCGATGGGGCCGGGGTGGGAAGGGGGGGTTACCTCGCTAAGCACGCCGTCGTCGAGGGCGAGAAATGAGAGGTCCTCGAGTAACGACGCAATCCATCACCCGTCCGGCACGCTGTGGCAGACACTATAAGCAGGAGCAGAGAGTCGGGCTGTCGGCAGCGTCCCACCCACCCACCCACCCACATCTCTAATTCACACAAATGGAGTCATATTCCTTGGCGCCCATTACTTCTCCTTTTCTGTGTGCGGCACATGGAGGTGACCGCTTGCCGGAGTATCGGGTCTTCGCAGCTAGCAGCCGAGAACAGATATTCAAGCGGTGGCACTCGGATGAGCGTGTGTATGTGCGTGTGGGCATGTGTGTGTGTGTGTGTGTGTGTGTGTGTGTGTGTTTGGATGGGTGAGTACCTCGTTCTGAAATTACAAGCCTCGTGTCTCTGTGTGATTCCTCATGGTTGCTGCTGTGTACCTGTGTGCTCCCAGGCCACGGAGGGTGTTAATACACAGAGAAAATGCCCCCCAGCTTACCTTCCCCCTGAGCTTCTACCCCCACTTCTTCTGGCTTCTCTCCTCTTTTTTCAGCTTTTATCTCTTTTTGCCGCCATTCGTACAAACTGTTTTACAAACAGTTTGCTACATATTTCTGAGTGGGTATTTTGCAAGGGTAAAAAAGGGGTAATAAAAGGTTGAAGAAGTTTTTTTACAAGGACTTATTTAGTCTTGATTTTTGTTTTCTTCTTAAATGGATGGTGTTTGGCTCACTGCTTCTTCTTTGCAAGCAGATGCCTTTCGGTTCGAGCTCTGGTTAAGCTATTGTACCTTTGACCAAGATGTTTACCCTGAACTGATGCTATCAAAATGACCAAAATGGGTGTTGTGGCCTACCATTCCTTCCAGGGTGTACCCCACCTCATGCTTCTACAAGAGGTTCTGACCCACCATGATCCTTTAACAAGTATTTGCATTTATCCATTTAGCTGATGCTTTTCTCCAAATCAACTTATAATGTTAAGGATACAGTTACAACAAGCTTACAAGTATTTACCGAGTTGTACAGGTGGGCAACTTAGGATAAGTACCTTGCCGAAGGGTCCTACAACCACAGGTGGGGATCGAATCTGAACATTTGGAGCTGCACACAGAAGCTCTAACCACTACACTACCAGCTGTCCCAGCTGTTACATATAGTGGCTGATTAAGTATACAAGTAGACAAATCATTGTAATTGTCTTATGGTTTAAACCTAATGTTCTAAGTTGCTTTGGGGAATAATAATAATAATAATAATAATAATAATAATAATAATAATAATAATAATTGGTGCACAAATGTTTCCTTGGTCGCAATAAAAGAAAGTGTTGAAAATCAAGGCCTACGATCTTTTATTACACAATCACACAAGAGACATGAGCATAATTTGAATATGTGTGCGAGGTGTGTTCATATGAGCAGAGCTGCGAGGCTGAGGGTAGGAGGGCATTGAAAGTGACCCTGGATACGGTCACAGCAGTTGAGCGCGGCGGCTCGGCTCCCCAGACCGTGTTTTCCGATATGTGGAACCCAGTTGCACATGTAAAGAGATAAGCTTGCATGCTTCACCCCACCCCCCTCCCCCTGCCCGTTGCCATGGAAACCATGCTAAGAAAGTCATTTTGTAGAATATAAAAAGCTATTTTTTTAGGTCAGTCAACCAACAAAACGCATAAAACAAATGTCACTGTGTTCACACAGACTCTATTACGGTCATTACACGTTCTTTTCGCAAAGGGCACAAACTAACCTCACTAAGGGGGTTATCCCAACTTATAAAACCGAGCCCAGCCAGCCAGCCAACTCACACATGTCCAGAGCTTTTAATTTGGCTTTGTTCCTCAATTTCAGAGCAGGTACTATTATTATATTCATAAAAGGTTCAGTGACCATGATAAATGTTTCTTTTTTTTCTAGATGGTGAAAATGTTTTAAAAGCACTTTAAAAGCACTTTTATCATCTTTCTCGTGTTTAACATGACAGTACCACCATGGTAAAGCAGGTGCTGCTATCGGGGCTACAGGTAGCGCGGTGGTGGTAGTATGCGCTGGAAGAATCTGTGTTCAAATCTTTAATTCCCATTTTCTACCCTTGAGGAAGGTAATTTACCTTGAATCGACACAGTAGGGATGATCCAGTTTTAAACAAAATAAACCATTGTATGTAGCATAGTACAAAAGCCTCACACTGCAAATTGCCTTTGACAAAATATTGCTGAAGAATTTTTTAAAAATGCTGCAATAATCAGGCTATTGCTATTTGTTTATTTTTTTGAAATCTCAAGGCCAAATACATTTTTCGAATACAGCTGTTTACTGAAAGAATGGGAGCAAGGTGCTCGTCTGCTGCTTTTCACATCAGGCCTCCTCACTCCTCGGTGCAGGACGTGTGCCAACATCTGAAATTCTCCGTTTCGCAGCACTCTGTCTTAAATTGTTGGATGAAAGATTAAAAGTCAGGCTCCTTAATAATTTCAAACATCCTGCGAAAAGAGTGTCGAAATAGCAAATGTACTTGTTAATTGACAGAGTGCAGAGAGCATCAAAACATAATACTTCCAACTTCCTAATCAAATAAACCTTCTAATGACACTTCTGGCATTCGAATGATAAAGTCAACAGGTTTTTTTTTTTTTTTTTTATTGAATGCATTAAGAAAAGGTAAAGTTTGGACAAGGACCAAGTGCAAATGCATCGGAGCGATTCAAAGCTCCTTTACTTCTTCCCACTTTGCCACTCTCCATTTTGGCTAGAAATAACGTTCTGAAAAGAGGTAGCAGAGAAAACCAAACTTCTCTTCATGTTTCGATATTACTTCATTATTTACTCCATATCTGTGATTCTACAGCCTTTTCATAGCTTGGTTTAGTTTCTCTCGCCATAAATGCATGAAAACTCCATCTATGGGAGCCGGGGCTTTAAAGATTGATTACAAAAAATACGCAAGTGCTTCTTTGTCGTTTTTCGGTTTATTCCTTCTTTTCTTTTTGGCACAAGGAGTTCCAGCTGCAAGACGATCTGATGGGCAACCGTCTCCTTGGACTTTACTTATGGACTCCCCGGGAAGTGAGACGATTCCTTTCAGCTGAATAATGTATCGCGCGAATCCGCGTCAGTGCTGGAAAAGAGACAGATATTCCGTTACCGTTTCATAGCAGTGGTGAAATAAAGGGGGGGTTGGGGGGATTTGGGGGGGTTTGGGGGGGTTAAGCTACAGCTTTGTCCTTGAGCTAACTGGGCTCACCCGCATTATGGATGCTGACTCTGTCCAAGGATGCGTGTGAAGCGAGGGCCGGAAAGTTCCACCTCCGCCCATGTGAGCCTCGGCACTCGCCAAGCTGTCATAGACATCTCCAGCACTCTGCCACTGGGCCCATCTTGCATTCATCACTGCTTCAAGGACTCGCTTTCATTGTTTAAAAATTCCAAGTTCATACCAGATACACACGTCAAGCTCTCAAAAAGGCTGAAATATGAAATGAGGCATTTTTTCAGGCCATAGAAAATATTCAAATTAGTTTTTTTTTTTTTCCAGTCCCTTCTCACCGGTTCAGCTGGCGAACCCTCACCCCCAGCGCGGCCCTCATCCCACGAGCCTGGCGCTGCCAAGCACCTCTCAGCTGCCGAGAAGGAGAGGACGATGTGGAGCCTGGGCGAGAGCCCTAATTGGCAGCTGACGAAGTCCCGCCCCCGTCACAGGTGTGCCGCGTTACGACCTGCCGCTGGCGGCACTCTGGATCTCACGCTAATGGCTTTTCACCACACATTAACATCAAGAGGCACCAGAAGTGTTTACAACACTCTCCTCGCTTCACTAGCAGACACCTTTACGCCTAGAAAGTAGCACAGCTTCCATTTGTCTTACACGTCTTTTTTTCAGCGTATTTTGTTGACCCGGGTAAAAAATGCTCCGAAAGTATTATTAGCCACACGTGTTCTGAACTCTTTGTTGGCCTACAACGTTACGTTTGTACTCTGAGCTACTTACATTTGCTCACCCATTCATACAACAGGGTAATTTTTACTGCATCAATTCAGGGTAAGTATCTTGTTCAGTTGTATTATAGCAGGATGGGGTTTTAAAACCAGATCCTTCGATTGCAAGGAAACGGTGAAACGCTATAGAACCTAGTGCTCGCCTTCGGCTTGTACGGAGCTCCTTCTCGCCACATGTCTGTGTCATGAGGCACTATGGTAGTGCTGCAGGAAAAAAAAAAAGAAGATTTTGACAGCTTTCTCCTGCACCTTCTGTTGCTCTGCACCATGTCCAGCTGAGCCGTGGTTTCGTCTGGCCTTAGTCTCAGAGATGTGCCGCCCCTGGACACCAAGGCTTCACGGAGATTCCAAACTGCTCGTTTAAATAAAACCCAGCTTTCTTTTCTTTTTCACCATTAATTTCCTTCACGCTCTGCTGACGTTCCTCATGTCCTATTGGCTTAGGGTACTCCAATTACTTTGTATAATTTGCACAGGGATGACCACAGAAAAGGTAGAATAACCACAATGTATCAGCAGGGATTTCTGCCCCCAGAGTCTGCTGACCCCCCACCATGCACTTTTGCCTAATCTAACAAGAGGGAAGCATGTAAATCAAATCCATTTACTTAGCACTGTTTCCTAATTGTGAGACAAAGGCACATTTAAAGCCAAAACCATTCTGACTATAACTGGCATTTCCCAAAGGAACTGCCCTCCAGCTCCTCGGTGCTGGTGTGTTTGGCATGGCTGCAAACTCACTTGCCCAACACAGGCCCCACAGGGAACACTGCCGTGACTCTTTTCGGCTGATTAAACCCATTATGTTCCTTTCACATCAGGAGAGGATTCGAGGAATTGATGTTGAAATACAAAAGGCCGGTGAAACTACTGTTAATATAGCTAAATCCATATGGAATACAATTTGATCTCTGATCTTCGATGTATTGCCGCTCTTGGGACAATATCCCCCACCTTCCCAAAGGCTCAATTTTTCAAAAGGATGCAACCTCTAAAAACAGTGGCAAGTTTGAGCAGCTGAGGTCAGGTTCTCCCAAATAAGGTTCTCGACTGACGAAATGCGAAAGCTTATATTACTTATTATATAATCTGCAGCTTGTGGTAGCAGACCAAGCCCAAGGTTAAAGCAGTGGTGATTTTTTGCAGCCAAGCTCAACGTAACATTACAAAGCATGTTGGCCCAAACAAAGTGGTCTCCAGCGATATTTGTGCCCCTCAAACCCCACCCCCAAAACAGTATTGTAGGCTTGTCTCAACACCCATTGCCATTCTGCCAACCCCATTCCGACCTTCCTTCTGCCTAAAACTCCTGACATGCTCTTGGTTCCCCTCCTCCATACCTCCGAGGAACACATACCTGCTTGTGATTTCACACGGGAACCTTTGCCTGGAGCGTTCAACATGTGTGGTCTCAGTGCAGGTGATCTCAACGGCTCAGCTTCGCAGAGATGAAAACCCACCTGACAGCTACTGCAGACAGGCCAAGCCAAGTGCTGCTAGTGTCTACACATTGCACTGTAAGCAGCACTGTCCCATAAGGCCACAAAACGTTTGATCGCACACTGATGACTACAACCATGTCATGGTCGGTGGTTCCAGGATGACCCTTTTTTCAACTGCAGTCAGGAGGTACTCCCAGCTAAAACACCTAGCAAAAGCCCAATCTCGCCGCAAACCAACAGGGATCTGAACCCCGAGCGCAGCAAAATGAGCAAAACACTTCACCGCACAATGACTCACTTTCCATAAGAAAACGGATATGGGCAGAATGAGAATTTTTGCTATGCAAATCTCGCTCTTTGGAGCAGCTGGGTTCCTGCTGAATTGAATCCATCACACATAACAGGATTGGCTCCGAGCCCTGTTCAAGTTTCATCTAACACCTAAAACATCCCTTGTTATTCCCTTTTTTTACGACTCAAAGCTGGCCGCACCGCAGGCCGACTATTCGTCAGTCACTGCTATCAACTTCAAAAAGCACCCAACAAAGAGGTTTGAAAGGCAGAACATGGGGGTTTGCGGGGCCGCTCCGCCCACGGTTACTCGATTTCGATTCCTTGTTTTGCCACGGACGTGGGGAGGCCCTGTGTGCTCGCTACTGCTAATCGGGCTCTTCTCCTTTCCATTAAAGAGTTTTCACATTTCAGAGCCGTCGTGCAAGAGCCGCCACGAAGCAAAACCCACCAGACTTTAGAGCTTCTGGGAAAAAGGGGCTTTTATGAAAACAGTGTCCATGATGGAAAGCACCTGCTGTCTGGATCTCAAAAGAACACCAAAAAGGCATCAAAATATAAAACAGAAACACGTCATAACGATGCCTCGGGAATGTGGCGGGTGAATGGATATTGAAAAATCAAATCGCAAGCATTTTCTCCCCAAAGTATTGCAGAGCGGTCAGCTGTTGTAAACCATGGGATTGGATTCGGTTGCTCGGCCCACTGTCAGTAACCTTGAGAAGACGCGGCACTTTTCTCCGTACGCTTTCCGGACCGACTGCCGTAATCCTGTCCCGAGGCTGACAAAGCGACCACTGATGGAAAACTGTGGCTAATCTCCGAACAGCAGATAAACACGACAGCAACATTTCCAGCACTCCAATAAAAATGTAAAATATCGCTTCACTGGGTAGAGGAGGGACACTCTGGGTTCACTTTTGAGGTGTAAGTCAATGCGCTAGCCTTATTATGCAGCTCTTTTGAAAGAAACCTTGCCGAAGTAGCAATTCCACATCACAGAAAGGGGCAAATGGATCCTCTACGATGCGTGGGGCTTGAGTGGTTGCCTGGAAGATTCATGTAACGATAAAAACGACTGCTTTGGTTGTTTGTTTTTGTTTCCTTCTCGTACTTCCTCTTGCAACCGAACTGGATTTCGAGGCAATAAACTCAAGGCTTACCTGACCTTTTAAGTGTTGAACAAACCAACTCGCACCTCGCAAGCCAGGAAGGAAGGGTGTTTATTATAGGAACAGCTCATTCTGTCGGATTTCAACAGTTATGTGTGCAGGGCTTTCTTTCATGGCAGAACTGGAACAGAATGACCTACTGCAAAGAGTTTGGCTGCTGCACAAACCTGTAAAAGGTGGCACTATATTGGTTTTCGATGACACTGCACCTTCAAGCTTTGGGAAGCCTGCTTTGTGGCATGTGCACATGCTACTGGCTGTCAAATATTTGCCTGTGTGCTCTCCACAAATGTCCCTGTTGCTGCTATCTACAGCAGCTCTGAGTTCAGCTCCTACAAGAACTTTTTTACCTAAATTCCAGAAGCTGACTAACCAGGCATCTGCTAGGACCGTCAGGTTGGCTGGCTGCAGCAACCGAAAACTTGCAATCTGCTCAAAATATCACCGGCACACCAGGAAAGGTCTCCAACCTCCAGATTCACTACAGCATTCATTTTACCTTTCTTTCAATTTGTTGGGCAGCATAAGTGGAAAAAAATAGCAAATCTTGATCAGTAAAAGTCAGGTGTTATAGTAACCCAGTGGCCTAATGGATAAGGCATCAGCCTCCGGAGCTGGGGATTGTGGGTTCGAGTCCCACCTGGGTTGTTGTGTTACTGCTTTCTATTTGTGACAATATGGTGAGCAGTAATAATGAAAGAGTTCAATTTAAGGATTTCTAAGAAGAACGAAGTGAGCTGCCTTAATGACTATTGCCCTGTGGCACTGACCCCCATTGCAATGAAATGCTTTGAGAGGCTGGTGCTGGGACACATTAAGGGCACTATCCCCACTGCAGTTTGCCTACTGCCACAACAGACCCACTGAAGATGTGGTATCACACATACTTCACACCATTCTTTCTCACCTGGATAATAAGAACTGCTCTGCAAGGCTATTGTTTGTGGACTATAGCTCAGCATTTCATCCCAACCAAGCTAATCCAGAAACTACTAGGGTGGGGACTGAGTGCTGCATTGTGCAACTGGATCCTGGATTTCCTCACCAACAGACCCCAGCGTGTGTGGATTGGCAGTAATACCTCTTCTCCACAGGGAAGTGTCCTGAGCCCAGTGCTATACTCCCTGCTCACACGTGACTGTGTGGCCAGTCACAGCTCCAGCACCATCATAAAGCTTGCTGACGATACCACTGTTGTGGGTCTGATCAACAACAATGAGGAGATGGCCTACAGAGAGGAGGTGAGGCTACTGGCAGAGTGGTGCCAGGAAAACAACCTGTCTCTCAATGTCAACTAAGGAGTTGGTGATTGACTTCAGGATACGGTTCAGGCACCCATCTACATAGGAGGGGACATTGTAAAGAGGGTCAACAGCTTCAGATTCCTCAGGGTCACCCTCACTGCCAAACTCACATAGACTAAGCACACACCATCAACCATCAAAAAGGCCCATCAACGCCTCCACTTCCTCAGGCGTCTGAAGAAAGCCTGGATGTCCACTACAGTCCTCACCACTTTCTACAAGTGTGCTGTGGATCTGTCCTCACAGGGTGTATTACATCCTGGTGTGGTAGCCATTCCATACAGAACAAGAAAGCCCTACAGATGGTGGTCAAAACGGCTCAGGAAATCATCGGCACACAGCTACCAGCAGTCAAGGACACCTACACCACACGCTGCCTCAGAAAGACAATGCGTATCATGAAAGACCATAGTCACCCCGCACGGGCACTTTTCCCTTCCCTGCCATCTGCAAAATGGCTCAGGTCTATTCGAACCCGCACTGCTAGGTACAGGAACAGCTTTTACCCCACTGCTAAAAGAGTATATAACACTAACCAATGTGCCACCTTTAGTAGCTAGAGTTGGACTGCTCCTTCAAGTTTGACTGCTCCACCCAAGCACATTGGTACATTACACTGTCACTTTAAGCATCTGCATTCTCAGTCTCTCGTTCTGAGTTCTCTGGCTGTCAACTGGTATTATTGTTACTACTGTTACCATTATTTATGCTATTGCTGTTGCACTGCTCACTGTCATTGTTTTGTTTGTGCAGTATTTCTATTGTCTTTGTCCATAGTCTGTGGAGAAGCATTCAGGATGATTTTCATGATACTTGTACATGGTACTTGTATCTATGACAATAAACTTGAAACTTGAACTTGAAACTTATTGGGATATTCTTTCCTGCAGTACAGAGGTACTCAATGAGCCATGTGGTCGCTATGGATTGCATGAAGTTACATGAATATCTTTCATAACCTTTCTTCCTCTTAATCGTACTGACACCAAACCTCATGAGTTAAGCAATATTCCAATTATATTAGACTGGGAATAAATTTGGAGTCTTGGACGGACACAGAAGGCGGTCAATACTGTAGTGTGACAATAACATCCCCGAGACAGAAAGAGCAAAGTCAGGCCAGAAAGAGGGATGCTGAATTTCAAGGCAATGCTCCCACATGAATTAGTTTAATATTTAATGCTCGCTTGTGGACCGTGTTCAAATGAAAGCATCACCCAAGACAGGCCTCTGAATGATTGATCAAGGAGCTTTAAAAGATGTTCTGTGAAAAAACATGCATTTTAATGGAACACTAAAACCAGAGTAGTCTAACTGAAAATGTAACAGATCATTAATGTGGCTTAACATTTCGTTTTTTTTTTTTTTTTTCCCCTGTACAGTGGGCCCATATAGTGCTAAGTAAGCTATAACACAGTTTTAAATCAAATTGTTATTGAACGAGTCTTGAGTTGCAGAACGGAATTCGTCGGAGTGAATTGATGGTAATTCAGAGATGAGCTGGAGGGAAGCAGAAGGCAACGCTTATGCTGAAAGCGTGATTAAACGAGACAAATTCATGATTAGAAGTCACCGCACACACCGCACACACCGCACACTTGCGTGCGACAGAAGAGGATCCAGTGAACACCAGGTATTCCTGCATTGGACTCTGCAGAAGGGGGAATTGTCTCGATCTTGATGTGCTTTTTCATAACTCCTATTGTGAAAATATAGGAACGCAATGTGCGGTCAGACCGAATCAAACCCATGAAAGACGTGGTACGTTCCCTTTCTTTCCGACCACAGTCTTGTTTCACAGTCGCAGGGATTAACATCCCTTTTCTTGTGGAAAAAAAAAGCTGAATGCACACCATGCTTTCTTTCTTCTGCCTTTCACATGGGATTTCAAGCAATTTTTGCTTTTTAAACAAAACAGTCTGCTTGATTAAGTGCAACTGATTCCTTGATGACACCGAAATAAAAACCCGGGATTCTCTGTCAGTTGCTACAATGAGAGGAAATCGAGGAAAAATATTGAACACATTATACACACATTCTCTGCTCCATCTTTTATAAATGTGCTAAACATGATGCACGGGCATTGAGTGAATTAAGCATTAGCTTCAGGGGAATGGGATTATCACAATTTCCAAGCTTAGCTGCCGCACTCATCCAAAGCAACTTCCAGGATGGAACAACATGAGAAGCCCAACAATGAAAGAAATAATGTGGGAGAAGAGTCATGAGCACAAAAAAAGAGATTAATTTACACACCAAGGGTGTATGAAATCCAAAAGCCGCACACTAACACTTAATGAAGTCATACAATTGAAGTATTTAAGTGAAATTATTTAAATGACTGAAATAACCTCAACTCTTACTCCATCACTGTGAATATTTGCACATAACCTTATTTGTTTAGCAAACAAAACTACTGAGATTTTTAGCAGAGACTTTTGTCCAAGACAACTGACGATGCCGGGTATTCTATGACCTCGTAGTTGGTGCCATAGAATATCTGGTATTCCATATTCAATTTAGACAAATGATTGTATTAAATTACCTATCCTGAATCACTTATTTATACAGGGGAGATGTGGGACACACTCACTTACACACACTAAGGACAACTTGGAGTTTCCAACTCACCTGAAACACATGTCTTTGGACTGCGGGAGGCAATCGGAGCACCCAAAGCAAGCCGATAAAAGCTCAACACAGAGTCAAGAGTCAAACCCACATCCTAGAAGGTCTGAAGCACTGGTGACACCATGCCGCACTTACCACAGTTTCACCACACACCAGAAGTGCTGCATTCCATAGCAGCCAATAGCCTAACAAAGTAAGCAGAAGGTTGTGGGTTCATACACATTGCTGTTGCCCACACACTGCACTTGTGGGCTCTTTACCATAACAGAAAAGCTGTAAGATGCCTGCTAAATATAGTGATCACACTAAAAATATATAGTACATTTATTATTTTAGCTTTCATATAAACACATGAGAAGGGGTGTGGTGGCACAGTGGGTTTGATCAGGTCCTGCTCTCTGGTGGGTCTGGGGTTCAAGTCCTGCTTGGGGTGCCTTGTGATGGACTGGTGTCCCATCTTAGGTTTGTGCCCTCCTCTCCAGTTTTACACCCTGTGATGCTGGGTTAGGCTCTGGTTCACCACAACCCCACCTGGGAGAAGTGGTTTCAGTCAATGTGTGTGTGATGAGCACATGTAAAGTTTCCAAGTATAGAACTGGTGGAGTAGTGTTTAGAGCTGCAGCCTTGAACCCAGTGGTTGCAGGTTTGAATTTCACCTCCAGCTGTAGTACCCCTGAGCAAGGCACTTACCCTAAAACTACCACAGTAAAGTTACCCAACTGTATAAACAGGTAAATAGTTGTAAGTTGCTTTGGACAAAAGAATTAGCTAAATAAAATGATGTAAGATGTGCTTGGAAAGGGAGTCGGAAATCTATACAGAACTGGGACTTCCTTAGCTCCATCCAGCAGTACAAAGACGGGTCACTGTCCCACCGAGGGACTGCACTTTCACTGCACAGATGAGCACAGAATGCAAAGATGTGTCACAGCACTCTTTTCCGCATAACAAAAAGCCAGTGTATCCCTGCAGGTCAATTTCACAAAAGCTTTCTTGTGTCATTCGGATTTAGGAACCGCCAACGAGTGCCAGACCGGAGGAAAGAGAGGATATGGGATTGTTCTCCTGAGTCGACGTTCACGTTTATTCATTTAACTGACGCTTTTCTGCAAAGTGACTTACGATGTTTGCTACTTACAATTATTGACCCATTTATGAAGATAAGTAAGTTTAAGGTAACCACAGGGAGGATTTGAACCACCACTTCTTGGGGCCCTAAGGCAATAGCTTCAACCACTAGGTTATCAGTGAAGGTGAATGGGGGGGGTTGCCCACCTTCACATTTGGATCTCATTGTTGGTGCTGCAGTTTCATTTTTCCGTAAGATAGCTAATGTGAACTTTTTTTTCTTAAATTTTCTGCTGGATAAATCTGGAACATGTCTTTATAAAGCCACCCATGCTATAAGCTTCATGAGAATAGGCGCATGCATAATAAGAACGGAAACTATAAGAGCCTCAAGGTTGAACATGTGAAAAAAGTTAGATTCAGCTACATAAATAACCCTGCTACCTTCAAAATCACTCAAGGCACTTTGCAGCTTTTGCCGCTTCAGAAGACGTTCCAACCCTGTGAACTGCTGAGAAGGTAACTAGGCTGCTCCTAGACTCTACGCTCCAGGCCTGTTGAGTCGGATAGATTTCACCACCTTTCCAGAGTGCTCGCCTTGGCAACTTCCATGATGAAAATGCAGCCTTATAAAAATAAAATAATAATAATTTTAAAAAACACACAGCGCTTTGACCTTGATGAGTCCAGCCTCTCTGGATGCAGTTCACATTTGCACAAAGGGCCGAGCTCAGCCTTGTCATAAAGGCAACGCTGGAGTCGTCCCTTGTGACATCGCAATAGAAGTCATTATATCTTTATAGATTTTCATCACGAATGACAATAAAAGGTAGCTCCACCACACCGAGAGCGCGGTGGCATCTCAGTGCAGTCGCATTGCATTAGCAATTCTATGAGACGACGTTACAATCACACCGCTGTGCTGAAGACAGATATTACATGATGCAGGGGGATGGAGGTGAGAGATGCTTCCGAACCCAAACACAGAGTAAGAATGTGCTTCTTAGAAGAAGCTGTAAAGTAGGTGTCTGCCTTGTTTTTTTGTTTTTTTTTTTTTTTTCATGCTTCGTTTTGTCTCTGTGGCTTTTCTCCTCATATTATCTGACTTGTAATTCAGGTTTTCTTCTGTCGCATCCTGGAGATGAACAAAGCATTGTATTGCAGTTCAACTTTGTATTATTTACAAGCAATGACACTTATTTCCATTTCCTGGCAGATTACACTAGTTCTTATGCAAGTGATGCCTGATTTTACTGAATAACTGATGCCTGCATTTACTCAAGCGATGTTTGATTTTACCCAAATGATGCCCGATTTTACTCCATCAAGTTTCCCTTCTAGACAGTCTGTTCCTCAACACACCTTGATTTAAAGAAAAGACAATACCCTTTGCAATAAAACAACTGGGTTGTTAAGGAAGCCAGGTAAGAAGCAATCCTTTCTCACTTTAATTGCTCATCCATCACATGAGGTGCTTCCACTGAAAGGCGAAGAGATGGATGGTTTGGCTGCTTTACTGTGAGGTAAAGTCACGGTCCTATGATACATGCAAGAGCACAATCCCATCCCCTACCAATGGACCAAACCATACAAAAATCAAATCAAATCATGCGAGCCAATCAGATTCAGTGGTGTGAAGGAGCCATGGGAGAATTTTTTTGTGGGGAGAAAAATGCTTGTGATCAGTCAATGGCAGGCTTGAGTACCTGCCACATCATCCTCTCCCTGACTAACTCCTGCACCTGAAAGGAACTTATTAAGGAAGAACAAGCACCAGGTGCAGCCAGTATTGCTCGGTTAACCCTTGGATGCTAACCCTAGAAGAAATCCCATATCAGATAACATGGGGTGAATTTGCCACCCCTCAAAGTTTCAGAGCTCAAGATGCAAGTCAAACTGTTTTATTGAATAAATAACAAACAAATGTTTATGAGGGGTTTGGCTGCAAAATGAGACAAATCCATTTTTATTTTTTCGAGAGAAACCCATTTTTGTAAACCTAATATGTTACTTTGACCTGGTACAAAGCAATAAGCACAATAAACAGCCTGTGCTGATCCCCTATCATCACCATATATTGAAAAAAATGTTGCTGGAATAGAAATTTGGAAAAATACAATTGCTTATTTCTTTTTTTTTTTTTTTGCAAAATGAGATAAATCCAGCTACACATCCAAACATGTTTCAATCTGTCCTTTCAAACTCATGAATAATAAAACCATTCAAAATTTAACAAGTTTAATTAGAGATCCAATATTTCATGAAAGAAAAATCAAAGCAACATAATGCCATTATTCAATAATTCTCATATTCATCTTCACCAGTCACAGTAAACACTCCTTCATAAAGGAGTCTTGACAGTCTTGAACCCCACTTTGTTTGACCCAAGGTGAACTGTCAATATTTTAGTCTCAGAAATTTTAGCCAATCAGTAATGGGCGTTGGCATGACTGTGCTGAATGAATTAGAGAAGTCATGCCAATGCGCATTAGAGACTGGCTAAATCACAATGACGTCACACCCCGGGATTTATCGTGGTTTGCCAGAATGGATGGCCAGCTTTTATTGCAGTTCGTAAAAAAACATTTGTTAATAGAGATCGTTTAATGTTGGAAATATCACGATGTGTAAAATATTTTTAGAGCTGAGGGAAAGAAGGCAATTTGACGCATATAACTGTTCGGCTATCTCCAAAGTTACAGGAATGACGCTTATCGCGTTTTGCGGTCAAACCTTTCAGATACACAATGTTGAGCATCAGTTTTCACAATTTTAGATCTGCACAAGATCAGCTGTCAGCAAATGATCCGAAATATAGTCATATCGGTCTGCTTGAACAACATGGCCAGCAGCCTAAAAGACAATGCCAGCAACTGAACATTCCCTTTGCATTTGTGGTTCTGTGGCACTGTATGTGATGTTACCATCTTTTGACAAAAGAAAACTCTGTCTTGTTTGTTTTTATCCACAGGACAAACCTCACCATCTTTGCTTACACAAGCAGCATTTGGGCAAAATCACTATCATCAACTTCTAAATAATCTTGTTCTGAAACACCACTAATTTCACCATTTAAAACATCACTGTCACATTCTGTAAAGTCTTCAAAGAGTTTTGCAGCCTCTGCAGCAGAAAAGATGCTCATCATTTTGAGATAACAACAAAATGGCTGACAGGAAGTGTCACTGAATCAATCACTGGACCACAAGTGAAAAAGGAAGTGACATCATTAGACAGAAAAAAAAAAACAGGAACAAATAACCCAAAGGACATTGTTCAGTTACAAAAACACTGGCATTGGTTCATGAAATGCACCCAATGTTAGCTTCCAAAAGACATTTTAAAAAGGAGACTTCGGAATACCTCTCATGGAGAGAAAAGTGCGAGTTAATTTCCATAGAAGTATTAAACATTGACTGTTAAACATGACTGATCTGAATTTGGAGATGACTAACTGTTTACACTGTGAGGATCCTGCGCTTGTCGGTCATTATATTTTACATTTCATTTTTGTTCATTATTGTGTTTTACTTGTATTTTTTAGCTCAAGGGCCTTTCATTTAAATTTTTTGACTATGAGTCTTTGTGTTTGGTTTCTCTTCGTTATAATGGAAAAGATTTTTTTAAATCTGAAGTGAAAAATTGCTACATTTAAATATGCCCTCGGCAGCAGAAAACTCACTGTGAAGCCCAAGGACCCAGGTTCAAATCCCACTTGCTGCTCTAGTATCTGCAGAGCTGAATTGCACAGGTTAAAATTGCCCTGCTGTATAAATGGGTCAATAACTAAGTGGTTTAACACTGTATATCACGTTGAAAAAAGGTGTCAGATGAATAAATATAAATGAAAATATTAACTGTGGCTTACCGTTATTAAGTGCCAGATAATATAAGTCTCTTGGTTTTCAGGCCATTTTTTATAATGTGTTTTACCTGTGCTGAATCATTTATTTCTCTTTGTTGTTCTCACATATGCCTTCTTGTGATGCACGTTACTGTAGTATTTTTATAAGGTGTTGTCAGCATTAGTTAGAAATATCTTGGGTCATCATCCATGGTGATTTGTATAACCAGTTAACCCATATTCAGTGAAATATTGACTGTGTGCTGGTTGCTTTTAACACAGCTTTTTATAAAGCGTTTCTTTGGAAATGGCTTTCTAACAGCTTTGAAAATATGCTTAAGAGGCATTTAACCGAATCAGAGCTCAGGACAAAAAAAAGCCAAAGGTGTTCGAATGGTCCAGTGTCATTTTCAGAACACACGGTACATGCAAGAGTCAGTTTTCCAAGTTTAATTTGCCATTGATGGATTTAGACGGGGGTTCTGCCAAGGCCGATCGGCAGGAGCCCGCTAAGGAAACGAGGAACAAGAGAGTAAAATTGAAATGCTAATCCGGGACCCCCGCAGCCTCGGCTCGTAATGGGATTAATTCTTCTTCTCCAGTTCTTACTGGAGCCGCATGTGAGGAGTGGTGCTCGGAGGATCGGGTCGTTCTGTCAAAAAGATAACCGGCGTAATAACTGTAACAAAAACAAAACAAACAAACAAAGAGAAACAAAAAACCTTAAAACACAGAGGAAGCGCATAAACAAACTTGGGCGCTTTTGAGGGATTTACGAGGATCGTAGGAGTGGAGCAGCTGGGAGTAACATGACAGCCCTGTGAAGTGAGGGCTGCTGGGATGCTGGTGGTGGTGTCGAGGGAGGGAGGGGCACAGTTCTGTAGTGTTCTCAGCACCCGTAATTACCTTTTCACCACCACCACCCCTCCACCGCCACCCTCCCTCATCTCAGAGCTCAGAGCTGGCTCCTTGGTTAATTGTGGCGAAGCTAAGCGCCCGCTCATTTGCACACAATTTCACGCCTGGCGCGTCGCCCATGTTTTATTCATCAGACACAAACCGCTTGTTCGACACGGCACGTAGCAGAGCTGTAACCCCCCCACCTCCACCCCCCAACCAGTAATCCGCTTATACTTATTTCGCAGGGGGGCCTGGCAGCTCCTGGCAAAGGGAGGCATGGGCAATGAATGGCACCAGCAACCACGCTCACCTTTGGCCAGGGAGCTCCCACGTGACCACCTACTGCCAGGTGGTTAAGCGATGGAGCAGACTACCTCAGAGTTCAGAATTGGGCTGTTTACATAAATAATAAATAAGGTTCAGCATCTGGAGTTTGGAATTGCAGGTTCAAGACCCACTGAGGCTGTTATGCATTTGTTTGCCTTTCATGTTGAGATTTTCTTGCTCTGACAAGCAGCAAAAACTGCTTATTATTGTTGCAGCAGGTTGCCTTGTAATCAAAAGACCCAGGTTCGAGTCTCCAGTCATTCTGTTGAAACTTTTATAAAGGCACTTACTCGTAGTCAATACAGCAAAAGTGACCCTTCTGTATGAATGAGTAAATCAGTGTAAGTAGTATAGTGTGCAAATACAAATTGTAAGTCACCTTGGATGAAAGGGTTAACTGAATTAATAAAAAAAACATGGAAGTAATTTATGTCTAGCCATTTATGTTTTGCTTAGAACAAATCAGCTTTGGAGACCTGTCAGTGGTTCACCAGCAGAGCCCCCCTTTCGATTTTAACACACAGTATTTCACTCTTTAAGAACACCAGTTGGAAATGTAACATCGAACTGGTCTAAATAGGTCTTTGTCTCACATGATACCGTTCAGCAAGTCCACGGCCTCACACATCCCCTTCCATTTAAATCCAGGACTTGAGAATTGTATTTGTAGCATATAAATCATTGCACATTGACTGCTGACTCTGTGTAACTACGATGACATTATGTCTGATCCTATTACCCCACAACCTCTCTCCCCCAACCGGGGTGGAAAAGAGGTCTCTGAAACATATGACAGGCTGTGCAATGCTTAAATGCAGCATTAAAAAAACACCAACAAAAGTCAGCTGAACGGCGCAAACTCGTGTTACCATTACAGAGTTCTGGTCATGAAACAGATCTTTTTAAAGATGAAATCTGACACTGTTCGAAACCACTGGCCACATGTCTTTAAATCTGATGCCATGCATTGCTGATTGTTCTGGAGAGGCAATCCCACCATTCAGCTGAGCTGTCATGTCCCAGCATTCCTTGCAGTCCAGTTTTCATAATGCTCAAGTTCTCAATTCAGACATTCCAGCCAACTGCCCTGTTGCTGTATACAGCCATCAGCCACAATGTGCTGGGAAGCCCCAGGTATGTGGACATGTTCGGTTCATCAAACCCAACACAGACTTGGTGCATGTATTTCATAGACCAGAGGCAATCGTCAGGGGATAGAGGGTCTGAAGGCATTATTAAATTTCATTTTTCATCTCAAGGGTTCAATACGTGATTCCCTCTAATACCTGACCAACAACTTTCCGACAAGGAATTTATCTCATTATGTAATTTTGTCATTTAGCATAAGCTTTTTTCCAAAGTCACTTGGAGTTTTGCAGTCTCCATTTATGCAGCCATTATTAATTAATGTTTATTAATGAAGCAATTTCACTTTTATGAAGAGCAGGTGGAAAATCACCATGTAAAAAAAAAAGAACTTGGTGTCATTAAATCACAATTACAAAGACAGCTACAGCCATATCAAGTTAAATATCAATTACCAATATGTGTCGGCTATAAAAGGAGGTCTGAAAATAGCTATTTTACTATGTATGTAAGTTTATGAAGTTTCTACAACCTACATAGTTACTATTCTCCATTGTTCAGCTGGCACCATTTTTCAAAACAAAAACAAATTTATGATGTTGGGATTGCATGCTATACGGCTTACGATAATTTACCCATTTGTGCAGCTGGGTACTCTTGCTGGAGCTTTCAGAGTACCTTCATCATCAAGAGTGGGGATTCAGACCCGGGTTTTGCAATCACAAGGTGATGACTCTCACTACTATGCTACCTGCTAGCCAATACTATGTAAGGCAAGCTATGATCTATTCATATTTATAGCAGGTTATTCTTAGCAGGACATTTAGAGCTCAATGATCAGTGGTTCGCATCAGGAGCAGAGACTCAACGCAATGTTCTTCAAATGCAAAGTGACACACTGAGGAATTTGCATATGCATCAGTTACAACAACTGGAAAATGATTTAATATAGAAAGGGGAACAATGTGCAAGCTTTCCATGTTGAAAAATAAAATGGTGCAGGATCCCAGAGCTCATGCTTCAGGAGGTGGATCGTCACATTGCAAGGAGACCAGATGCTCAATAGTTCTGGAGGTAAAATGTGGCCTTTGGTTCCATGATGTTCGTTTATTGTTCGAGGTTTTAAATAATATGGACTCCCTTTGTAACTTCCATCATTGCTTCAAACTAAGGATTCCTTCTGGAGCTTGAACCAAAAAACTTTATTTGTAGAAGCTAAGTCAATAGAATATGAAGTGAATCGGTTATTCTGAAAGAAGAAGGGTTTTAGACTTAACTTCAAGGAGAGGCAAATTAATTGACGTGAATTGACGCCAAACCCAGCTACAGAAATGGTTAAAGATCCTGCTTTGGATGAAGTGATAATAACAGCAATAAAGTGCTAATACTTGGGGCAGCAGGAAGTGTAGTGGTCAGAGTTTTGCCTTGCAGGTTAAGGATCTCAATTGAAACCACATGCTGTAGTATCCTGAAGCACGGTACTCGCCTTGAACTGGTACTGTAAAAATACCCAGCTGTATACCCAGCATTCTTGTAAGTAGTTTGTTATACAGACCCAACATGCCAAGTTATTTTGAAGAAAGTGTCAGATAAAAAAATTACTCATAATGAAGTTCACCTCCATAACTGCTGTGCGCCCGTTGCCTGCTTTGGCCCAAAAGGTTGACTTCTCGTCCATCACCCCAGAGATGCGGAGGCAGCTGTGGAAATATAGGATGACAACTGACATTAGACAAGCCCTTAGCCAAACACAACATGGTAGCTTAATGTCCCATTACCCAGTTTGCAGTGCTGGCCTAACACCATCCTCCACTCAGCCAGCAGGGGGTTTCCAGGTGATGGATGGCTTTTCTCTGCTTGTAGTGAGCTGGGCGAGAGATATATGTTGGTATTGCATTGTTCTGTGGCTTGAGATCTCCATTATTTACACAGACAAATTGGAGGGGGAGGTTCACACTGAGAGGGGGGTGGTGTCCTTTGAATTATACATAAGTCATTAATGGGAGAACGATGTCTGGATTCGTGCGATGGTAGGGTTTCGTTTACCCAGCACACATTTTACGCGACATCCTCGCCGGCTCATTAAGCTCTGTTTATCTGTGCGTGTGATGTGTGTGTGCACATTCCATCAATCCTTCCTCTTTCTAGTGGCCAGGTCGCGTTGGATCATACGAGTAAGAAGCACCTTACTAAACAGGACTTGAACCGTCCCCGACCTTAACGACTCGCAGGCTTAACGAGTCTTCTTTTTTTTTCCAGTGCTTCGGCAGTCCACCCCCTTCACCAACCCTCCCCCCGTGCTGCTCCAGATCTGTCGGAGGTGTTGAGATCGCGCACTCGCCGGTTTTTTCCTGACAGCTGTATGAACCGTGCTGAAACAGCTGCGCTCCCACTTAGTCCCCCAGGGCAGCAGCAGAGGAAAGGGGGCATTTGAGAAAAAAGGGGAAGACACGTCACGGAAATTCTCAGCCACTCAGCGTCTGGTGGGAAGCTTGCATTTACACCATTTTTGACTCTGAATGAGTGGGCTACTGGAGGACTCACAGCAGGGCCACATACACAAACCATCAGTCATTGTAAAGGTCATTCCAAGCACTAGTAATTCATGTGACCAATTCCCTAGAACTGTGTGTAAGGCAGTTAGTCAGCGGCAAGAGCACCAAGAGGAATCAGGGTTGATTAGGATTTGTAGGGCATCAACAGAGATGGTTGAAACATGTGAGCTTCAAGGATCCAAAGGATACAGAGACTTCAGATCATCATTCGAACATCATTTCCAGTATTAGCCAATTAATGTTGGCGGAAAGATTGGGGTGACAATGACATCAATCCAGCATGGTTAAAGTTGTACAGGTATGAACACACCCTAAGGCTCTTGTCAGACTCTTATTTGCATACCAGCATTCCCATGTTTAATCAAAGGCACACACAGAATATATTAACTGCTAAATGACCAAAGTTGTGCAAATGTTGACACGCAAATAAAATGTGGGTCATTGCACGTGGTTCAAAGGCACATTTTCACTTGACAGTGTCTCTGAAAATAACACCGTCAGCAGCGTACAACACAAGAGCAAACTTAAGAAAGGCTCATTTAAACCGGAATTTTAATTGGCATCTTGACAGTCCAAAGAGGAAGGGACGGACAATTGGTGCTGATTCTCAGACAGGACTTTGGGATCAAAGCGCTTTCTCTGTGTTCATATTCTTAAACATGGTGTTCAGAAGCTTCTAGTCCAATGAGTTGAAAGAATATGACTGAAAAAAGACAGACCAAAACCAAGCACTGAGAATCATCATGGGACTCAGTCATGGTAGCAGCATCTCAGCAGATATTCCTTACAGGACCAACCAAGCATGCAATCAAAGACAATAAAATTACTTTAGGAATTCATCTGCTGACCACAGAAGCGTCAAGAGCAGTGGAAAAATGTTACGGTAAAGTAAGCACTATGTTCAACTGAAAAAAAGATTCATTTAAAATTTTCACTCCTGATGAACTTATTTTAGAAAGGGATTTAACAGGGATCTTGAAAAGCACTAAAAATAAATAATGCTACAACAAAGGATGCATGTAGGTTATTAAAAAGGATAGCATGCCATATCAGGGGATTCTCAGAAAAAAATTCCACTTTTGTTACAAAATTGTGCATAGTTATAACCTGTAGGCCTAAGGCATCCCAGATTCATATCAATCGTCTAAAGAGCACCCCCAGGAGGACAGGAGGACTCACTGACTTGTTCATAATGTCGATCATTTCTTTTAGAGAGACTGAATTTCCATCTCACACTGGTAATAAAATATGTGGCATGAGAGGAGATTGCACTGAATGCCATGACAGCAGCTGGGATCAGTGTTCATCCCAAAGAACACAGTCGTTAATATGTATATTGTCTGCTACCTCAAAGGTGAAGAGCTCATAACGGGTCATTCTTCGCTCCCAAGTGAGTCTGGCATATATGTTTTCCACAGGATACAGAGTTTCACTGAATTACAACTTTTCTCTTTTTTGGTTTACATTTCTCAACTGGTTCAGAACAAAACTGATATTCGGGCTTGCGTACATGTCAAATTGTGAAACAGAGATTAAGGATTTGATCATTAGCCGAGAGAGAATACATTCAACAGAATCGTCTTTCATCAGCACCGACCCCCTCTCAGCTCTCCCGGCCCGTGCCTGCAGCGCACCTCCAGTCGCAGGCAAGACAGCTCAAATCTCATTATTTCACAGTTATTTCAGCATTAAATTTTCATTTGTGCTGTCCATCTTGAAAAGCGGAGGCACAGGGAGGAGCCTGCTGAGGCGGTGGGAGAAACCGACGTGGTTCTCATGAATGGGGGGTCTGCTTGCGGGGAAAAAACAAAAGCAGAAACAAAACCACAGCCATTCCAGCTGAACTCCCAATGTGGCATTGGTCTTTTTTTCATCTTGGTGTAACTGCAAGGGCAGCCTTCCCATTGTCTTATGTAGTAGCGCTGCTGTCTCACAGTGCCTGAGTGGTGCGAGAGGACGTGGGTTCGATCCCCACCCAGTCTGTGTGGGGTTTGCATGTTCTCTCTGTGTCTGTACGGGTTTCCTCCAGGTGCTCTGGTTTCCTCCCACAGTCCAAAGGCATGCTGTTCAGGTTCCCCCATAGTGTGTGAGTGACAGAGAGAGTGTGCGTGTTCCGCTGATGTATGGATGAGTGACCCATTGTAAGTAGGTGAATAAGGTGTGTGGGCTGATAACTCTACACACATAGTATCCACTGTAAGTCGTTTTGGAGAAAAACATCTGCTAAGTGAATAAAAGTAAACGTCTTTACAGCAACACTTAAATGGGGAGAATAGGTACATTACCGCTATGATTCCTCAACTCCAAAAATATAGAACTCCCAGAATCCCTTGCTCTGGAAATCACTTCGAAATGGTTGTCTGGAGTTTGCGAAATATTGCCAAGGTGCCCGACAGTCAACCTTTTTTCACTGGTGCGTCATGAGCGTGACATCAATCATCCACAGTATCTGGAAAAAAACTCAGAAGGAGCCTGAGATCATGGCCAGCTGCCGTGTGGGTGTCAGGTAAGGCTAATTAATAATCACGACTCATAATGCTGGCTGTGGGTCAGACCATAAGGATTCTGAAGTATGAATTAAACAGTTGGTAGCCTATTATCCCTGTGTCATAATGACACCGAACTCAATAATTTATTGATGCGACCTGCAATATTCATACGCGGAGAGGAGCCGGGATTATTACAGGTGAGACGCTGCCTTTATGTCTTAGCCAATTAAAGTGATATCTGCACTTAAGAGGGTACTAGCGGAGGCTCAGGCCTGTTCCCAGCGACGCATTATTCAAATTGAAGAACAGGTGCCACTCAAAATCCAGAACGAAAGCCCACTCTTCTGATCGGTCCCTGTCTGGCCAGATCATGCATATTCACAACAGCTGTGAATAAACCAAGGCTCACATTGACATGCAGGAAGGCACCGGTAGAGGGGAAAAAAAAACCAAGCAAACGACGCTCCCATTTGAAATCGTTCAAAAACAGGACCTGTTTAATTCAGTCAAAAAATATACGTTGTTTTTTAAAGAGATTTGCAAGAACAGAAGAATTTAAGGTGGAAATGCTATTCCTGCCAAGCTTTAAATGATCACCAGACTTCACCAAAAGGAATTTTATTTGAACAAGCATGATGGCAGCACCTTCAAAACATGTATAATACATCTGTGAGACTGCCGTTTAATTAACAGTTACGTCAATATGTGCATAAAATGGAAATTAAAACATTCCCAGGCCATTATCTGATTAAATTTTAAGGTAAAGGATGGTTACTGTGATGAAACCCCCTAAACCACAGGTTTACGACAGGGACATATGTTCACGCTGTCTGTGTGTTCTTCAAGCAGTATTCTGGCACCATCAATCCTGTTCCCCAGCAGTGACTCAGTTAACCACTGAGTCAGCACACTGGGGTAAGGCAAGTATTTTTTATTGGAAGAGCTGGCCTCGTCTATCAAACAAATACACAGTTCAACAATTTTTGGGACTCCATGTTCAGCTTGAACATCCTACCTCCCAGATTTTAGTCCTGTCCATGCTAGTATCTGGGAGGCAGTGGGGCAAGTGGACGATTTTTCCTAACCCTGACCCTAAGGGACCACACCGGGCCAAGGGTGGCACCATACACCATCACTGTTGCAGATAATACCGACAGGCTGAGGACCCCAAAAGCATGGTCATTTCAGTCCCCTTTCACTCTTCTGTGAAAAACCTACACTTATCTCAACATTTTCCTTATAACAACATAAAGACACCCCTCTGCTTACGGAAATTTGACTTACGTAAGTCCAGATTTCCATAAAAAATTCACAGCAAACACATTATTTACGGACAGCGCTTCCACAAACCATCTGAAATAAGCACAAGTCGGCATAGCCAGACAAGGCAGGAAGCTGCATCTTCCCAGTCCTCGCTTGTTTTGAGCCATGAACACATTTCTTCTCGTTAGTGTAGTGCTTTTTTCCCATATTTTTTACCCATTTCATTATTCACAATGCCTGGTGGTAAACGTGCACTTGAAGGAAAATGAGAACCATCTCGCAAGCGTACAGGAATCGATTTGGAGATGAAACTGAAAATAAAAAGGAAGTCTGAAGGTGGATAAAGATTACTGTCTATAGTATGGGAACTAGGTTTAGCCGTATCGACTATAAATATGATAGTGAAGGATGCTGCACGTATAAAGGAGCATGTGATGATGTTGAATAGTGGAGGAGGAAGGGGAATCTGAAATACGTCACTTTTGACTTTCATAAAGGGTTGAAGAATGGTCTATTTCTATAAGTCAAGGGGTGTCTGTATATATATAATATGTAAATAACATATTATTAACATGTAGATACAATACATATAAAATCAAGATGATATAACAGAAACAATCACAGTACACTCAGGGGCAATTAAGCAAGGTAAAAGCATGGATGATCTCAAAGCAGGATCTCCACTGGAGCAGAAGAATTTGGGTGAATTGAACAGTGAAAGTGACCGACCCATGAACTGGAACAAGAGGGCCGCAATCATCTCGGCACCATGTGCATAGAGGCTGGATTTGTAAATTGTGAAGAGTTCACAAATGACAGGTGCGAAACAGTCAAGGAATCTTAACAATTAAAAAAGGTGTCATTAATTGACAAGGTTTCCAAGAGCAGATCGTTGCAATCTCTTCTTTGTTATTTAGTTTTTCCAGTGCCTGTTCTATCCTCCACTTATGTCCTTGGTTTTTTCATTGTCATTGTGATTGAGTCCATTCTTCTGGTTGCTGGTCATCGTTTTCATTCTTGTCTAAATTCTTCAAGTTTTACCATCTTCTTGAGACACAGAGTTTGTCCTTTTATTAGATGTAACCTCTTGCACAGAGCAAAGAAGAGATAGACATATCCCTGAGAGTTACACAGTAAATTGCAGCCCCGCTTATTAACATCGCTCAGCAACATATTCAGGTTGAACCGGTTAACCTCAAGATTTGAGAACCTTTTAGGCAACATGTTATTTCCAATTTTTCCAGAAACAAATGCCAAGGTGTTTGAGTGGCACCTGAATCTTGATTCTCAGGCCTGTCAAAGTCCCTAACTGGAGTCAGTCGTTGGCCACCCGTACCATTAGCACTGGCAAGCTGCCACATGGCAAAGGGAAGGGAAGTTATCCATCTCACCACATGGTGCCAATGTATTGCAAGGCAACCATCTGTTTTATATCTCCGTACCCATCACGTTACTCTCTGTTGGTACCTAGGGATGTTGTATGCACAGTATGCAGGCATTTGACCAAGTATACCTTCATGGAGCCAAGCTGTGCATGAAAAAGGGCATCTTTTTTTAATCTAGCATAATTTATTAATCTACATTTACATATATACAGTATATTGCATATATATGCACTAGCATTCAAAAGTTTACAATCACCAAAAAAATTTTCACACATGCCGAAACTGCTTGTCCTGAGCGGGGTCGCGGCAAGCCAGAGCCTAACCCAGCAAAACAGGGCACAAGGCACCCCAAACAGGACTCAAACCCCAGACACACTAGAGATCGGGACTTGGCCAAGCCTGCTGTACCACCATGCCCCCAGAAATGTTCATATTTTTTCAAATTCAATTTCAATTGAATTCAATATATTTTTGTAGAGCGCTCCTCTCACACAGTGATAAAGAGCGCTAAACAAATGGTCAACACAAATAAACAAAAAAGATAGTTGACCATTTATTGGAGTAATACATTATCTATGCAGTTATTAAAGCTATAAGTACACCTAGAACTGATACTTTTTTTTATCAAGGTACCATTAAATTTGTGGCAGCTGTTAATGTAGTGGTTAGAGCTGCTTCCTTGGGATCCAAAGGTCATAGGTTTAAGTCTCACTTCCGGCCATAATACCCTTCAGTGAGGTACTTACCCTAAATTGCTCCAGGTAAAAAAAAAAAAAAAAAAGTACTCAGCTGTACAAATGGGTAAACGGTTATAAGTAGCTTAACAGTCTAAGCTGCTATGGAGAAAAGTGTCATCTAAAAAAGGAAAAATAATGTAAATTGATTTAAAAACATACCCAATATTGTCAAGGGCTGTTACTGCTTAATGCATCAGATTTCAAGAAAGTGAAGATTTTATACAAAGGGGATTACTTCTACCTTGAGAAAAGAAGGGAAACTGGATATAATTATGACAGAAGAAGCGGAAGGCCCAGGTGCACAATTGTATAAGAGCATATGAACATCAGTGACTATGGTGTAAGAAACAGACACCTTGCAGGTCGTCAGTTGACTGCTTCCTTAAATAGTACATGGCAAAAAAAAAAAGTGTCATCCACAACAGAGGACTCCGGGATGCTGGCCTTAGAGGAAGAGTTTCAAAAAGCCATATCTGAAACTGATAAATAAAAAGAAAACGTTAAAATGAGTAAAGGAATACAGACACTGGACGGTGGATGACTGGAAAAGAGTACTAGGGACGAATGAGTCTGTTTGAGAACTTTGACGTGTTTGAATCATGCAAGTGAACATGTGAGAGAGAGAGCAAATGAAAGGGTGGTGGAGGAGTGTTTCATGCCTTCAGTCAAATGTGGTGGTGGAAATGTAATGTATGGGGCTGCTTTGGTACTGTTAAAGAGGGAGATTTACACAGGGTGCAAAGAATAATGAACGAGAAAGGTTACCACTCTATTTTACAATGGTATGCCATCCCTTATGGTCAGCACTTGATTGGTGCAAATTTCAGCAGGACATTAATCCAAAGCATAGTTGTAAGCCATGCAAAACATATGTAGTGCAGAAATAAGAAGCCAGAGAACTGTCCTTGAAGGACTGGCCATACTGGAGGAGTCTTTGATGAATACAAAGTTTGATGAACAGTTATATGAAATAAAAATAATGTTATGACATTGTCAATGTATTGTCTTATTTCTGAGAAATTTAATGCTACTTTGGTGAAAAAGTACCAATTTCTAATCAAAAACACGAACCTTTCTGGGAGATTCCAAACTTTTTAACTAGTGTGTGTGTGTATATATATATATATATAAATTTACCAAGTTTGTATGTATAAATGGTGCATTACATCATCATGTTTCTGTAGAACCTAGAACCGAGCACTTGCCCCAAGTTGCTGCATCGTAACAGTGATTAATGGCTGCAAAGTGCACAAAAACATGACTGCTTAATTGTCCCCCCTGGCCCAGCTCTGTGACTCTTTATGATGTGGATAACTAGTGACACTGCTTAATTTCCCCTGACCACTAAGTAAGGGGAATGTCTGTTTCGATCAATCCGATGCCTGTTTTCCCTGGCAGTGTAGAGGAGGCAGATCCAGAGTGAGGCCTGGTGCGTGTTCACGCCGAATAGCACGATGATCGATTTGAAGAGCGCAATGGCATGTTGAAGGTCATCCTTGTCCATTTGTCAGAACTGTAACATTAAAACCATTCACTCAGAATATTTGAACCCAGTCTCCCGATGTGTACGACAGGTTGCCACAGTTCCCAGTTTATACACTATTGCTTCCAATTTTCCCCAATCTTACTCATTTCTGACAAAAAGGAAAACAGAAAGAACAGATTCCCTTTCAAAGTTCATCAGATCATCAGACTTCTTCAAGGACTGCACTTGCCCCAATTCCCCAAGGTCCACATGCATTCATCTTTTCTTGCCTTTGATCTAACACTGGGTTTTTTGAGTTGCAAATATGCTCCATTTGCACATAAACTGTAGAATGGCGACACTAATGTGTGCATGCTGCAATGCATTGAATAAAGAACAGGGATGATCTGAAGTGTGAGTAGTCTGAAAACATCATTGCCTGAAAACAAATTTGCTGTATTTTTAAGAGCAATTAGTAGGTGCATCTAAAAAAGTAATATAACGATCTGTCTGGTACTTAATGGCTATGCTGTTGCACATGTATTCCTGTGTGGATTTCTACCATTCTAATAGGATCAAAATTATTATCATCATTATTATTATTATTGGAGATTGATGTGCCCTGCAACATGTGAGACAGTGACATTTTATTATTATTATTATGTTCTTAAGTGGGGTGCAGTGGCGCAGCGGGTTGGACCGGGTCCTGCTCTCCGGTGGGTCTGGGGTTCGAGTCCCGCTTGGGGTGCCTTGCGATGGACTGGCGTCCCGTCCTGGGTGTGTCCCCTCCCCCTCCGGCCTTACGCCCTGTGTTACCGGGTTAGGCTCCGGTTCCCCGCGACCCCGTATGGGACAAGCGGTTCTGAAAATGTGTGTGTGTTATGTGCTTTCCAGATAATGAGCATTGATAAAGTACAGTTTTGAAGATGAAGAACAGTCTATATTTCAGACAAGACCAACCTGCTATAGTGCCTATTTCCTCTTTTGAGAGTGGAATTTATTCATCTGACACTGAACCCATAACATCCTTAAACCACCAGAAGGTGATTCAAACACGCGTAGCTATTTCCACACAGGAGACGGTGACTCATTACCCATGATTCCATCTCCGGCAAGCTGATGCTGAATGGGTCCAGCTAAATCATCATGCAGCAAGCTTGGCAGTGCTGCGTTGTTTATCATAATGATCAACTGAAAAGCAGGAGAGATAACAAAATCATTTACCTCCTTGACGTGTGTGTGTGCGCGCGCTTGGGGCTGGTTTTGTACACGATAGGGTGTCAGTATTGCGCTGTTCCTTACAGCATAGAGGTATATCAGACAGTGTTGAATAATTTCATCGCCTGTCCCCAGCCTCATCACCTGGTACCCACCTGGATAATATTCATAAATGTTAAATTGGACTATAATTTTAGTGGCATCTCAGCTTTCCGGTCGCATCACAGTTACAGTAGATGCAGCGCACTAGCTCCATCCCGAGGATGCGCACGGGCAGAGAGGGGTTTGGTAAATGTCATTACATGAGGCAATTCGAGGTCCATATAAATTGGGTTATTGCAGCGCACAGACCTCAAAATGGACCTGGCATCAGAGGCTGCATTCTCAGACCCAAACCAGCTTTAGGGATTCCAGATACAGAAGAGTTTCTCGTCTCCCGGCATCTCCATTGAATTTTTTGCTTAAATCTGAAACACTTTTTTTCATTTCAGTGAGTGCTTCGAAAATGTCAGAATTACTTATCTCATGATTAACTGGAAGGACGACACCATGTTTAAAGTTAGGTTGCAGTTGGGGAAATGTATTATTTCAATGATATACATACTTTTTGTTTATTGGTTTTTTAAACAGTAGTGGCTTCCCTGTTTAGCTCATTAAATCAGCCTGTATATACAAATTTTGAATTTATATTTAACCGATGCTTTTGTCCAAGGTGACTTATGTTAGATATTAGAAATTATTCTGTTGATGTACTGCACTCTTTATACTTTTCTCTGAGATGTATGTCATGTTGGAGAAAAGCATCTGCTAAATGAATCACTGTAAATGTACTTTACTGAGCTACTTACAATGATTTACCCATTAATACACCTGAGTGATTAGTGTATCAGTTCAGGCATCTTAATCAAGAAGGTGTGAATTCAGCTCCTTTATTTGCAAGGTGACAGTTCTAACCACTGCGCCACCTGCTGCCCCCATTCAGCTGACTCAGTGGTCCTTAGAAGCAGGTGTGTGTAATTTTGCCAGTTAGACCTGCTAAGACTTTTCTAGCAAATAGAAAGCAGTAGGTGGGATTTCAGATTCATCCATGCAGTTGGTAGATCTCAGCACTAATATTTATCACTCCTGCATGCATCTGCTGAACATATAAATGATGACAGCAAGACACGGCAAAGTCCAGCGAATTTAAAATCTGCTCATCAGTCCATGTGCAATCCCGGGCCCTCTGAGTGCAGCGCATCACCCGCACTGACAATCTACTTAAATAAACCCTTTCACCAAAGTCACAATGCCAACCTCTAATTAAATGTATCTTGGCAAGCCAACTCGACATGCTCTTCGACAATATTGGACGCCAACTGATCCTGAAACAATTATTTCCAATGGGTGTTACACGGGTGAAAGGCCTATGATTTTGTCCAGCCATGAGGCTGAACAGTGTACAGCTGTGACATTTGTTTTCTGTTGCACCACTGAGAGGCCAGCTGAAAGGCAGCAGGTCTTTTCCTTTGGATGAACCTTGCACCCCCGTAGAATTTGATCCGCTCTCCAGATCATCCTTTTCAACACAGCCAGTTCAGGCAGGTGTTGGGAGACTGAAAAGGGGCTAATTGTTGTACTTAGACCGGTCATGACCACTGAACAATAATTTCATGACTTTTGTCATTTACCATGTCACTTACCCTACACCTATCCTGTACACACTGGGCTCCTCCACCCCTCATCCCAAGTAACCCTTCAGAGACAGCAAACTTGGTCCTATGAGGATTAATATCTCCTGGGGATCATCATCCCTCATTAAATAGACCACATTAAAAGCACATTATGTTCCATTTTCAAACAGAAAAACATGTTAGCTCATCATGAAGCTCAGGGCAAGTTATGTCTGGTAGAAGACAATGATCTTGTTCAAAATAAAGCCTCTTTCAGATAAGTTTCCTCCATATTAGAGGTTGACACAGGTTTGCCAGCATAATTTGATTGGCTTTGATAAATTTGATAAACTGATTGGTTGAGTCTAGTCATGGTGAACCAGTAATGGATAACAGGTAAGGTAAAGCCCTTCTGATGACCATGCCCTTTGGTTGATACCCAGCAGGTTCTGGGTCTGCTCCTCCTGGTCTATTAAGAGGTGTGGACAACTACCAAGACTGTCTAATTTTTGTCATCTCAAACTTTACCTTGATTCGGATTACATTTCAATTTTTCCTTTTCTTTCAGATCTTAAAAGAAGGACTCCTACAATCATGGTCAACAACTGGTCAATGAAAGCATCCATTTCTCGTGACATTTTCTTGTGCTCACTCTATGATCTCGAGACCTTCTTTCATTAAACTTACTTCTCTGCAGTGATTTGTTTACTTTTTGTACAGCATATTCTTCCTGTGGTGCACAGGCATTCGCTGGCAAGCATCCACACTGCTGCTCCCTCCTCCGTGTCCCCTGCTCCCAGCCCCGAGGGATCCGAGCGGAACCGATCACAGGTACACCAGGGAGTGCTGGCGTAAGCCGCCGTTAAATTCAAACTGACGTTAATTACTCCTTTAATTTGCTGAGGTCATTAAACAGACACTTGTTAATATCACGGGCCTTTGGCCATCTCACGTTTTTCCGGCCTGCTTCATACAGGAAAGACCTGTATTCTGAGAAACGTGTGTTTTAGTGACAGGAGGTAACCTCACCACAATGATGTTTCAGAAGGAATCCACAGACAGTTTTCAATGAACAGCTGCATCTCTATTGAGGTCTGTAGTATTAGTAAAAATTATTCAGTGGCCATTCAATTGATATAGAGTTTATGTACTCTGCATTAGTGCAGATCAGAGTTAGAGCTGGACCACAACTGGCCGCCCTTCCTTTGACCTGTGGTATAATTTGTCACGTATTGGGTGCATGCAAAAATATTGACTATAGTACACAAAGAAGTTATACTCACTGTCATGGCGGCAGGTAGTCAGGAGACAAACAGGTATGTGGTGGACCTAACTGCAGGTTGGTTTTTTATTCGTACCAGAGGCTCGAAGGGCAGGGCAAGATCACAGTCAGGGACAGGCGAAGGTCTTCGAGGTGCGAATGTCAGAACAGGGGCAAGACAAAACTCAGTGGTCTATAAACAGGCAAAGGTCAGGAACCAGTAACAAGAGTCGTGGGTACGAGACAAGAAATGCTGAAACCACAAGGGTGTTTGCAAGAATCCACATTGTGTCGTGGTCCTGGAGTTCCTTTTATCTTGGGTCTCATCGAGTAGACGCAGGTGTTGCTAATCTGCTTGTTCCCGGGGGCGTGACACTCACACTGGGGTGAGATTAGGCCTACTTGAACATTAGGCTTGACGTGTTCCTCCATCCTCTTGTTACACCGGTGTCTTAGGCTACTTCTTCTTTGCCAGCTGGAGATAGAAGCATCAACCCTTGGTAGCAATCCCAAATGGGAAGGTCAGTTCACTTCTCTGAATTTTGCGTTGCCTCAGGACATCTTCCTAGTCCTAAAACAACACTGAAGACCCAAAAGGCTGGCAAAAAGACTCCTAACCAATGACTATTGAATATGACCAAAAGAAGGACAGTGAGACATATTTAGTACTGGTTGATTAACTGGACTGAATCCAGCAGGTTCAACACCCTGCGGTGTTACTCCTCAGAAATAATCTCTCCTGGTTTCCCTTCAGTGACTACCAATCAAAGCCTGGATTAAGTCCAAAACCCTGGTACTTGACTTTCCAGGCTGCAAAGAGGCCTGGCTCCATCTGACCATCACAGCACACCTCACATCATTGGCTCATCTGTACTGTCCCATTTCTGAATGGTCAGAAACAGAAATCATGTCTTTTTTTCCACCTTGGCAGAAATCCTGACTCTCTTCTGTTCTTAAAGAAAAACTGAAAACATACCCCTGTTACCAGTCCTACTAACCTGCCTCGTAAATTGTATGCATGTTGTAATGCGAGCACTTTAAGATCTTTTGGTAGTTAAAATACAGTTATTCAGGTAGTACTGTCTATGAAATGACTATTGTTAATCCCCTCCGCAGTTGAGGATGACCGCCCTTTAATGCACTACGTAAAGCAACTGTAACTTAATTCACTGAACTTGCTCTGTTTGCCTCTGTAATTTATGTATTTTATTTTTATCCCATTTCACTCACTGCATCTTTATGTAATTAATCAATAAGTCCCCTTGGAGGAAAGCAGCTGCTAAATAAGTAAATTTAAATGTACCAGGAAGGTATCCACAAGTGCAAACAGGTAATGTGTAAAATTGGAGATAGTTTGGATAAATGTAGGGGCTAAATGAATGACCCAGGTAACATGAACCATTTGTTGCAATTAAGAGCTGTGCAACAAATCCTACCCTGAGGGTCCAACAGCAGTGTCTCTACTGGAAGTTAAACCTGTCAGCCTCTCATTACCTGTTTGACTTCTTAATCACTACACCAGCTCCCCATTTATGTGTGTCTGTGTATTACTGTCAAGTTCTCCAAACTGTTTACAGCCCAGGGAGATTATGTGTATTTGAAAATATGTATTTGGGGTGGGCCGCATGAAAGCTGCACTTTTTCGAGGTTTACGGACATCGGTCTTTTGTGCGCCGCAGGGTTTCTTTAACGGATGGGGAGGAGAGAGTGGGAGGTGTGTTCGTCTCCGCACCCAGTCGCAGGGAAACCAATGAAACCCAGTCCAATGAAAGACAAACACAAGGACAGTCTTTTTAATACACCAACACAAAATAGCCGAGACCCTGTGGCGTGACTGCTTCTACTTTTTTCTTCGTGCGGTTTATTTTTTCCTAACCTTGTTCAGTAAAAGCTTTATGTTTAAAAACGCCGTAAAAAGTGTGAAAAATATTGTGTACGATCTGAAAACGTGGTTTATCGAGCGTGACTGAATTAGAGATTCTGTGTTATTGTTTTATTGTTACTTTTGCTGCATTATGTCATGTGTTGTTTGTTTGTTTATTTATTTGTGATTGGAGTTAAGGATTTTTCATAGGATATCCGCCACTTAGAAAGGAACAATATGAGACCATATCTATTGACTGCCTTCTTAATTGTGGTTACATTTGTACTTGTAGATGAGATGATTTTTCAGGTGTCTGATGTCCTGACGGTGTGTTGACCCTTTGTATCCTGGGCCGTAATGCTATTTTCACTTTTAACATCTCGTGGAGCCACCTGAGGGCTTTTGATAAGTCTGTCATATTTCATACAACCAATTCAATCTGTCTCAAGCTGCCATCACACCATGTGAACTGCTCAACCCATGTGAATTCCATCATGTTGTCTTCTACCACCATCTCTGGGCTCCTTCGCATCGTGTTTGCTTCCACCACCGTCTAAGCTCATCGTATCAACTGTGGGCTCCACTCTCATTCCACTCTGTTGTCTTCTGCCATCGTTTTGGATCTTCACAGCATGCTGACACCCCTCTGCATTGCCGGGATATTCCATCATGTTGTCGTCTTCTAACTTCTCAGCTCTTCACACCATGTGAACTCCTCTCTCCTTCCACTCTTTTATCTTCCGCCGCCATCTCAGCTCATAACACCCCTCTGAACTCCTCTCTCATTCTACCATGGTGTCTTCCACCATCTCCACGCAATGTGGGCTGCTCTGTGCATTTCTGAGCCATTCCACCGTGTTGACACACCATGCTGCATCAGCATACGCCGCCGTGTAAGCCCAGCAGGCTGGCTGCAGCTGTCCTTCATGCATGCTCTTCTGGACCTCGCGGTCATAGCCTCCCGCGTGGCCACATGCTTCCCCTTGTTCTGTGAGAGCTGTTTACTTATTGATAACACTGATTAGTACCTGTAAACATTGCTCCGTCTCATTTGCATACCACAGGAAGACTCGCTGTCGGGTTTCTGTTTGCTGATGACTGAACCGCCAGCTGCCAGCGGGCGATAAAGTTCTGTCACAGAGTCGGCGAGCTTTGAAGAGTGTCTCTGCGTGCCCACTGAAAGACCTTACCCTTTTCTCATTTACCCCATTTAGGTGTCATAAGAAGAGACAGAATGGTTTGTAAATAGTCATGTTTTCAGTCTGTCCCCATTAACGTTAAACAGGTTAAGCGTATGTAATTCCCCATCTGCAAGCCCACCTGTTTACCCTCCCAGGAAGGTAATGCAGGTATTTTACCCTATGCGTTGGAAATAGCTGCCCTCCAGGCTCCATGCTCTCCCTCTAATATTTGTGTGAGATTTTAATTTAGACGGGAAATATTTAAAGCAGGGGTCTCAAACTCAATTCTCCACAAGCCACGTGTCGTCTGGTTTTTACACTAACCCATTCCCCTTGCTTAATTGGTCCAATTAGTAGTTAATTATCTGCACTATTTGTACTGATGTGTTTTCCCAAAAATACAGCATTCATTTAAGCGCACCATTTTCTGAAGACACAGAAACATGACTACAATATTCAAATAGTCTGTAATTAACTTTTTTTCTGCTATGTCAAGAGCATTCAAATGACGGTGCGAATAAATTTGTACAGGGAAGGGAATGTAATTAATACCTGCACATACAAGACTATCTATAAATTGAGCTGAGGACCCGTGCTTTAGGGTTGTCACACGCATCCCTTAGATCATCTCTGTGCAAAGTGCTTTTATCCTGATAGCAGAAATATCCCACAGCCCTTTGGGTGTGAGTCAGTTGCTCTGGGCATCTCAGCTCCACCCCATCTCCAGCTTGGTTCCCAATGTGTGATGACCTGAAGTGGGGTCAGCAGACTGGTCCAGACAGTCTGGTTCAGTTCTTTCAGTAGGCTGAGAGCTGAAGATTGTGTACCTCTCTGTGCCCCAAGCATCCCCACAAACGTCTGCATATGTCTGAATTGGTCCACAACATGACAGTATCCTGACATACTCTCACCAAATGCACGGCACATGATGAGTTTATCCAAGGTCGCCAGTGTGTTTTAAAGAAACGGCAAGACGGTTGTACACGTAAATATTGCAGAGAACATCGTTGAAGGAGTAATCATTCCTACAACCTCCTGTACCATCAAAACCCACTAGCCAACTACCTAAACACAGATGTTCCAGGGCATGGGTCAAAGACATGGAGCTGGAAAGCAGAAAATGTGTATTTCTCCAACAGTAGAGAGGGATGGACACAGAGACTCAGATGCAATATCTGCCCAGAAGACCCTAAAGATGATACGAACACATTTTCAATCAATAAATTTTAGACTTTACATCCTAGCGTGACATTTTTTAACTTTTGGATAACAGTAAATCAAGAGATAGTCGATATATGATTTGCATTAAGTATGGGAAGCTGGTAAGAACACAGAATATTACACAGTGTTCCGACTAAAGCAGTTAACAAAGAGAGATATGAGTTATGCATCATCTGACAATTAAATCATTATCAGGGAGGTTGTTATACAGTATTTTTTTCACAGTGAGGCATTTTCGCCCAAAGACAGAATCAGACGAGAAGAGAATCGGCTTTCTTCTCCAGAAGACGGGGTTGCCTTTGATGGCTATTGGCTGACAAGGAAGACCGATGACATCAAAAGGGCCCCCCCTCAGCGCACTAGCCTTGGAGTGCTCCAGCCCCACTCCCCCACGGCCCACCCATCCACCCCTGCTGAACTTTCTCATTAAGGCGGATATCGAATTGCTTCTCTGTGTGGTTCCTCGTCTTTCGGCCTTTGCTTCGCTGTCTTGCTCCTCTCCAAAATGGAGTAGAATGAGAAAAAAAACCCGAATGATCTGGGGTGAGATTCGAGGGGGATGAGAAGAAGAAGGAGGAGGAGGAGGAGGAGGAGGGTACAGGCTAATGGGGTTTGGTGGTGCGAGGCTGCTGACGTGTGTAGCATCCCCACTTCGTCGGGAGATGAAGCCTCGGTCAGCCAGAAGAGTCGAAGGCCACGGCCAAAAAAGAAGAAAAAACAATAAAAGACAAACCAGATCAGTGAGGAAGGATCCCTCTCTGGGCCCAAGAGGGGAGATTAAAAGTAATTGAATTCAGAGTCCAACCATCTTCAAAGGCTTGAGCCTGTGTGATGGACAGAGCTGGCCTTTTTTTTATTTGGAGGGGGGCAGTGGACCAGGGGGGCAGAGATAGAGGGCACTGAACCACCACCACCACCACGACAGAGACTGAGATCTAGATCCCAGAAGCAGGCTGAGGAGGGATCAATCATTTCCCGAAGGGCTATAAAAAGCGGAGAAAAGCTGATCTGCACTATTTAAATTGGTTTGTTACTGGTATTACAATTGCTAAGCAGATGATCTTCACCAGAGTCCCTTTCATGGCTCAGTGCTATACACTTTATCCATTTTTAATCTTGGGGCTGTGTTTAAAAGGGGAAATTTTTGATACCCAGGCAGGGACACAGACGCCAGCCCCATGAGCAACCTTCAGGTCACAAGTGCAGGTTTTTGCCATTGTGTCACATCCTTTTCTTCTTAGGGAAGTGGTCGGCTGAACCGACACCAGCACACACTGCTCCACGGTGACTTGTCCTCAACGTAATGGTGTGCCGCCAGAAACCTGAATACCCGGCTTGCCTGATCCGTGGAACGGCCGAATGGAGCACATCATCTCACTCACACTTTTCCCACAGAGACTGAGGATGCACGCCCAAGCCGTGTCCTTGCACACTGCACATATGAGAACCGTGCGATGTTTGTGGAAGGTTTGGTAAAGGATTGCTCCAAGCACCTCAAGAGCACCACTGCCCAGCTGCTAATAAAAACACCATTGTTCATGGGCCCCAAAGGAATTGGGTTTCATTGGTAGACCAATAAAATTGCTATTACTGCTCACCATAGCTGCTATGGGTTATATATCAGTCCCTGGGTAAGTGCAGGGGGGCAAAAGAAAGGGATGTTCGTATTTTTTTAGGCAGAGGCAGGCTGTGTTCACTCACCATGGGTTCTCCAACATTCTGCATGTCATGCATGGGTGTCTTTTGCTTTGCTTACCTCAGCATACCTTTGGAATTCATGTCGAGATATGTCTTAATATCTGCAGTTATGGAACATCTCTGGGCTGGTGTTTATATGGTGTGTATGTGTGTGACAGGCTACCATGTGATATTTAGATCAACGTAGTAAAAATTTGAGTGTTAGGAGAAAGTAGCAGTTTTCTTCCCGAAACATTTGTCTTCATATCCTTTAAGTTTTTATTGCTGTCGGGATGTGTCCGACATAGCTAAAACAAGCACTTATTGCAATAAAAGTATATGGCTCATTGCAAACCAATCTTCCAACATGACAGAAGCCACAATTATCAACATGAGATTTAAAATACATTCTGTTCACAACCAGGAGGATTTAAGCTCCTATTAGGTAACAAAAAACAATGGTTCTAAGTCCTACTTCTTGCTTGCATTTAGTGAAACAGGCCTTGTAATTAATTAGCCTCGGCTGAGCTGCTCACTGAATGAATGGCACATTTTAAATCAAGTCAAATTAAAAAATCTTTTTTTTATTATTATTTCTCCGTTTTTTTTTATTGTTTGTGAACAGCTCACGTTCTCACCATGATGAAGACTGATGAGTAACTGTATTAGTCATAATGAGGTCATATCTCTGTATTGTCTCATTGTATACTAATCTCTTATCTATGATTAGGGCTAATTTATACTGTTTACATTTCAACAAACTAATAAATAAGAAGAATAATGTACACCTGGAAAATCAAAATCGTTTTCTTTTTTAATGAAGGGATTTAAAATGTCTTGAGTCAAGTTTAACATGAAATGTAAATCACAGTTCAGTCAAAACAGCAACCCCAAGCAACGTAAGCCGGTGCTCTGGTTTCCTCCTACAGTCCAAAGACATGCTGTTCAGGTTCACCATAGTGTGTGAGTGACAGAGAGAGTGTGTGTGTTCCACTGATGTATGAATGAATGACCCAGTGTAAGTAGTGTATCTAGCAGTGTAATTTACCACAGTGAATAAGGTGTGTGCGCTGATAACACTACATAGTGTCCATTGAAAGTCACTTTGGAGAAAAGCGGCTGCTAAATGAAGTAACGTAAGTAACGTGTAGGCCTACACAGCGGGTGTGAGGCCCAGGTCTGAGAACACCCGGTGTAAACCACTAGTAGCAACGTATGAAATTAGCTATTATTTCTATTACTGCTAATAATAATTAGTGTTGTGTATATATATGTAGCTGTTATTGGCAATACACAACCTTAGCTGTTTTTTCCAATATGATGTAAACTGCTGGTGGCACCCACAATGCTTGCTTATATTAGCGAACATTATACGATGTAAGCTTTTGGCAGCTGTACATGAATTTAGTCATTAGTGTCATATGGAATGTGAGCTACATGTAGCAACACGTGATTTTAGCTGTTATTAAAAATACAGGATGTTGACTACTTGTTGAAAAAAATTGAGCTAACTGTATTAGCAATACATAACAGTAGCTGTTATTAGCAATGCACCATGTGGGCTACTAATAACAACGCATGATGTCAGATATTATTAGCCATACATCAGATAAGCAACTGGTAGCAATATGCAATGTTAGATATTTTAATACCAATACAGGATGTAAGCTATCGGTAGCGGTACATGATTTTAGCTATTATTATGCTATCGGTAGCAATATATGATTGTAACTATTGTTCTCAGTATGGAATGTCTGATTTTTGAAGCGATGCATAGTGTTAGATATTAATAACAGGAGGATGTAAGCTGCTTGTAGCAACATGTGGCATTAGCCATTATTAGCAATACAGGATGTCAGTTGTTCTTAGCAATTTTGCTTCTGAAATGGGTGAAGATTGTCTGCATTGAAAGCGCTTTCAAAATGAGATATATTGCATCGGAGAATGACGGATAAGTAATAGAGACTAAAGTTGTCTGGCGCTTTCTGAGCGTCGCTTGGATGTTTTCGCAAAGACTTTCTTGGACGTGAAGGAAATTGTTGCATCGACTGTGTCATACAGCATCTCTATCATGCTCCGTCAACTTGCGCTACGCATGTTAGCTTGTTGAAAAAAAGCTCCTCTCTGGCTGCGATCATTGCAACGAGACAGGGCCGTCTGTCATGTGCCTCGGTGTTAGATGTAGGTGTTATCTGAAAGCTTCCAAAGGAATTGCAGCCACAGAAGGCAAAGAAGAGTCCTTGGCTGGTTCCATTAGCATAGCAAAACAACATCGGGGTAAATAAAGATCATGCACCATAAACACAATCAACATAATCAAAATTCACTGTGCTAACAGTGCCTATCTATAATGGCTTGTGAAGAGATGTTTGGGTTTTGTATTTAGGTCTTTTTTTTCCTCATATTGTCAAAACAAACCTGATGAACACTGTTTTCTTATGATAAAAACAACAGAAGCATGTCAATGCATTATGGATGTGTAGATGATTCCTTGCTTGCTTCGTTTTTTCTTTTTTTTTTCTTTTTTTTTTTCTGGAAATTCTAGATTTATGCAGTTATTTATGCATGTACTCCTGTGTTCTCATCTGCACTACAAAGCGTCACTCATTTGGTTAGGTATCACTTTACCTGAAACGAGATTTATGCAGCCTTAATTATTCTTCATCAAGCAGGCAGTAAATTGTCTACAAGGTCATTTATCAGCATGCCTCAATAGCACTCATAAGGGCATCCACGTGGACCATGGAACATGTACTTCAAGTAGATTTTTTTTTTTTTTGGCTGCAGTTCATTTGCTTCTAATTCCATCTTCTCTTACGGTATTCAACATGCTCTTAACATTCCTGTCTAGTTCATCTGTCTTGTTGAATTTTCATTGTGTGTCACTGTGAACTGATGTTTGTTTTTTTTATTCTTTCGTTTTTCTTTACCCCTTCCTTTCCTCATCTTTCTCAATCAGTCGCCTCCTTTTTCCTTTTGTCTCCGCTTGCACCCCATCCCATTGTCCCTGTTCTTGCTTTCATTTTCTGTGTCTTCTCTTGTATCCCACCCTCTCAACTCCTCGCTCTTGCTCATCTGTACTGCCGCCGTCTCGCTTACCTTTACCTCGTCTCTCTCTTTTCACCTCCTTGACCTTTCTTGTCCTCTCTCCCCCTCGTTTCCTCCCGCCTCCATCTGTCCTTCTCTCACCCTCTTTCTCACCTTCTCCCCTCCGTTTCTCCTTCCTTCTCTCACCAATCTTTTCCTGTTCTCCCCCACTCCGGCCTCTGGGACCGTGGTGTGTGTGTGATGGTGGCACTTGTGGGTAAGAAGGTGTGCGCAGAATGCTGAGCAGCACCCCCCCAACACCCCCCTGGGTCATCAACCGGCTCAGAGTCTGTGAAGCTTGTTAAAGTCATGGTCCAGGCCTGGTCCGATTTATCGAAAGGGTAAGCAAGATTGCTCGAGATCAATAATTTCCTTAAACATTTCCATCCTCTCGGTAATTGGGATTAAATGCCACGTCTTTTTGTGCGTCCCCTTGTGATTTTGTCATCGGCGCAGCTTGGGGCCAAGATGGTGCATGGCGTTTGCAGGTGGCGGAGTCGCTCCATGTGCCATTTGGAGGCCGGGGTTTTGATGTCTCGTGGCTGGCATTTAGAGGAGCGCCTTTATTGCCTTCCCCTAACCCAACCAGTCTTTCATGCAGTCTGAAAGAGCTGAATGTAGTGGCAGGAGGCTCAGAGGCTGTTTGCCCTTTGTAACTTTGAGATGAGGGCTTTGTTGAACTGTCCAAGCTTGTCCCCTCCCTCCCCAAAAAACAGATGTGGTTCTGTGGCAGGCAGGACTCTTGATAATCATCCTGTAGATGAACTACCCCAGGTCCACCTGTATACATCCGCAGGCCAAGAGAAACCTGTTTAACAGTGCTGTTAAATCGCTGTGATAAAGGTCACTGTGTGCATCTGGGATGATGTTAGATAACCCACAAAAGACAAACAGGGCAAAGTGATGTAGTTCTGTGTTTGTCTCATATGTCTAGATGTCGGCATACAGTGGGAGCTGCTTGTTCCAGTTGGAAAGTGAGGTCTTTGTTGCCGCTAATATGTGTACCAAGTCCCTTTTAAAAATTGGACCTGAATGTTATTGTTTCCATGGTATAATAGTGGCAGCAGCGGTGCTGAAGACAATAATGGGGAAGTAAAGTCGGTTCATGGAGTAGTAACACCGGCTGTGGCGTCTCAGCTTTACACATGGACAGATGGTCCTTAGGTCCTTACCGTTCATTTTGACAGCCTTGATGTAAGTCGACTCACTGAACATCATAAATCCTGTTTTATACTATATTATATAAACCATAAGGATATATCACAAACACGTTGTCTGAAACCACTTGTTCCATGCGGAATTGCAAAGAACCAGAGCCTAACTCGGCAACACAGGGCATAAGGCTAGAGGGGGAGGGGACACACCCAAGATAGGACGCCAGTCTATCATAAGGCACCCCGAGTGAGACTCGAACCCCTGACCCAGCAGAAAGCAGGAGCTGGGCAAACCCACTGCACCCCCTATAAGGATATATATATATATATATACATACTTTCAGAACCACTTGTCCCATACAGGGTCACGGAGCCTACCCGGTAACACAGGGCATAAGGCCGGAGGGGGAGGGAACACACCCAGGATGGGACGCCAGTCCATCGCAAGGCACCCCAAACGGGACTCAAACCCCAGACCCATGGGAGAGCAGGACTGTGGTCCAACCCACTGCGCCACTGCGCCACCACCCCCCATAAGGATATATAAACAATTAAAATTCATTAACTATGTTCTATAAAAAGGCTTTATTGTATTTTGTCACTAATTTCACATATTGGTGATGTTAAAATAATACTGAGGTAGAATAATAAGATAAATACAGTACAGAACTGTAAGCATATTTTCATGCTATTATTTTAACTTACATTGTAAATGTATTGTGTTCCATTTCTTCTTCTTCACACCACTAGAACGCCCTTTTCTGCTTCCTGCCATTTTAAATAAAAAGGAATTTGAAAGGAATCAAAAAAGTTCTGTAAACAAAATGCAATGCCCGTTAGATAACCACACCCTGACTAAGATCCAAACAATAACAGTTATGGGTTCCTTGCGGGAGCGTGGCCAGCTGTTATTGTACAGCAGATGGAGCGATCGTCCTTAGATGTTTCAACCAAATGTTGGGACTCGAAAATAAAGTAATAAGGTTAATGAAACAGCTGTAATAAGTCTGGGTTGTCATAAGTCACATATTTTGTAATTTGAAGATTACCTGGACTATGGTCCAAGAGCAGGATTTTGACTCAGGACCTTTTACCAATAGAAAAACGCCGGTCACAATGACACCGAGAACCAATCATTACTGGTTCAGAGTTTGGGGTCTTACACTCACATATGCTCCGTACCAGCTACAGCTGTGGCTTTTAGTTCCATGTACAAACATTTTCTTCTAGTGTAACAGCGGTATGAACTCATAGTTGCTGGGATGAGGTGGAGGCATCCGGTTTGATGTCCCAGTCAATTGCAGCTCTAGAAGCAACAAGCAGAGGAAGCATCTGGAACTGCAAAGCAGGCAAGACGTTCCTCACAGAGGCATTTTCTGAACACAACAACAATCTGGTAATGTGAAAAAGCTCCTGAATTCCAGGTTTGAAGGCCTCATTGCTCTTCGCCCTTTGGGGTCAACTAATCCAATTAAATGAAGAGTTTAATGGATGTGGGCACTCAGCCCCACACCTGGTGGCCCGTTGTCCTCTCCTGTTCATAATAAACCACAGAACAGCAGAAATGCTCGCCACTTTTTAGCCAGACAGCACCTCCAACGCAATGCATTTAACTCCCCCACCCACCCACCTCTATCTTTCCCCAACCAGACATGGGCAAGTGTACGTGAGGCATTTGGAGTCACTGAGCGCTTCCCGTCGCCCCGGGACGCTTCAGCACATCGCCTTCAATCACGATCCGAGCGGGAAGGGGGTTTCTTAGCTGTCATTTTCAGCGCAGGCCCCTGATGTGCCTCGCAGGTTGGTGACGGGAGGGGGGGTGCCGGCTGTGGGGGTGCGGCTCCTGTAAGCTGCTAATCAAAGGGAATCCACAATGAGCCGGGGCATGCAGACAGCAAGCCCTCACCATCACCGCCAATTCAACTGTCTGGCCCTCAATGCGCCACCGGATTCCACTCATGTGGGCCCCTGGAGGAACCAGCTGCACCTATGGAGGGGTGGCTCTCCATTTCTATACGAGTTATTAATTTTTTAAAGTGTATTTATCTCTCAACGTTCTCCTCCAGAGCGCTCCGAGAGACTATTGTGTCAAAATGAAAACACGCTGCGTGTTCTCAGTTACCCTGCACTTTGACCATTTTGCTGTGCGTTGCCTTCCCACAGTTCTTTGCAGCGTCTACACTTCCAGGCATGTAGATGTGAGATGGAAAAGGGACAGCTTGACTGGTTGCCTCCTCCCGTTGTGAACTCGCTGTTGACCTGTCGTTTTGCCTCAAACAGCACTCCTACCAGTCTATGGCAGACATTCGGAGAGTGGATGGGGTTCAACCGCGAGTGTGTGCGAGAGCGCGCAAGGGACCTTTTTTTCAGTCAGAGGGGCTTCTTTCTGATCTGTGCCTGCAGAAGCCACAGCCTGGCAAGCAAGGGAAAGAAAACTGGAAAACAATTAGTGCCAAACTAATTCCCACTCCTGAGGAGAGCAAGAAAAAAGGAACAGAGAAAAGCAGAATCAAAGATAAAGTGGCGGCAGTGGCAGCAGGAAAGACGTGGGGAGCTAATGGAGGAGTGAAGGGGACCAGCTGTGGAGCATCGCGGAGCCCACGTCTACAAAGGAGAAATTCTCCCCCCCATTTACTTCAAAGAGCTCTGCAAGTCTACCCATGTAAAGACCTGAACTCTGGGGGGGCCCTATCTCTCTGCACAGACCTCCCCCCACCAGGATAGCTTTTCATTGGCCTTAATAGAACTCCATTGTTAGATGGATTACTTTCAGTCAGCTTCGCTGGCGACAGCTCTACTTTAGCTGGAACTGGTACTGAGGTGGGCAACATGGTGGTAAAGCACCGGTGCCTCACAGCACCAGGACTTTGGGTTCGAATCTGACCAGTCTGTGTGGAGTGTGTATGTTCTCGCCGTGTTCACGTGGGTCTCCTCTGGGCGCTCTCATTTCCTCCCACAGTCCAAGTGTGTCATTGTCTTGTGATGGACTGGCATCCCACCCAGAGTGTCTCATCATACCGCCTTGCAGTCGGAAGACTGCAATGAATGCTTGAATGATGAAAGATTGAAATCCCCACTTGACTGAGGTCTTTGCCCTGAATTGATAAAGATGACCATACTGTATATGTGGGTGTGTGGGACTGGCACCTCTTCAAGTTTGTTCCCTACCTCTGTTACAGAATAGGCTCTGGAGCACTGCAACGCTGTATGAGAAAAGTGATTACTAATGAGAAAGCAAACAAAAACAAACCAGCGAAAGACCAAATGATCGAATGAAAGAACAAACAAACTGAGATCACCTTGTGTAATTATATTTTTTTCTTTCAAATTATTTTATGTAAAATGTGGATTCTAACAAGAAGATGAAAGAACCACAACTTACTATTTTTCCAGGCCACGCAATGAATTTACGATTTGACATGCGTAAGTATGTCATATATAAGGAACTGCCACTGAGATTACTGGTTCAAATCCCTGGAGGGACAGCTGTTCGCCTTTTTAAATGAAAAAAGTTCTGCTGTGGACAAACGCAAAAGAGGCGAGGAAACAACAGGTAACGCTGTCATATCCGTGACCCTGTGTCCACATAAGTCCGACATTCATGTCATCCTCCTCCCAGCATTTTCCTCTTGGAATTCTGTGCTCAGCGTTTGACTTTCTCGATGAAACCAGATGGTTGGGCTATGTTTCATAACCAGCTGTCTCGTCAAACTGCACCGCAGACCCTCCCAGTGCCCATTAGGGTCCCAGTTTGTGCTGGACGCGTCCCTTTGTTTGCTTGTTTGTTTTCCAGTTCTGCTTAGCCTCAGTCGGAGGGTTTCTTGGCTTTCAGCCGCTTTGAGCTTGATTGTTCTGGCTCCCGTTTTCCTGTTTCTCCGGTAGAGCTGCAGTGCCCCTCTGTGGTCATGACCAAGATTGGGTCTCCATCCCAGGAAGCCGTGACTCATCTGCAGCATCCAAGTCAGGTGGGCGTGGCACATGCGTGGCGATAGCGACAGCTGCTCCGTGACCCACACCCGTTGTTCTGGAGCTGCTCGGTGCCCCCAACTGCCAGCTGACGATGAAGGTCGAGGCCTAAAATAACAGTGAGGTCAATGCACTGTCTGATGGAGGACCTTCTCCTGCAGTTCCACGACTCCTCCATCATCCTCCTCCTCCTCAAAACTGAACTCACCCTGCCTTCAACTCAGCAGTGAGTCCTTTGTCTGCATCTTATTTTTATTTAATTTATTTTTATCTCTTCTCATGAACACCAGAGGATAACAGCGGCACAGAGACAGAAACAGTAGATGAAGAAATTAGAAATACATCCATCTACATAAAACAAGGGCAAAAAATGTTGAAATATTTTACATGTGTGATCACAACCCACTATTTAAAAAGTTTTAAAGGGTTCCAGAATATATTTGTGTTCCCATGCAGATGAAATGTTCCAGGTAAACACTTTGGTCGTCCACGTATTTACAGAGGGAACTTCAGGTGTGCACCACTGCATTAAAATATTAGTAATTATCAAATAACAGCCATGGATGTCAGACTAATCAGCCTGCTTTCCATAACTTGATCAGAAAAGAATTTGGCTTTCAGCTGGGGAAGAAATAAAGGAGGACAAATCAAACTTCTTGCTGAAGAGTTTTGGAATGGTTGAGCGAGCGCCGTTAGTTTAATTTATTTTAGTCATGCAGAAAGCCATGCACCCCCAGCCCCATCCGCTCCATCCCCAGGGTCATCAGGAGGACCCATCGCTCACATTTCGCCCAATTAGCCACTTGGTTGCGCTGCGGATTTACACTAATCTTAATTAACGGTGGGTGCCATGGTGACCAGATTGCAGGACGTCATCGTGACCCCACAGCAGCAGCAGCAGCTTGTGACCAAGTAGCTGTCAGTTTCAGAAGCCCAAGCAGGACTTGCTGTTGTACCCTACGTGAAACCTCAGCTATAATACAGTAAAGTGCCTTCAAATAAAAGGTGAGGTGTAAAACCGCAATCTGTGCCAGTAACCCGCTTTACAACAACCTGCTAAATACTATGTGAGCGCAGGGAGTGGAACGCTGTGATTTATCGCCACTGTCACTCGGGTTTCAAATGAAATTCGGATATTTACAGTGCGTGTTCAGCCCAGCAGCTTCATCAAGGGCAAGGTATATACGGTGTGTATATATGGTATACTGTATTTTCTGTGTGCGGAACTGCAAATTCACTCAAGCAATATGGGTTGTGCGTGTCACTCAAGGGCGTAAACGCAGTGCTCCTACTAGGAAGCGGAGCTGAAGCTGGTAACCTGGTGAGCTTCTGCTCTGGTCGCCCCCTCCCTGGATTTGCTCTAGAACTGGCAGCCCGGAAAAATGGTTTGCATTGAACCCCAGACCCAACCAAAGAATTCAGCTGAGGCCCCTGTGGGGCGTGATGTGTCAGATCTCAGGATATAAGAGTGGGTCTGAATATGCAAGTGTGAGAGGGGTGTCCTGAGAACACCAAGTCCACACGACACACATTTGCAGCCAGGAAAGGTCCCTCATCGAAGACCACCTCCCAGAACCATAACCGCCACCATTCGGGTCACAACTACCCGCCGTCTCAGTTCCTACAGCTAGAGTGGATGTGAAAGAGTAACTCCCTGCGAGAGATCCTTCAGCGTACATTATTCATGGCTTCAGTAAAAATAACTATTTTATGAGCTCTGCGTCCCTTTGAGTGGGTGTGAATTCAGAAGGAGCCGCGGAGCGGCATCCCCGAGAAGACTCATAAAATCACAATCACACCAAGAGCGATAACCACACAGGAAACGGGTGAGAATAATCTCGGGTTCTGAAACACATTTCCAGGTCGGTCAGCGACTTTGTCGACATTGCGAAATTCCATTTACAGAAACACATTTACCGCCGCTTACAACCTGATCTACAGAGAAAAGCAATCAGCGCTATTGCCGGAATATTTCCTTTGGCCGCTGGGTAGAAGATCCACATGTTCTCGTTAAAATTATTCCTGAATATGTTTTTTTTTTTTTCTTTTCCCACAAAACAATGAATTGATCAAAATCAGCATTCCCTGTTAGGATGAAACACAAGGATTTGTCTTAAATTTGAGACATGCAATACATTGGCCCCTCAGCTTTACCCACACACTCACACACACACACACACACACACACACACACACACACACACACACACACACACACACACTTGTTCAATAATCCAAAGTCATGTTCATCTCCAATTCTCAGCCAATAAAAACAAAGTATTACACACTTCACTTAATTTATTCACAAGATAGGTTCTGTACTCACCTGGGATTTAAGAAATGAAAACATGAAATATACATAAATGAAAAATTGTTTGTAAAAAATTTTCTTTATTTCTTTATTTATTTTACTTTCAGCTAAATCAGGATTAGAATTTGTTTAAAATGACTGAATTAAAAACATCATGACATTTACACATTTAGCAGATGCTTTTCCCCAAAGCAACTTCTAATGAGCTCTGTGTAGTGTTTTAAAGTGACGAGAGAACCAAGATGGCACCTAAAATTTCAAGAGTCATCAGAAAGTGCTTGTGCATCACCTGTATCATTTTTTTTTTTTTAAATGAGCTAATGTAACAGTTAGGGATGAAAATGGATAAATTATCATACATTACTCAAGATAAAGCTCAGTTAATGGCATGCATCCCCCAATTGATGAAATTAATAAGTTCCTGAAAACAGTGCAGATATTGAAATTTTGGTTATAAAAAGCCTTCCCTTTATTTTTATGGAGGAAAAATAAGAATGAAAAAATCCAAAAACCCCAAACCAGTTTTCCCAAATATCACAGTAGTGCTGTAAAAACCATTTTAATTGATCAGCTCCATTTATGAACAATAAACAAAGCAGGGATTCACTGAGCAGATTGTGTTTGGGAACAGCTTTCTAAAACTGCACAATGTTGTCAAAATGTGTGTAGATGACCCAAAAAGAAATCAGCTAAACTTTTTCTGCTAATTGCGCTGCTGTCTCTCTAATCGTCAATGAAATAATATACACCGAATATGACCAGCAAACATTATTATGGGATTTGGGACTGGTAGCGTAGCTGTTTGAGGTGCTGCCTTTGGACCCAAAGGTTACAAATCCCACCTCCACCTGTAGTACCCTTGAGCAAGGTTCTCACCCTAAACTGCTCTAGTAAAATTACCCCCTTTGTATAAATGGGTAAACATTTGTAAGTTGCTTTGGAGAAAAAGCATAACCTAAATTTACAAAGGGAATTTCATATAATTCCATACTCTTCTGAAGCAACTCATTCTTAACACACCGACAGACAGAGAGATCTGTGTAAAGACACACCAGCTAAAGTACAACACTTACACTTCACTCATGCAATGTACAACTTTCTTCTTTTGGGCACGTTTCAGATAAATTTTGGGTAACGCTTCAGAATATTGTTCTATACTTTATAGGTAGTTAATAGGTCGTTATGCAGGAACTAATGCAGAACTAATGAGTAGTGCTTCATTAACACTGTAGTAACTACTGATAACTAATAAGGAAGAGTGATTAACTAATCAGTAGGTAACATTTACATTTATTTATTTAGCAGAGGCTTTTCTCCAAAGCGATTTCCAATGATCTCTACGTAGTGTTATCTGCCCACACACCTTATTCACCAAGGTGACTTACACTGCTAGATACACTACTTACAATGGGTTACTCATCCATACATCAGTGGAACACATCTGAACATCATGTCTTTGCACTGTGGGAGGAAATCCACACGGACACATGGAGAACATGCAAACTCCACACAGATGGAGCGCAGATTGAACCTATGTTCAGACGCCGTGACACAACAGCGCTACTCACTGTGCCACCATATCCCCTGGTGCCACTGTGCCGCCCGTCTGCCTAGACTAATCAGTATCGATTTTTGAGCACTTCATCCCGTAAACATGGGCAATTTTGTCGTCTTGCCCATCACCAGCAGCATGAGTAACATCAGACGTGAGCTGTAAACACTGTGGAAGTGTGTTGAGTTAAGGCAGTCCCACAATTCCATTCTGTTTTGTGTGCTTTACTGCCACCTGTTGGCACAGAGGGTAAACACAGGTCATGTTTGCTGAACTTGAACTGCAAACTGAAATTTCAGAAAATAGATAAGAAAGATGTTGTTGAAAATAAATATATAAGCAGGTAAATACTTGCATCTCCTAAAATTCATATCTCAGTCATTCCTATCACAAGTAGCCTGAGTACTGATAATTTAGATGGTAAAATACCCAAATTCAAGCACTGTGAAGAAGGAGAAAATAAAATCTGGATATATGATTCTGCAGTTTGTGGATTTATTTGGTACCATAAATTCTCAAATTGCAACCTGTGCATTTAGAATAATTGCTGGCAGTTTTTTTTCACAGCAAATTTAATGTATGTGTCTGTTTAAGTGAGTAATGTATCATTACACCTCTGTGCTTAGTTAATGAACACCCATCTATATGTAGCGCTAACCTTCACAATAAACGCTGACTATAGTAAATCTAAATTACTCAAGGCGCAAACAAACTCATGAAAAAAAGTTTCCTCATATTTCCTTGTTTTATTTTCTTTATTAAAAGTGTATAAATGGTAAACATATTTCAGCTGTGTGACACTACTAATTTTATTTTTCTCTGAGCTTCTTGTCAGCGTGAATATTTACTGTTCCCACTTTGTTCTCTGTTTCAATGAGTTCGTCTGAGGGACTCTTGCCAAAGCATACAAATCATACACATTTTGTTGAAATATTGTGATCTTGTTTCAGCATTCAATGCACTCTGAAAAATATTTACCTTCTCAGGAAAAACCTGGGGAAGAATGAATAACTTTTGCATATGAACAATTATAATCTTTGTTAAAATGTATCAATTCTCTCTTTTCATCATATTCATATAGTGCAAGTTATTATTATTGTTATTAATATTTTTATTATTAGCCTTAATTTATCCACCATCTTTATCCAAGGTATTGTTTGAAAACCAACATTACAATTTTACAACTATTTATAGAGCAGTTAGTTCACAGTAAGTACTTTGCTCAAGTGTACCACTTGAGGGGGGGATTAGAACAGATTGGGACACAGATTTTTCAGATTGGAAGGTGATGCCTTTGCTGCCCACAACCTAAAGTTACATAAAGAGAGAAAAAAACTAGAATAACATAACTGTAAGGGTTAGGAGTTTAGGGTTTAGTGCTTGATTTCTCATATAAGACCCTGTATCAGGGAGAGCCTCACATTTTATTACTGTACATCAGGGTCATAGCAGATTCACACCGGTGTAAAACAAGGCAGGATAACCCCCAGTGTGAGGGACTGTTTATCGAAAAGAGTGACTAAGACACCTGGAGCTGTTTCCCATCAGACACGCTCTCCATGAATAGACCTACTCACCCCCACCCCCACCAGCCGTCATTCTTCCCTACTCTACCATACAGTTTTTACTGCTGTTCTTTTTCTATGCTAGTGGTACTGCAGGGCTTAATGCTGCTTCCTTTGGCTACAGAGCGAATAGGTTCAAATCCCACCTTTTGCTGTAGTACTCCTCAGTGACATACTTACCCTAAATTTATTTAGTAAAATTACCCAGCTGTATAAAGAGGTGAATAATTGTAAGTACCTTAACACTGTAAGGTACTTTGGAGAAAAGGATCAGTATATGAATAAATATGAGGCTGCATTTAAGAACATTCCCTCCCCCCATACAACTCCAATCATTTCGTAGTGGATGTGGTGGGTCTTTCAAGACCTCGCCTGCCACAGTAAGATAGGACCCCTCTGAAGGTGTGTTTTAATCACTTTCTGGATGCGAGGATGCGAGTGTACACACAAATTTTCATGTACACTCACAGTAAGTCTACCTGAGCATCAGTGTTTACCGCTGTTGGATTGTTTGAATTCAGACCTAATAATGCACAGGTTATAGTTTCAGATTCCACGACGGTCCCTGCAGCTGGAACTTTCAACTCAGAAGTTGCTCATTATTGCATCTCCACAATTGTTGGTTATTGGTTCAAGTCCCACAAAAAGCATTGCTGTTGATACCCAGCTGTACAGGTTCTGGTCCTAGGAGATGCCTTACAGGTTTACGCTGGAGTGGCTCCATTGGCCACATTCTGGGACACACCATTCTGCCTACTGCACACCCATTTTGGGGCGGGTGCAAGGAGGGTGTGACATATTTTGTCTTCTCAGCACTTTGTGGGCTTGTGGGACGTGATGAGCTGAAACATTAACTGCTTTAATGAGGAGAACAATACCTAATCAGAAAAATATAAAATAACCCATTTGTTAGGCAGATTTCATTCTGCACATGGGGAGAAGTATGTGAGGAATGTGTGTCAGTGGGGACTCACGTGGGAATGCGCGCTTGCGTGTCAATGTGTGTGTGAAATTCTGCAAAATACGCCTCATTTCAGCCCAAGAGGAAAATTACTAAATGAATTTGTAAGAAACGAAGAATAGATCAGAATAAACAAGAAAAAATAAACATGGAAATGCTGCCTCCAGCTGTGAGTGAGTTCTTCTTAATGTGCTCCCAGGATACATGGTGGCAACGGATGAAGAAACACCGGTACTGAGGATTGCTACCCCTGAAGGTTGGAAAAACAGTCCCACACCGGTGTATAATGGCAGAATACTGAACAGATGACCTGTGTGGGGGTGAAAGGGTCTCAGAAAAGAGCACAGCCTAGAGGCAACATTGCCCCCAGGGCCAGGAAACAGGACTGGGTGTCGGCGCGTTGGAGTCCATGTGCAAAGACCCCACAACCTTCTTCCTCAACACCACCTGGTGCTCAAGAGGACGAGAGCGCCAGACAGGACTAGAATGAGAACCTGTATGGTTTTTCTCGACTCTTGTGTTATTTACATTAGGGAGGAAAAGTGTTTTCGTATTCCAGAAGTTCTTCATACAGGCTGGTCCCTCGAATAATGGAAGACTGAGTTCCAGTTATCTTCCTTTTTTAAAAATTTTCAATGGTATTATCTTTGCCTGAACCAAGAGATGGTGGTAAGGAGCATCCCAGTGTACATATCAAACAAGCGTTGCATGTATGTCTTAATACTGCTCAGCAAGCTTTCTCTTGAGTTGCACATTTTGAAAACACAAAGTAGACATAGAAGAGTCTGGTTGGCTTGGATAATCGCCTACACTGGCTAGGGGTCAGGCCACCCCCCCCCCCCCCCCCCCCCCCCCCACACACACACACACACACACACACACACACACACACACACACACACACACACCACCTCTGTCCGGGATAGTGGAGATGCTGCTGTATAAGGTTGATGAACATATTACCAACTTGGTTTCACCTTTGAAAGGGACCTGCTCCTGGTAGTGTAGTAATTAGAGCTGTTGTCTTTGGTTATGAAGGCTCAAGGTTCAGTTCCCACCTTTGGCTGTAGTACCTTTAACTAAGATACTTGCTGTGGATCTCCCACACAATATAAATGGGTAAGTAATTATAAATAGGTTAAAATTCTAAGTTGCTTTTGAGGAAAGTGTGAGATAATTATAAATGCAAAAAAACTTGGCTTCACTTTTGAAATGGACCTGTTCTACAAGAACTTTGTTCATACAGTCCTGGCAAAATATATTGGTACTCTTACACTTCTTGCCAAGTATATAGGTGAAGAAAGCTCTTCAGCAGTTGTAGGAAGTTCTTCATTGCAGTTGTTTTGACCATAGTCTGTCTTATCAAATATTGAGTCTGGGGGTGTCGATAATTTTTCCCAAGGCCATTTCTTTTTATATTTTCTGATCTGAAAGGACATTTTAAATTCTGAATCATAAAACAAAACTTCTGCAATGTTAGTATTGGGGAAAACATATTGAGACAAAGTTCTTCAGTCGATTTCAACTTGTTTTTAAAGGAAATTGTGAGTTATTTGCAAAACATGCAAGGGTCCCGATATTTTTGATTCTGACTGAGCCTACCGATCTTAGCATCACTTTTCATTCAATCTGTTCCTCTTCGCCAACTCATCCCTCCTTCCAGACAATACCGAGATGAACACACCCCACTGCAATCGTAGCTCAAGTCTTCTGGGCACGAATTCAACGTGTTTTCTCAGCCGTAAGGATGGAGTGCACGGCGTCTTCTGGGGCCGCTACTTGGCGCCACTTTCCATCAGCATGAGGAGCCTCTCGGGAGCTGGAGATGTCAAGCACAGGTGTACGAGCTCTGGCTCCTGCAGGCTGCCAGCCAAAGTTTGCCATCTCACGTCAAACACCTCACGTTCAACGTTACCGACAGCTGCTACTGTCACGATTACTATCTTAAAGTCAAAAGTCAAGGAAAATCAAGCTTAAGGAAAAAACCCTGACTGTTTGTAACTAGCTACCAGTTCACATACAGTCATCCGCCACTTAACGTTTTGCTGACCAGCTAACCACATGTACAATGGTGGTCCCATAACATTATAATGGAGCTGAAAAATTCTTTTCAACTAGAGACACCCTAGCCATCGTAACGCCGTAGCGCAACGTGTTACATGTTCGCAGTGCTGCTGTAAACAAACTTACTGTGCTGCCAGTCATATAAAAGTATAGCACATACAATTATGTACAGGACATACTTGATAACGATAGTAAACACCTATGTTACTGGTTTCTGTTTACTGTACTGTACATTCTATTGATATTTTACAGTGTACTCTTTTTACTTTAAAAAAAAGTTTACTGTAAAACAGTATGCTGTGTTACGCCAGTAGCAGCATCATAAATCTCGTGTTTACCGCGTCTCTTGCCTGCACTGAGGCTATATCATCTAGGTTTGTATAAGTACACTCTATGATTGAGGCCATACCATCTAGGTGTATATAAGTACACTCTACAGTCGAGGCCATACCCTCTAGGTGTGTATAAGTACACTCTACAATCAAGGCTATACCATCTAGGTTTGTATAAGTACACTCTATGATGTTCGCACAATGACGAAATCGCATAACAATGCATTTCTCAGATGTATCCCCATCATTAAGCGACGCATGTCTGTACATCTAAATACACATTATGCAAAGTATTAAACGTTACAAAACAATGGGTTGCCTGGCAACCAGGTCACTCTAGTGCGGCTTTGTAGACTGATAACCATTGAAATGCAAACGTACACCTGTGTCCTGGATAAACTGATCTTCTTTTTTCTACAATTGGCTACTCTCAGCAACTGGAATTGGTACCTGACATTTCATCAGCAAATGACTTCCAAAAGTTAGGCCACATATTTAAGCCAGGTACAAAATTTATAACAGAAAGTGGCTCATTTTCAGTATATGGATAAATAGAGAGAGAAGAGCTAGCAGTGCAACATTTTTTCATAGCAAAGAAATACAAGCTCATGAACTAGATATGGGGTTCAGTGAAGCCATGAACTCAGTGGTGTCCTGGATATGTTATCAGCCTGTAGAGTCTGGTATTGTGAGTCTGAGTCCTACCTGAGTACTGTACTTTACAGTGTTGTTCCTTTAACCCCTTGGAAAGCTGTGGTCCAAACTGGTGAGAATGGAACAGTGAGAAGGACACAAAACAGCAATGAACTGACAGCCTAAAGGCACTTATCCCAAGCAGGGCTGCAGCAAACTGGAGCCTAGCACAGAAATGCAGGGAATAAGGGACACACCCAGGAGAGAACTGCAGTCCATTGCAAGGCACCCCAAGCAGAACTTGAATCCCTGCCCCCAATTGAACCCATTGCACCACCAGGCCCACTACAGATTTTCATTGCAGAACATGAAATCACAGCCTAGTTGACCCAGTCTCTCACAGGGTATCACATCAGCCTCCGAAGGTTGGCAGTGTGGATTTAAGTTCTATCTGGAGTGTTAGGCAATGGTGTGTGTTCCTGAAAGATGACATAGTCACTGCTAAGATACATGACTGAGGAATACAGAACTCAGCCCACTGTTTCAGCAGTGTCTCTGTAAGGTGACCCACTAGCCTCCAGAGCTGGGGATTGTGGGTTTGAGTCCCACCTGAGTTGTAATATGTTATTATACCTTTGTCAGAAACCCAATGCTTCTCTTACATCAGTGTGTGATGCAGGTATGGCTGTTTGCTTCTAACCTCGATTAAGGTGCCTCCAAGATTTCCCTGGTAAAAGTTCCAATGGGTAAATCACTGCAAGTTCACATGGGTAAAGGAGCTACAGGATGTAACACTTGACCTGATGAGCTTCTGTACTTCCTTTCTTAATGTTGCACATAAAGCATCATTGTTAATTTTACTGATGTTTCATTTACTGTCTGTGCATTTATTTCCAGGTTTGTACTTATAAATTCTACTGTCTGCAGCACTGACAAATCAAAAATTTAACAGTGTAAGGATATACAAATAACAACAAATTTGACTTAAATAGTAATATGGCTGAAATTTATATTAAAAACAAAAATAGGCCTACAGCTTATCCGCACATGACTGGATTTTGCGTATCCAGATATTATATAAATAAACATAATATATAGACATATACAAATGTATACACACATACAAATAAAAATAAAAAACATAATTTAAACATTTAAAGTTACTTAAAGCACACAGGTCTCACTACTCAGCTCCCAGTACTTCATAGGAACCAGTGCTGTAGTTGTGGCTCAAGGTGTGAAATATTGCCCCTTGCTGGAAATATGTGGAGATGCTTCCGATGTAATAACTGCGTTTAATCACTGATTTTACATTCATTTAGCAGATGCTTTTTTCCAAATCCACTTACAGTGAATACTAAACAGTAATTTAGCTAAGACCTGCTTCATTCAAGGTGACTTACAGCGGTACATACATTGCACTACCTAGGGTCAATTACTCCTCTACACACCACAGCAATGTAATGCACACACACACACCACTGAAGTGTTTCTTTTATTGTTACAATTTATATTGCTGATGCTTTTCTACACAACAATCCACAATGGTTTTTTTTTTTTTTTTTGTTTCCCCCTAACTGAGCAACTTACACACAGTGTTGTATGTTTGTGCACTAAGCAACACATTTACCCATGTTTGCAGATGGCTAATTCTTATTTGAGTGATTCAGGGTAAAGTACCACAGCAGGAGTGAGGATTCAAACCAACATCCTTCCATATAGATGTATTCACACACACACACACACACATTTTCAGAACCGCTTGTCCCATACGGGGTCACGGGGAACCGGAGCCTACCCGGCAACACAGGGCGTAAGGCCGGAGGGGGAGGGGACACACCCAGGACGGGACGCCAGTCCGCCGCAAGGCACCCCAAGCGGGACTCGAACCCCAGACCCACTGGAGAGCAGGACTGTGGCCCAACCCACTGCGCCACCGCACCCCCTCTAGATGTATTCATTTAGCTGAAATTTTTTACCAGAGGAATTTAAAATTATTTACCCATATATACAGCTGGGTAACATGACTGGAGCAATTTAGGGTGAGCACCTTGACTGAGGGTACTGCACCTAGAGCTGGGATTCAACCTCTGACCTTTGGGTCTAAAAGCAACAGCTCTAACCACCACTCTACCACCTTTTGCTTACAGAATAACAACCACATATATTAAAACACCAGTTGTCCGCTAGTCTTTCTGTCCTTCCAGTTCAGCAAAAGTACGAAAATAATGTAGAACTGATAACATCAAAAGGAAAGCTAAATAGAAATGAAAAATCATTTATGCAAAAAGTTTACTGTTGATTGTATATTGAATGTCATACGTTTGGGAACACACACACAAGGATGGATTTAAGTGTTTTCAGCTTGTTCTCTCTCCTGAGTCACATGGCAATTTTCTTAAGGAAAGCAGTTCCAGCCCTCAGAGTCTCCAAAACCAGGAGCAGGTCACTCAAGGACACCAGCTGAAAGGATGGCTTTTATCCCAGCTTTAAGCCCTTAGCGGTTTGAAATTTAGATCTGAGCATTTAGAATAGAATATCAAAGATTCAGAGGAGTGAATATTACTGCCATTAGTTGCAATGTCGAAGTGTCATGATTGCAAAGCGGAAAAGAACTAAATAGAATAACTCCAAGGACCTTAACACCTTTGCCAAGCAAGAAGAAACGGGAAATGTACGTCCTCACGTATTCTGAAGACAGCTGGATCCCTTTATTTTCAAAGTGTTGCACATTTCATGTGTATTTCCAAAAAAGAGACTCAGATTAATTTACTTGTATATGATTGTGTATGTACACTGTATATAGGTATCTATGTATGGGCTGCTTTTATAATTAGACAAAACTTTGGCTGGGGTGCCAAATTTTGCTGCAAAAAAAAAAAAAGTTTAATTTTGCAAAAATAATTTGGATAATTAGGCAAACTTGGTACAAGGCATCGCTGCCACATGTCTTTGAAATGTTATAGCTTTGGAGGTGACATTTTCTATTAAAAAAACTGTGCCATGTTTTCGTCCGGAAGTAGAAGGCGGACTCAATTGCGGAGTACGTAGGAGTTTATTGAGGGACAGGACAGGACCCGTGGTCAGGGACAGGCGTGGGTCTTCATACTGCAAACGTCGTTTACCAGGAAATCTAGAATCGTGGTCGGTGGGTACGGGCGATCGGTCAAACACAAAAACACGGATCAGAACACAGGAAGGTAGAGGTCACGGGAGAAGGAGTCGGGCAGGTGGGTGGACTGGGAACAAGAATGAGAGCAAGGAGCAGGCTGACTCAAGCAAGTGAGCTGTGTCAATGAACAAGGTTCCACATCCTTCTCTGTTTGTTTTTGCCTTATATCCTGCCAGGTCCAGGTGTATCTGATTATGGTGATGGAATGGGTGTGGCAAACTGTCACTCTACAGAGAAAATGGTTTCTAAATATTTGTCCCCTTAACCAACTTCAGTCGTAATAAATTTAGCTTTCAAACTGCTTTCAGGCATTAAATCATAAATGTGCGTTTTGTGTTATCATCATTAAATTGAAAATAACCTTTTATTTATCAAGTCAAATTGTCTTCTTTGTGATCAATATGTATCTATTCAAAACAAAAAGATTTTTTTTGTGAAAAATTTTTGGGCAGGATTTTTTTTTTTTTTACTTTTCCGTAGGAAATACAGTAGCCCACTGTAAAAATATATAAGAATTATATTATATAATATATAAATCTTCAGTAATACTTCTCGCAATCATAAAAGACAATTTTAAAAAGAAAACTTTTTTTCTGCAGATCTGCTGATGTATCTGTGGAAGTAAAGTGCGTTAAAGTGTCAGCATTTTCACAAATAAGGAGCCAAAGATCTGGGAAAATCACATACAGCTCATCAGTGTTTGGACAATAATCAAGTTAGCTTTTCCCAAGAAAAAATATAAAATGAATTCAGGATAAGAAAAACCTGGAAATAAACGTGGGGACAATAAGGCCGTTAAAGAGTTAAAGGTGTGACACAGCTGTGAACTGGTGTGTGTGCTGTGTTGGAGGAACAGCTCTCCCCACTGGAGATGGTGCAGAGGTGGTGTGTGAACGTTTCGTTTCTGCTCTTGCTCCCATACACACAGGTCAGGTGTCTCCAGGTAAAAATGATCACTTCTCTGCAGAACTGTGGAAATTATTTCATGCAGTAACATGTTTTCAGAACAAACTACCAGTTTAAACTGGATCCAAGTGGCTGTTGAGTAACAATCACATTAAACAGATTCAAGTGACCACAGTGCTGATGTTAGAAGAAATATGGTCCATTTGTCTATAAGATTATGTTAACAGCTAATGTCAGTCTGTTTCTCTTCATATTTATGTTACGGAAGGATGATCATATGTATGATGATGATAAGATGATCATCTGAAAGGACTTCAAAGTTTCAGTCTACACACACGCTGTCTGAAACCTGTCACGCCCCCCACGGCTGTGCAATAAAGAACACCTGCTTAGAATTAGCAAGCACAAGCTTAAAAAGGGGCTGCGGAACACTTTGTTCAGCCTTATTGATCACTTGTGCTCCTAGTCTTGCTCCTCGTTCCTCGCCCTGCTCCTCATCTCTGACTCACTGGTTTGTCTGATCACCCGCCTGTTTCTTGGATTTGCCCCTTTCGATTCTGTTTGTACATGGGTGACCCTTTGCCTGTTCCCTGACCAAGCTTCCTGTGCCCCGCACTTGGGTCCGACGCAACCGCGCCGGGGGAATAGCACGACAAAACCACTTGTCCCAAACGGGGTCACGGCGAACCGGAGCCTAACCCGACAACACAGGGCACAAGGCTGGAGGGGGAGGGGACACACACCCTGGATGGGACGCCAGTCCGCCGCAAGGCACCCCAAGCAGGATCTGAACCCCAGACCCGCCAGAGAGCGGGACCCGACCAAGCCCACCACGCCCCTCAGTTTTTATCATCTCATCATCTTTATAAGTTTTATTTGTCGCAAGTTGTCACTTGGTGGACAGATTGATCATGTCTCGTAAGAGAGCAGCCAGGTTTCAGAGCTCATGGGGGATGAACGACAGGTAAGCTGTGATTGAATCTCTAATAAATCACATTTGCAATATTAAATATTTACATTGCAGGCAGAAGACAACAGATATACATTGTATGCAAAACAAGGGGTGAATGAGGGAAGTTCAAGGCTGAGCTGTGATACTGAGAATGGGTGACTTTGACATACACACATTTTCAGAACCGCTTGTCCCATACAGGGTCACGGGGAACCAGAGCCTACCCGGTAACACAGGGCGTAAGGCCAGAGGGAGAGGGAACACACCCAGGACGGGACGCCAGTCCATCACAAGGCACCCCAAGCGGGACTCGAACCACAGACCCCTGGAAGAGCAGGAGCAGGACCCGGTCCAACCCACTGCGCCACCACGCCTCCCCTCTGACTTTGACATAATGAAACTTAATTTACATTTATTCATTTAGCTGATGCTTTTTTTCCAAAGCGACTTACTATGTCAAGCTTACAATTACTACAAGCTTACAATAATAATAAGGAGGAGAAGAAGAAGAAAATAAGAAAAACCAGAAAAGGTTTTTGTTGGCCTTATACAGTATGCTGCATGCGCCCATGGTGCACATGCTCAGTTGGAAAAGAATGGGAAAACTCATTGCTGGGAGAGTTTGTAGTTAGTCGGTTTGGATAAATAAATCTATTTTAAAATTACATGGGTGGTAACATAAGACTAAGTGATATTCAGGCGGAAATCTACCTAAATATTTTGATGGATGAGTTATAGTGGCATCAGTGTTTGCTTGGTAGAGATCTGTATGATCAAGATACCCCTTTGGGGTAAAATGGTTTAGTCCCTTTAAAAGAGACTTTTTAAATGGGAGCATTTGCTCTTGTTAAATATATAATTGTCAAAGGTAGTACAGCTGGAAGTGGAATTTGAACCTTCAACCTTTGACTTTTAAAGCAGCAGCTCTAACTACTACGCTGCCCGCGGTCCCCATATGTGTCTGTCCAAACTGCTCGCCCCATACAGGGCACGGGGAACCGGAGCCTAACCCAGCACACAGGGCGTAAAGCCGGAGGGGAAGGGGACACACCCAGGACGGGACGCCAGTCTGTTGCAAGGCACCCCAAGCAGGACTCGAACCCCAGACCCACTGAAGAGCAGGACCTGGACCAACCCACTGTGCCCCCGCACCCCCTCCCAATACATATGCATCTGCATAATATTTGTCTGTGGTTTTTATTTTACATGTGTGCATATGTAGCCCTTCTTTTACATATTTATGCATATAGATTATAATTGTACATTTTGTTCATTGTTCAGTGTCACTCTGATGAGATGAGTGTTCTATAAAAGTAATAAAATTGAATATAAAATTGGATTCCTTTAGGGCACGGAACATGGATACAGCTGCTGGTTCTGTTTACCATCTTTCTCCAAGCACCAAGGTCACAGTGGTGCAATTTCCCAGACTCTTATTACTCTAGGTTCCTGTTCTTCCTCCTTCACCAAGCAGTGATCAAGTGGCACCCAGACATACACATACACATTTTCCACTGTTCTCTTTCCTTATGCCTACAGGGTATTCTCGGGGAAAAAAAAAAAAAAAAAACTGGTTAGTTTTGATGAATGAACAAATGACCTGAAAATGTGGTCCAAGAACACAATGAACGTAAGTGTTCAGTGCATTAGATTGTACTGATTCTTTCCATCCCTGTTGTAGCTCTGGTAGAGGAGTGTGCCCCAGTACTGCACTGATTCATTTTAGTGCAAACCAAGGCTCTTACATTTATGTATGTAGCAGATGCTTTTCTCCAAAGTGACTTCCAATGAACTCTATGTAGTGTTATCAGCCCACACGCCTTATTCACCGCGGTGACTTGCACTGCTAGATACACTACTTACACTGGGTCACTCATCCATACATTAGTGGAACACACACACTCTCTCTCTCTGTCACTCACACACTATAGGGGAACCTGAACAGCATGTCTTTGGACTATGGGAGGAAATCCACACAGATGCAGGGAGAACATACAATCTCCACAGAGACTTAGCAGGGATCGAATCCATGTTCTCACACCCCATGCAGGTGCTGTGAGACGGCAGTCCTACTCACTGTGCCACTATGCTGCCCCATAGCATTGAAAGAAAATAATTAATTCACTTTGGTTACAACATTTTATCATTTTATTAGTACATCTCATCTACTGTTTGGCAGCCCTGCTTGCATCATCTCCACCTTCAAATAGTCCAAAATGTAGCTCAGACAGTATTTTCATATCCAGAGGTGAGTAGTAACAGAGTAACTGGCAGGTGATAGTGTAGTGGTTAGAGCTGTGACCTGTTGCAATGAAGGATGCAAGTTTAAATCCCACCTCTGGCTGTAGTGTCCTTGAGTAAGATAGTTCCCCAAAAGTTACTCAGGTAAAATTTCCTCACTGTATGAATGGGTAAATAATTGTAACTTAACACTTCTAAGCTGCTTTGGAGGAAAGTGTCAGATAAATGTAAAACATATCTATGCAGTATATATCTATATACTTGTGTGCCTCAGGTGACCAAACAGAAATAAGGAGAAAGATAAGTTAGTAAGTGAATAAATAGGGATGCATGTTTTTCAATACAATAAAAGGATGAGTGTATTGTAGTGAGGTGGTGCAGGATGTCGTGGGATACAGGTAATGTTCAGTGTCACCTGGTTTATTAGAGTTATTTCTATTAATTAACAAAGTATTTGCACTTCTTCCGATGCTCCTGAGAAAAATTATGGATAATTGGCAATATGATTAAAATACACATGTACCCATCTTTACTATCCCAGAAAACTCCATTTCACTTGAATTTTACTGAATAAATTGTTGCAAAGCACAGATTTCTGGGGGTTACTTGTTAAATGGGATCCTTATATGTGGATTCTCAATAGGCTGGTGTTTGAGTTTCTTACTGCAGAAACGCGATGAACACAATGCAACCTTTGTTCCCAGTACCAGTGGTAGCAAAGGGTTAACATGCACCACGCAAATCCAAGAAATGAGTGGGAATTTACATCAGTGCTGGAGAACTAAAGCAAAACTGGGGAACCTGCCAAGGGTGTGCGACCCAACTCCACAGAACAAAAGTTTCTGTCTGATTTCGGTGTAAATGAGGAAGACGAAGATGAAGGTGACTCGAGTTCTTCTGGAAGGAGGGTATGAGGAAACACACATCATGAGCAGTTGAAGTGAAGCTGACCCGAAACAACAAAACACCCCCCTCCCCACATACAGCCCTCTTAGCCCCCATATCACATGGCTCTGAGGTTCAATGTCATGCCCTACAGTAAGGTACAGTGATAAAAACTTCTGCAGTATTTTGTGCCAAGAACAACAAGGAAATGAAATGTATTGAAATTGCTCATTTCAGCATTTAATTTCTATTTATGTACTAAGCACTAATTATACTTGACACCCTGTAATTCATATTCCGCCAGTATTGTGCCTGATATGTTTTGAGGCCTTCTTTTATGCATTATTATTATAATTATCTTTAATGGCAGTGGCAGTTATAGTTGTTAAACATTTACATTATTTCTGTTCATTTAGCTGACGTTCTTCACCAAAGTACCTTACAATGTTAAAGCTTCCTGCATTAGTTGACAAATTTATACAGCAGGGTAATTTTCACTGGAGCAGTTTTAAGGTCAGCATTTTGCTCAAGGGCAGAAAAGCAATAGGTGGGATTCAAACCTGTAATTTTGGGATCCAAAGGCAGGTACTCAGACCACTCCAAAGCAACGTAGCTCTCAGAGAGCAATATAAGAGTGTGTTACATCAACAGAGGGAGAGATTTGGATGAAAACATGTAATTCTGGAGTACAGTCCATTTGTCACATACCACAGTATGAACCAGTGCACATCATATGAGCAGCTGCACATAGAGATTTTTTTTTTTAATGATTGAACAGATAACTTACAAGTATACATTTATCGACCACATAGATCAGCGACAGGTTAGAGTTTTTCAGACTGTGCTCGAAAATTAAGAGGGATTCAGCAGCTCTGCATGAGAGGGGAAGGTCACTCCACCACATCAGACGCGGAACAGAAAACCTTACTGCTTTCGATTTTGGACCTCTTGTGCGTGGGAACACCAAGACGGCAGAGGTGGAGGAGAGTAGCAGTGTGGTTGATGTGTTACAAGTGATCGGGTTTTGCAGATATCAGTGAGGAGATCCGTTGATTGATTTGTTAGTCAAAAATAGAGTCTAGCAGACTTATTGTTATTTACATTTATTTATTTAGCAGACACTTTTCTCCAAAGCAACTTACAATCGATACCATGTAGACCTGCCCACACACTTTATTCACCGCGGTGAGTTACACTACTAGATACAATACTTACAATGGGTCGCTCATCCATACATCAGTGGAACACACTCTCTCCATGTTACTCAGACACTGTGGGGGAGAGCCTGAATGGCATGTCTTTGGACTGTGGGGAGAAACCAGAGCACCCAGAGAAAACCCACTCAGACACGGAGAGAACATGCAAACTCCATACAGACTGAGCAGAGATCGAACCCATGTCCTCTCCTCTGTGCCATCGTGCTGACTTTTGTTTAGTGTGTCTAGTGTGTTTTGTCTAATAGTCTACTTTTCACTGTTGTGTAGTGGTGGTACTAGTAGTAGTAATAGAAGGAGTAGAAGGATTGTAATATCAGCACATACAAGGTCATATTACTACAATGGTATGATGAAAATCCAGGATGAGTGAAAGTGCATTTTAAAAAACAATGCCTGCTTTATTCAATATGAGGCCTTCAAATGAAAAGAATCCCTAAAGTAATGGAAAGCAATCAGAATATGATTATATAAGATTACTGTTCATAAATTTAATCTGCCCACCTAATCTGAATCGAAACTGAAATCACCTTGTCCCTATTTACTTTGTCTTGAGCGCTGTGTGGTTACACAATAGCATTTCTGTGTGTCACAATGTCTTCCGATGAACTTAAGTACTCAGTACTATAAGTATTATAACAATAGTTAGTAAACATTCAAACAATCTCTTTAATCAATAATTGTTATTGCTACCTTGAACTCAGTGTATAGTCAGTGGAACTGTGTGTGTGTGTGTGTATATATACAGTATATATATATATATATATATACACACACACACACACACACACACACACATTTTCAGAACCGCTTGTCCCATACGGGGTCACGGGGAACCGGAGCCTACCCGGTAACACAGGGCGTAAGGCCGGAGGGGGAGGGGACACACCCAGGACGGGACGCCAGTCTGTCGCAAGGCACCCCAAGCGGGACTCGAACCCCAGACCCACCGAAGAGGAGGACTGCGGTCCAACCCACTGCGCCACCGCACCCCCATTTATATATATATATATATATATATATATATATATATACACACACATATATACAGTATATACATTGCATGTATATAATACATTCACATTTGAATACACATGTTATGTTGAACAAAATAAATCTGATGCATTTAAAAGCAGAAAATACACAAGGTCACAAGGTACAACATCATTATAGACAGAAAAAATATAATATATAGTAGTAGTACAGCTACTACTATTATATTGTAATGCAGCAACATATAATGGGGCAACAAAAAACCTTTATACAAGAATTTTTTCTAGTGCTATGATGTTAAATATATTAACCTGTCCAGTAACTTCTTTTGGGGGGCGTAACGGTGCAGCGGGTTTGGCCGGGTCCTGCTCTCTGGTGGGTTTAGGGTTCGAGACCTGCTTGGGGTGCCTTGCTGCGGACTGGTGCCCTGTCCTGGATGTGTCCCCTTGCGCTCCGCGTTGTTGGGTTAGGCTCCGGCTCACCGCGACCCCACTTGGTACGAGCAGTTTCAGACAGTGTGTGTAATTTCTTTCAAAGTACCCTTTTACAATTTTAAGATGCAGTACCTTTTAATTAAAATTATAAAACCACATTATTTTTAATTTTGTAACACCTGGTCACAAATAATGAGTGACATACCTGCACCCTGAACGTGCAGCATGGCCAATGTATAAGTTGTGTTTTCTTTAACAAAAATTAGAAACTGAAGGGTTAATGGTGTCAGGTGGGTGTGCCTTCAGGGTTTGAGAAACACCCCTCCTCTCCTCATCAGAGACTATAAGTAGGGATGAGGGGGGTGAAAGTTTCACAGTTAGCCCATCGTCATGCTAAAGGATGGATCTGTTCACTAGTGTTTCTGTGCTCCTGATGCTCCTCTCCCACACAGAGATGTCCCCAGGTAAAAATGACAATTTCTCATTATTTTGTACCAGAACAAAAAAAATTTCCATTTAAACCCATCTGAAGTTTGGTGTGAGATAAAACTGAATTTTAAACATGTTCAGGTGTTGGTTGTGCTGATGTTGGTTAAAATGTGCCTCACCTGTCTCCAGGTATGTAGGTGTCAACATTAGTTTCATATACCTAATGGTTCTAAAGTGACTACAATGTACAATACAGTTATCCCTTGAGCTTCAGATTTCTCCATCTGAAATGCCAAAGTATTGGCTCTTGGCTTTATATTCAGTATCAAAATTTGGTAACACTTAGAATACTGTTCCATACTTTATAGGTAGTTATGTGGGAACTAATGGGTAGTGTTTCATTAATACTGCAGTAACTACTGATAATGACTAAGGAAGCCTAATCAGGTAATGTTTGCAGTAAGTAACAATTGGTTACTAAACTACTAAATCCTGCAGGACTAACAATTTGATACTTAGTATTAAATGTTGTCTGCCTCCTGAATTGAATGAATTACTCTAGTTCACCAATTACCTGTGGTGATACACAGGCTATATATGGTCCTATTTATTACAATTTTAAGATTATGCTTGACAAGGTTGGTCAGTATTCTGAAGCTTCTGTCCCCTATCACCAGATTGAGGGGGGGGTATAGCAATGCGGTGGGTTTGATTGGTGCTTCCCTGTGTGGGGGGGTCTTGGGTTCGAGTCAGATTTGTGGTGGTGCTGTGCTTCTCCCTGCTCTTTCTTCCCCCTATGAGCAGAGGACAGACCTGGTAACCCCACTGCGTTCCTCCCTTGCCTTTCGACATAGGTCGTCACACTGAACCCATAGCAACTCGGCACCCTGCGTGTATCACAAGACTGACTGGCAATACTCAATCTTAATGAGTTAGTCATCAGTTAAATGTATCTGTACTGATATTTCACAAGATATAAACCTTCTCTTAACAATGTCTTGTGGAAAATCATCGCTATACAGGTTCCATGTGTTTCACTGCCATTTTCTCTGGGATGGTTCTTATTACTTAATTACTGGGGGTCATCTTTCTAATTTAAGAAAATCCTAGTAATACCCCAGTAATTACTGAGTGGTTGCCACACTTCAGGAACCACTTAACTGGACTGCTTTTTCTAAAGTGAAACTTGTGGTAACCCATTAGTAATTACTTAGGTCTTACCACACTGACAGTCTGGGACAGTATTGTAAACATTTGGGGGGAACTAATGAATGATCATCTGGAGCAGCAGCAGGGTAAACTAAAGTATAGTACTCTAATAGAGTAATGTAATGCAAGTGTTTTAATATTGTAACAATCCATGAGTTTAAGCAGAAGGCTTATTGTAAAGAATTGGATTATGGTAAATGGTATTCAACCACTGGAGGCACTTCTGGGGAAAATGAGGGGGTGGTGATTGGCAGTGTGTAGCTGCAAGGTGGGTCCTCCGCCATGGAGTGGTGTCGAGTCCCGAGCACCTACTGCACCAGCTTGGGGTGGCAGCGCAGAAACCCGGGCCAAAGGAGTCCCCCTGTAGTTCAGTACGATTACCGAGTGAAGACCGCAAAGTCATCCCGTAGTTGCACACTGATACAATAATCCTCCCCGCCTCTTAACTTGAAGAGTGGTTTTAACGGATTGTGCGAATTTACAAATGGTGCTTTCTGTCTCCGTTTTCTTCCTGGACTTCTCTAACACAAAACAATCTTAGATGCTTAAGAACTGCTAGTACTTCAGAATAGTTTCGTACTTAACAGGGGGTTTGTCTTTTCCTTCTGTTTATTGGCTAGCCAGGTGTCAATTGATTAGCCAATCAGTGTCAGATGAGTATCATAACTTATTGGGTTCCCAGAGGGGAGGGACTGGAAAAAGGGGAGGAGTAGATGGAGAAGGACGACTTGGGGAGGGGGGGACTTGGGCTGGAAGCGTTGGTTGTGAATTCGCACAATCCGTTAAAATTACTCCAAGTTAAGAGGCGGGTGAGTAAATCAGTATCTCTAAAACGGGAGAGCTGTGTTTGGTACAGTCTTCACTCGGTACCTGTACCAACTACTGCAGAGCACCACTATCCATGGGCTCTGTCTCAGCTTATGACATAGTCTGGAACAGTATTATAAACGTTTAGGGGGGACTAATGGGTTACCTTGACTTAACTAGTAGTATACTAGTTGAGGTAATGAGTAGCTCCTGAGAAATGGTGTGGTAGCTACTCCAGTTACTAGTTTCCAGGATTTTCTTAATAGTTAATAACATGACCCCAGTCACTACACAGGGAGGCACCGATCAAACCCGCTGCACCAACCCACTCCCCTGTCGACTGACAGATGACATAAAAGGTTCATAATACTCTGACCAACCTCCAAGTAAGAGTAGTCTGAAAAATTGTATTAATGAACAGGACCATATATAGCCTGTCCTACCACAGATACAAGTATGTGACTTGAGTAATTATTTTAAATGAGCTTCAATTAATGTGTAGTACTGCAGGAGGCATACATTTAATTACTTGCATAGTAGTTACTATGTAATTGTTAGCACTGCAGCATTTGATGATTAACAATTAACTAATTGATTGCAGATGTTACTTTCTGACTTCATTACTACAGTGTTAATGAAGCACTAATTCTGCATTAGTTCCTGCATAATGACCTAACTACCTATAAAGTATAGAGCAGTATTCAAAAGTGATCAATTTTGGCTATCAGCAATGTGCCCAGAAAGTTGTACATTGAGTGAAGTGTAAGTGCTTTACTTTAGCTTGTCTGTCTGTACACAGATTTTAGTCTCTTTAGAAGAGTAGGGAATTGCATGTAATTACCTTTGTTCATTTAGCTTATGCTTTTTCTCAGAGCAACTTACAAATGTTTACCCATGTATATGAAGGGGTAATTTTACTAGAGCAATTTAGAGTAAGAACCTTGCTCAGGGGTACTACAGGTGGAGGTAGGATTTGAACCTGTAACCTTTGGGTCCAAAGGCAGCACTTCAAACAGCTATACTACTACATAATGTTTACTGGTCATATTGGGTGTGTTTTACTGATTGCAGAGATGGCAGTGTGTTTAGCTGACTTCTTTCTGGGTCATGTAGACATTTTGACAACATTGAACTTTCTAAAACTGCACAATCTGCTCAGTCAATACCTGCTTGGTTTATTGCTCAAGAGCTGATCAATTAAAATGGTCTTACAGCACTATTGTGATGTTTGGTGTTTCTGTATCCATTTTTTCTGTTAAGGGCAAATAGGCTTTTGATAACAAACTTCAATATCTGCATCTATTTCAGGAATTTATAATTGCAGATTGAGGGAAGCCTGCAATTAACTGATCTTTATCTTAAGTAACATGATTTATCCATTTTCAGAGCAGGGTATTTCTGTATCAATTCAGGGAAAGTACCTTCATGAATGGTCTTGCAACATGACTGGGATTTGAACCAATAACATTTAAACTCTCAACATTCCTAACTGCTACATTGGTCCATCTAAAAAGTGGTGTGCAAATGCCTTCTGACTGCATTTTAGGTGCCATCTTGGTTCTCCAATTGTACTGCTGTCCTGGGTTTGATTCCTGCACAACAAATGCATATTGCTATGATGCAGAATGTTCATCATTCCATAGCTGCTGCAACTGCACAGTAAGTTACTCATTCATCAGCCAATCATTAATAAAGCCATATGTTCATATTTCAAATGTTAATCCTAGGTGGAACTACAGCCTGTTCCAGCAAAGTGACTATACTGCAGGTTACTGTAAAGGTCACCTGAGACAGGGTAAAAATCATGTTTATAGGTTCTAGAGCAGAAAAAGAACTTGAACAAACAACCAGCAATGGCTTTTTGTTATAGGTGATACGCAACAGATTTGTAACAATCACATGGGGAATAGTTATGTATTTGTTGACAAACTGATACTCTAAGCACTTAATGAGCAGCCAGTGGAGAATACTAAGACTCATAAATTGCATAACTAGTGTGCCTATTCAGTGATACCTTTTTAACTTCCCAAAAACAGGTCAATACACCCACTTCAGTACAGAATATGAACATGAAGTCAAGAGGCCTGAACGCGACGACCACCCTGGCTGCCCCGGTGCCCGGCCTGAACGCGACGACCACCCTGGCTGCCCCGGTGCCCGGCCTGAACGCGACGACCACCCTGGCTGCCCCGGTGCCCGGCCTGAACGCGACGACCACCCTGGCTGCCCCGGTGCCCGGCCTGAACGCGACGACCACCCTGGCTGCCCCGGTGCCCGGCCTGAACGCGACGACCACCCTGGCTGCCCCGGTGCCCGGCCTGAACGCGACGACCACCCTGGCTGCCCCGGTGCCCGGCCTGAACGCGACGACCACCCTGGCTGCCCCGGTGCCCGGCCTGAACGCGACGACCACCCTGGCTGCCCCGGTGCCCGGCCTGAACGCGACGACCACCACTGGCTAGACCTCCGGGGCCCGGCCGGAACGCGACGAACACCCTGGCTGCCCCGGGGCCCTGCCTGAACGCGACGACCACCCGGGCGGCCCCTGGGCCCGGCCGGAACCCGACGACCACACCTGGCCTGCCCTGTGCCCGGCCGGAACAGCGGAGGGCGACCACCCTGCGGCCCCGGTGCCCGGCCTGAACGCGACGACACCCGCTGGCTGCCGCCGGTGCCCGGGGGGCCTGAACGCGTACGACCACCCTGGCTGCCCCGGGGCCCTTGCCTGAACGCGACGACCACCCTGGCTGCCCCGGTGCCCGCCTGAAACGCGACGACCACCCTGGCTGCCCCGGTGGCCCGGCCTGAACGCGACGACCACCCTGGCTGCCCCGGTGCCCGGCCTGAACGCGACGACCACCCTGGCTGCCCCGTGTGCCCGGCCTGAACGCGACGACCACCCTGGCTGCCCCGGTGCCCGGCCTGAAACGCGACGACCACCCTGGCTGCCCGGTGCCCGGCCTGAACGCGACGACCCACCCTGGCTGCCCCGGTGCCCGGCCTGAACGCGACGACCACCCTGGCTGCCCCGGTGCCCGGCCTGAACGCGACGACCACCCTGGCTGCCCCGGTGCCCGGCCTGAACGCGACGACCACCCTGGCTGCCCCGGTGCCCGGCCTGAACGCGACGACCACCCTGGCTGCCCCGGCCTGAACGCGACGCCCGGTGCCGGCCTGAACGCGACGACCCACCCTGGCTGCCCCGGTGCCGGCCCCTGGAACGCGACGACCACCCTGGCTGCCCCGGTGCCCGGCCTGAACGCTGACGACCACCCTGGCTGCCCGGTGCCCGGCCTTGAACGCGACGACCACCCCTGGCTGCCCCGGTGCCCGGCCTGAACGCGAAGACCCACCCTGGCTGGCCCCGGTGCCCGGGCTCCTGAACGCGACGACCACCTGGCTGCCCCGGTGCCGGCCTGAACGCGACGAACCACCCTGGCTGCCCCGGTGCCCGGCCTGAACGCGACGACCACCTGGCATGCCCCGGTGCCCGGCCTGAACGCGACGACCACCCTGGCTGCCCCGGTGCCCGCCTGACGCGACGCCACCACTGGCTGCCCCGGTGCCCGGTCCTGAACGCGACGACCACCCTGGCTGCCCCGGTGCCCGGCCTGAACGCGACGACCACCTGGCTGCCCCGGTGCCCGGCCTGAACGCGACGCACCACCCTGGCTGCCCCGGTGCCCCGGCCTGAACGCGACGACCACCCTGGCTGCCCCCGGTGCCGCCTGAACGCGACGACCACCCCTGGCTGCCCCGGTGCCCGGCCTGAACGCGACGACCACCCTGGCTGCCCCGGTGCCCGGCCTGAAACGCGACGACCACCCTGGCTGCCCCGGTGCCCGGCCTGAACGCGACGACCACCCTGGCTGCCCCGGTGCCCGCCTGAACGCGACGACCACCCTGGCTGCCCCGGTGCCCGGCCGGAACGCGACGACCACCCTGGCTGCCCCCGGTGCCCGGCCTGAACGCGACGACCACCCTGGCTGCCCCGGTGCCCGGCCTGAACGCGACGACCACCCTGGCTGCCCCGGTGCCCGGCCTGAACGCGACGACCACCCTGGCTGCCCCGGTGCCCGGCCTGAACGCGACGACCACCCTGGCTGCCCCGGTGCCCGGCCTGAACGCGACGACCACCCTGGCTGCCCCGGTGCCCGGCCTGAACGCGACGACCACCCTGGCTGCCCCGGTGCCCGGCCTGAAGCCACCCCGAGCGACGACCACCCTGGCTGCCCCGGTGCCCGGCCTGAACGCGACGACCACCCTGGCTGCCCCGGTGCCCGGCCTGAACGCGACGACCACCCTGGCTGCCCCGGTGCCCGGCCTGAACGCGACGACCACCCTGGCTGCCCCGGTGCCCGGCCTGAACGCGACGACCACCCTGGCTGCCCCGGTGCCCGGCCTGAACGCGACGACCACCCTGGCTGCCCCGGTGCCCGGCCTGAACGCGACGACCACCCTGGCTGCCCCGGTGCCCGGCCTGAACGCGACGACCACCCTGGCTGCCCCGGTGCCCGGCCTGAACGCGACGACCACCCTGGCTGCCCCGGTGCCCGGCCTGAACGCGACGACCACCCTGGCTGCCCCGGTGCCCGGCCTGAACGCGACGACCACCCTGGCTGCCCCGGTGCCCGCCTGAACGCGACGACCACCCTGGCTGCCCCGGTGCCCGGCCTGAACGCGACGACCACCCTGGCTGCCCCGGTGCCCGGCCTGAACGCGACGACCACCCTGGCTGCCCCGGTGCCCGGCCTGAACGCGACGACCACCCTGGCTGCCCCGGTGCCCGGCCTGAACGCGACGACCACCCTGGCTGCCCCGGTGCCCGGCCTGAACGCGACGACCACCCTGGCTGCCCCGGTGCCCGGCCTGAACGCGACGACCACCCTGGCTGCCCCGGTGCCCGGCCTGAACGCGACGACCACCCTGGCTGCCCCGGTGCCCGGCCTGAACGCGACGACCACCCTGGCTGCCCCGGTGCCCGGCCTGAACGCGACGACCACCCTGGCTGCCCCGGTGCCCGGCCTGAACGCGACGACCACCCTGGCTGCCCCGGTGCCCGGCCTGAACGCGACGACCACCCTGGCTGCCCCGGTGCCCGGCCTGAACGCGACGACCACCCTGGCTGCCCCGGTTGCCCGGCCTGAAACGCGACGACCCACCCTGGCGCCCCGGTGCCCGGCCTGAACGCGACGACCACCATGGCTGCCCACGGTGCCCGGCCTGAACGCGAAGACCACCCTGGCTGCCCCGGTGCCCGGCCCTGAACGCGACGACCACCCTGGCTGCCCCGGTGCCCGGCCTGAACGCCGACGACCACCATGGCTGCCCCGGTGCCCGGACTCTGAACGCGACGACCACCCTGGCTGCCCGGTGCCCGGCCTGAACGCGACGACCACCCTGGCTGCCCCGGTGCCCGGCCTGAACGCGACGACCAACCCTGGCTGCCCCGGTGCCCGGCCTGAACGCGACGACCACCCTGGCTGCCCACGGTGCCCCGGCCTGAACGCGAACGACCACCCTGGCTGCCCCGGTGCCCGGCCTGAACGCGACGACCACCCTGGCTGCCCCGGTGCCCGGCCCTGAACGCGACGACCACCCTGGCTGCCCCCGGTGCCCGGCCCTGAACGCGCAAGAGGCCACACTGCGCCACGGTGCCGGCCTGAACGCGACGACCACCCCTGGCTGCCCCGGTGCCCGGCCTGAACGCGACGACCACCCTGGCTGCCCCGGTGCCCGGCCTCTGAACGCGAAGACCACCCTGGCTGCCCCGGTGCCCGGCTGAACGCGACGACCACCCTGGCTGCCCCGGTGCCCGGCCTGAACGCGACGACCACCCTGGCTGCCCCGGTGCCCGGCCTGAACGCGACGACCACCCTGGCTGGCCCCGGTGCCCGGCCTGAACGCGACGACCACCCTGGCTGCCCCGGTGCCCGGCCTGAACGCGACGACCACCCTGGCTGCCCCGGTGCCCGGCCTGAACGCGACGACCAGTTTCTCACTCTTTCCCAATGGGACTTGGTAACTTTTTTTTTGAGGTACATGTGTAAAGGGTAGACTGACTCCTGGTGATGAACAGGAAATATACATGTACTAATTGTCTGGAAACTGCTGTCGATGAGCTGGGAAGATGTGTACTCAGCCTTTTTTGTACTAGTCAAATGCACAGCTAATACTGAATGTAGACTTGTTTCTTGTTAAAATAAAACGTTTAAAATGCTCTTTGTGAGTTCTACTAGTGTAGACAACATACACTCTTATCTTAAATCTGTTTTGCCACCAGGAGGCATAACGTTTTCATTCCTGACAACAGAAATGAGTCTTACACCTTAGACCTTATGTTTTCATTTCTTCAGCAACTCTTGCAGTTAATTTGGAGCTCATCTTCCCAGGATTGCCTTTTTGCTGATTTTTCTGAAAAAAAAAGCACAAAGCACAATTACAGCCTTGTACTTACATGCATCCTTTATTTTGATCAATATTATCTGTAATGAATATCACTCTAACCTCATCCTACATTAAAAACACATTTGACAATTTCAGCAATCCCACTACCTCCTGTTCTGTATCTGAGCAATTTGCTACATTCCCTACTTTCAGTCAACTTTGTCCTCATTATTTACAAAAGAGCTTCATCACACTGCTATCCTTTCATTCATTTTTACAGGTGTGGCCATGGCAAAAGTAAATGGGGGGGGGGGGGGGAAATGTCATTAATTTAGCTGATGCTTTCCTCCTAAGTAAACTAGGCACATCAGCAGTGGAAATCACTTCTCACTTGGTTGTTCTTGCTGGGGCAATTTAGGGTAAGCATCCAGCTCAAGGGTACCAGAGCTGGAGGTGAGACTCCAACCTGCTGCTTTTCATCCAAAGGCAGCAGCATGAACCACCCCACTACCAGGTGTTCTGAAATGGCTATATCTAACTTTGAGTGCTGTTAAAACCAATTTAACCTGAAAATAAAATGCATGCTCTCAGCAGCCCCCAGCTGAATATCTGATATGGAGGAACATCAAATTAAACACTGGTGTGAAAGTGATCAATTTATCCTGAGTGACTTTTGGTTGCCATGACCAATCAGTGCAGGTGAAAATGCAGTTCATTTTTTCCCCACAGGAATTTTGCAAAATGGAAAACTGAAGAAAATAAAATAAAGCTGAATTAAATCTATCAAATCATACCTTTAAACAAGTTATGTAATGCAATGCCACTACTGAATATTTACAAGCACTGTCTAGTTTCTGTAGCACATGCTGTTAATATTACTGAGCATATAAACTTTTTTGCCAAGGTTGTGGAGATCATCAGGGAGACCTGGAAAAAGTAGCCTGAGTACTGTTGGACTTGAACCAACTAAAACCCTAGCATACCTACATTTCACATTCTCCATAATGCAACTATTTACGTTATAAAGGTTTCTCTCCTAAAACAATGTGGGGGTTGTTACACTAGCTTTGTTTTGTCAACTTTTTTTAACATGATTTTTCTAATTCTGTATATTCAATGAGTTTGCTGTCCTTGTAGCGATGTTGAACTTCGGCTGACTGCGAACGAGCTTCATCAGAGTGATTCACATTCTATGCTCACAATCGTAGCAAGCTTATGTGAAAATATCTCCAGAGAAAGTAAGCTTTGCAGCATCTGTGAGAGTAGCAGATGAACTGGATGAATGCTGTATTTCTTAGCAGTGCAGAGGTAATCTGTCCCCAATCCAAATGTTTCATTATGCATAATAGAAAAGTTAAATCACCTCTATTTTGTCCTTGAAAGTGTCATTTGAAGAACTGTTAAGTACACTGAAAATGATATAAGGGCATCAGACTGAAAAAAGTCTTACAGAAAAAAAATTGTGAGGATTAGAGTACAATTTCAATCAGCACCAGATAACTTGTATCACTGTAAATCCAGGCTTAAGACCCACACGTTCAAAATCACTTTTGCAATAAGCATGCATTTTGAGAATGCTAAACGTGCACTGCTTGACCTGCCAGGTTGATGAGGGATTACTGCGTCAAGGACCTCAGATTTAGTGATCTTTCCTTGAGATATCTGGACACAGATAAAGAGCTCAAGTCAACTGAGGGCTATATATCAAGACACATCTGCAAAAACAACCTTGGTGATTCTTAGCAGTGACTTCTATAAAAGTCATCTAAGTCATTAATTGGTTTTAAGAGCACTTTCTTTCACAGTACAGTTATTTCAAACAATCCCCTCTCAAGGACTATTGCCCACCTTCTTGGTCGGATGAATTTTTGGTTTTTATATGTCAAACTTCATTTCAAAATGTACTAATATCTATTTATTGTGTAATGCTAATTGTAACTCCTCTGGAAAAGAACGAAGGGCTAGTTGTGACTTCACTGTTCCTCCAAAGGGAAAGAAAACACATAATATAGAGAAAACCAAACTCTAAAAGTATATTACGTACCTTTTTAGTAGTTTCAGTTATGACACTGGAAAGAATGTAAAAGAGATAAGAAGCTATTTCTCACTTTCCCTTTTTCTATTCTCCCGTGTTACCGGAATGGCCCTATGGTCCTTTTTCAGGGAAATTATTGCAAGTGTGTGAAAGTATTAAACATTTTTAGTTTATAGTTACTGTACAGTATTACTTAACACCCCATGCAGTTAAATGTATGCATAATTAAATTCCATATAGTTATTTTGATTAGTATTTCTCTACTGAGGGCCGTGTAAGTTGTTGGTTATTTTGCAGCTTGTTTGGTAAGTAAAATAAGAAAATGATATATTAGTTTTATTCATGAGAATTGCATTTATTTAATCGTTAATTTTTGTCATACACAATAAAACAAGAGTTACAATTTTATTTAAAAAAAATGTTACTGCTGCTAAGTGTATTTCTTTATTTTTCCTTTCTACAGAGCTGTTATTTTGTTTGTTAAAGCCTCACACACCACTGCTGCTTCTCCTCTAATAGAAACCAATACAGCAGCTGGTCTATATATTGAAAGAGTCCGGTGTGCTTAATTACAGCCTGATAATATAACATCACTGTTGCTCATTGTTTCCATTCCACTTACAGCATAGAGGTATGAAAGAAAGTTGCTGCTCTACACAAATTATAACTGCAAAATCACTAACGTTTTAAATCCAGCTCTTCGTGTTATGTGTCTGGTGTTCACTCCGAACTTCTTTCATTATATGCCAGTCATATAATTGCCTTGAGCACTAAATTTCACTGTCGCTCCCTTGCTGATGAGAAGGAGGGAACCATGAGATATCCATTCCGCTGTTACTGGAGGAACATTTAATAAGGCACATTTCTCACAGTTTTTAAAATGCCAAATCCCAGTGAGTTTGAGTGTTTAAAAAAGACATCTGTTGCTACTGACACCCTAAAGCAAGGCCAAAAGAATGTGACAGTAATGTAACTAGTCACTCAGTGTGACAGGTTACCTTCAAGTCTCCTGCTCCTTGATATAAACGGTTAAAATAGCCATTGATACCATAGTAACGTCCTGATAATTAACATGATCCAAAGTTTCTTTCCCAGCTTGAGGTTTAACATGTTTATTTATATATTAACACAAACAATATTGATCAAATCATCTAAAATTAAAACAGCAGCGTCTTATAGATTGTCACGGTGCATCCTGTCTGTACTATATGTGCAGTATTATGAGTGCACTTTAATCTCTGAATGCAAAAAGAGAGGAAATGGATCTGCACACGTACACATCACACTTAAAATGATGAAGGGCCTGCATATGTGGAACAAACATAAAGCACAGAAACAGTAATAACTGAGCAGAGCAGCTCTTCTCTTCTACACTCTTCATTCTCAGATTGGCTGTCATTGTACATGATAGTTTGCGGAGCATAATTTAAATCAAAAACCAGGCTTGACACTGTTTCTTACAATGTGATGTGCAATATAACAGCAAGATGAATAATATGGTATGGAAAAACCCAATGTAAAAGCATAATCGTGGTGTGTGCAAACTTGTCAAACCTAAAGTTCATGTCAGCAAATGAGAAAAGATTAGATTCCTAGACATAGTGGCAAAACATGAGCATCTGACCAGTATTGCCTGCTTAGTTGAATGACTGACCTGCTGGTGGCTGGTGTCTGTATCTATTTGCTTGGTTTCCCACGTACTGAATCTCATACCGAGACGTCAAGTTTCGCCTATCAGCTTTCTGGTTGGCTGTGTCTTCTCCCCTGACCGACGTTCTGAAAGTTTCTGTAAGAAGAACCGGTATAACGAGGTCTTTCCAACTCTCCTGTCCAAGTGCAGATTTTTTGCATGTCCCAGTAACACCTAGGTGTGGATATTTCGAAGTCAACTGTGCTCTCGAAGACAAAAGTCAAGGAAAAGTTGTGTCTTTTCTGCATTCCATTGGCTTTCAACTGTACCTTTCAGTTGTGTTCAGTAGGTACTGATCACAAAAAGCCTAATTTTGGCCTTTCTCTTATTAAATGAACATCAGTATGAGCTACCATTGTAGAATGCTCATGGAAAAAGACACACACACACTGTCTGAAATTGCTTCTCCCAAGCAGGATCACGGCAAACCGGAGCCTAACCCAACAACACAGGGTGCAGGGGGAGAGGACACACCCAGGACAGGAAGCCAGTCTGTCGCAAGGCACCCCAAGCAGGACTCGAACCCAGGCCTACTAGGGAGCAGGCACAGGCCAAACCCGCTGTGCCACCGCACCCCCCTTCTTCGAAAAAGAGTGTGGCAAAATATTAATTTCATTAAACTTTACAGTTACAAGAAAGTTCAGTTTATTGCCCGTACATAAAACAGCAGCAGGTGCCATAGCGGTTAAAGCAGCCACTTGCACTGCTGCAGGATTGAAAGCTTCAGGACTGAATTTCCAACATTTCCCAACATAGTATTGAATGAATGAATGAAGTCGAATAGTTGAACAGTAGAACAAACAAACAAAGGAAGCTTTATATCCCAAGAGGAAAATTCACACTGGTTGCAGCAGCATACAAAGTAGAACATTAACACACACACACACACATACACAGACATGACAGACACGTAAATATTTATTCACATAATGTAACCAAATATATAAATAAGTAGAAAAATAATTGAACAAGTTATGAACAGGTAAAAATATTTAAATGCGGGAGTGGGGTTTAAAGTGAGATGATGAGTGAAGTGAGGTGGTGCAGGGTGTGCTGGAACACAAAAAGTTTTAAAGTGATTAATTATTATTAGTAGCCTACGTATCTAAATAATTGCTTTGGAGAAGAGTCTGTGCTAAATATATTGATATAAATAGAATTTCTTAAAATCAGTTCAGGGCCTTTTGAACCAGCTGTATTTTATTAGTAATAACTGTGCAAGGCCTGAAAAGTAGAGCAGTTGTCCTTTTTATAGCAATTATGTAAAATTTAGAAATTTTCTGGGTGATTCATGCCCATGTGTGGCAACATTTGCTCATCTGATATCAAATTGCTTTGCAATGTATTCATTATTTTCTATTCAGCATGGTGACAGCAAGCATATTGTTTGCAAATAAATGAATAAAAATTAGAAATTAAAAAAGGAAAAGAGTAATGAAGCACATATTACACACTCTGTATAATGGCCAGGATTTGATCAGATATGTACAATTTAACAAACACCTTAATATGATACTGAAGTATAGACTTGTATACGTCATTATGTAGTTTTGTGTGTGTGTGTGTGTGTGTATGCGACGAGTAAGTAGTGAGCCGCACACATATTTCCCTGGAAATGTTAAGCATGCAACGGAAGATTACGTGCGCTCTGAGTTCTTGTCCATTGTGTTCTTGTCCATTGTTTAGGGGTATGAGCCTATCTGGCAAGTCCATCAGTGTAGAGTTACCTGTTGAATGAATTTTTAGAACACACCTTAACCTTGTTCTGCATTGGCTCCTGGAACAATGAAACATTAGTAGGACTTGGTGCTTAATGTGACAGCAGTTTTAAATTTATGTCTGTACCCATTGTAATGTAATGCACTCAGTATATTTTTCTCTGAGATGTACATCCCTTTAGAGAAAAGCATCTATTAAATGAATAAATGTAACTGCAAATCTCTGAAGAGTTCCTCTGTTTACTCAGCTAAAGATACTTAAATAAAATTTTCTTAGTTACTAATAATAAAGGGGTGAGGTGGTAGTAAGTGAATATAGGCATCACCTTACACTCTAAGGTTTGAATACCTGCTCCTGCCATAGCAAGCCTGAGCAAGGTGCTTACCATGAACTGGTACAGTAAAAATTACCCAAATGAATAAATGGATAAATAGTTGTAAGTGGCTTAATGTAAAAATCTAACAATGGAGGTTGTTCCAGTGAAAGGTATTAACAAACTTTATTTTTTAATTACTTATTCATTTGTTTAAATTTTGACAAAGATTTCAACATAAATTAGTAGTGGTGGTAGTAGTAATAACAATACATTGTTTATTATTATTATTATTATGTGCAGCTTGGAAATACCCAGCTATACAGGTCATAAACTGTAAACCGCTACGAGTAAAACTGACATATATTCATTATGCAGAGTGTTGGTAAGTATAATGTAACTGATATGGACTAATGTATCTTGTAAGAAATTTAATATAGTATCAGAACTCAAAAAGACTTTTTGTTTGTCTGTGTTTGATCACAGGCGTCTACTTGGGTGAGAGGTAATGAAGGAGGTGGACTTTGGTTAAAGAGCACCAATCACCACAGAGCAGCTCAGGCTCCTCCAGGGAGGGTGAAGCAGTACCTGTCAGGTCTGATATAAATAGGAGGACCTTCACTGCTGCACTGAGAGTCAGTCATCGTCATGGACAACTTCACCAGGCTCACGGTCCTCCTTTTGTTCCTGTGGACTGTGGAAAGGCAGACTGTAACCACACAGGGACTGACTACGACTGCAAAGACAATGTCTACAACCTCAAACGGACCTACGTCAGGTAGGAACATTCTTGTAGATATAACTATGAGGAGAAGATTGTTTTCATGTTATTTGCCTTTTAAAAACAAATGAACCGCTCTGCTGACACATCACATAGAAAACACTGATTCTCTATTTTATTCATCCCAGTTTAATGGCTCCAATGCTCTTATTTAGCAGCCTGATCAGTATGCAACTGAAAGTATTGGTTCTACTTTTCCTCATTATCAACTTATCTAGTCCATCTCCTTCTTTTGTGACTGACATGAGATTGACATCAATTATGCTGATATTTCTTTTGATGCAGTGAATTCAATATTTACACACTGACTCTTTTTTCTGTGACTACTGGTGTCCCAGTTAACACTCTGAAAGAGCTCAGTCCTGTCGCACAGGGTATCCCCGAGGATTTGGAATGCCTCAAGGTCTTTTGTTAGGTCATACTTGTCCATGGAGTTTTTACCCCCTTTGAGGATGTCGGTCAGTGGCTGTAAGAAGAACAGAAATCCATCAGTCGGGAGCTTAAACTGCAGAAACACAGGAAGGAAACTCCAGCATCACGGTAGAAGCTTTGAATGCGCTTATGGGTGCTGCGTTGCCTTGTTAGAAGACAAGAGGTTTTCTGTCCATGGTAAACCACCTGCTCTTGGGTGACTTCAGATTTGTCGATGCTTGCCTTGTGTCCCTGAAAGTACAGGTAGCCCAACAGAATCTGAGCATTTTGCTTGTGTTCACTTTCTGAGGCCTCCAGGATGTTCCTTATGCTCTGGGTGATGGTTCAACCAACGTGGGCATCTCCATGACATAATTTCTCAGGGCCCTTTTCTTGAGGCAACAGACGTCACATGACGGCTCTCCACAGAGAAGGATAGGGAGAAGATCAGTTAAGTTAGTGAGTTGGCTGTGTATTGACTGAACCTGACATCTGCTAGTTTAAGTTCTCTCAGTCAGACACCATTGCTTCCAGCACCATGCGCTATTATGGAATATCCATGTGGTGGTAAAAGTAAGATACATTGCCATGGCAGGCAGGTCAGTTTAGTAGGACCTTTTGTCCAATAAAAAGTCCACAGCTTATGAAACAACCCATGAATTCACATATAGCAGCAAGGGCTTGATGCTCCATTCACCTTTTTAGGCTTGTAGTAGATGTCCCTGCTGATCCATTGTGAGGTCCTTTAACTGTTCCATCTATCTGTCCCTTTCACCAAGGTCTGAGTTAGTGGTTTGTTGACATTTGTTAATTTAACTGAGGCTTTTCTCCAAAGTGAGATGCAAGGTTAAGGTTACTTACCCATTTATACAGCTGGGTAATATCTTTTACTAGAGCAATTTAGGGTAAGTACCTTGCTTAAGGATACAACAAGCAGAGGGGGGGATCAAACCTGCAACCTTTGGATCCTAAGGCAACATCTCTAACCACTACACTACTAGCTGTCCTGTTTCTTGTCTCTTTGAGCCAATTTGCTCATACGTCTGTTACCGATCTTGGGTGTTGCCATTCTCCTTTGGAAATCCTGGTAACACAACAAACTGTTTCTCTTTTTATCAGGTGGCACAGCTAGCATTTATTCCACACAGTGCAGTCTGTGGACCCAAAGGTTGGACCCAAGCCTGCAGACTTGAATCCCACCTCTAGCTGTAGTACTATTGAGCATGGTACTTACCCTGAAATTACCCAGCTGTATGAATGGGTAAATAACTAAGTTTCTTTGGAAAGAAGTGTCAGATAAATGCATTATTAATTCTGTAAAACATGAATCATTATATAATCAAATAAATTTCAAAATTTGGCTTATGATAGTCACATAAATATCATAAACCCTCCATCGGACTGATCACAATAGCAGGTACAACTCCACAACCACCATCAGATTGGGCTACACCTGTAGACAGTTATAGAAAGCTCAGAATGGATTTACAATGACAGAAACATGAGAAATTCTATGGGCTGCAGTTTAGTCTTGGCATTTCTATTTATTAGACACAGCCACACTGGTCCTCCATCTCTACAGAGTCACCAGGAAGGGTGGGCAGCCACTGGTACTTGGACCCCCAGCAATTTTTTTTTTTTCTCCCTTTGGCTGTGATTGGGATTTTTTTTTCCTCTCCACTATTGCCTGTTGTATTACACTTTCATTAATTATGTGTCATCTGTAATTTTTAGTAACCTTGTTCAATGTTGCAGCCTTATTCAGTGCTCTCTGTCAGTCTGGAGAGAAGAGCAATCCATAAATTATTTTAATGGAATTTACTTTACGATGGAGTGAACACACACCTCATTAAATACCAAGCAATGCTGTCTCTTTTTTTACTACAGCCCCACATATCGAGACTGCATTCGCCAACTTGCTTGTGCGCGTCAACACCTCGCCCTACGTGAGCGAACGGTTTGTGGAGGCAGCACTCGAGAACGTGAGTCTTTCCCCTTTCACCAGATGACATGATAGGCTCAGTAGTGTGGGTTTGCTTAGTGTTTACAAGGGGAAATCAGTTTCTGCATTTATGAAAATCGTGCAGTTAATTTCAATGTCCGTGTCAGGTCACTGCTGATATTAATAGTGCTTATAGTCTGAGCAGTTGTTTAACTCTGGATTAAGAGCTTGCTATTTCAATTAGTATTTACTGCTCCTGTGATTGCTTCATTAATTGTAAAAGGTAAGTTATGATTTAGTAATCAAGAGCTGTGATGCTGGATATACTGTATTATTGTCTAGCATATTACATGGATATAAGAAGCTCTGTAAATAAGTTCATGTTGTTGCTGTTCTGTTTGACAATAATAAAAGTGGAAAAATGTGGATTTTTTTTTTTTTTTTTTTTTTTTTTTTTAACTGGCAAATCCGTTCTTACGGAGATTTTCTCCACCAGGCCACAACCCAACTCCAGATGTATCTTCATAGTAATTACAGTACCCTCCGTTCAATAAGAATCATCAAGATCAAGCAGATACCCTGAGTCCAGGATGGAGTGGATGGAAGCTGCTCCCATTATAATTACTGTGTGTTTTTACAGTGTTGACCTATTAAAAAAAAAAAAAAGTCAGTTTTCTCAGATGCAAAGTATACAATATGACCTAACACTCACTGAAAGGAACTTTAGTATGTTTATCTGTAGTGTTTATTATTATGCATATTGTAGTATCTTCTGTTTTTTATTGGGGTTATTGTTTTTTGTTTGTGTAGGTAACTTCATGTTTTATGTAGCACCTCAGTACTGGAGGAACGATGTTTCGTTCCACCGTACACTGTACCACCTGTATATGGTTGAACTGACAAAGCCACATTGACTTTTATCAATGATTGTAATTAATTTGCTTATAATGTTTATTCTATATTCAATAAGTTTTAATATAAGCAGCATATTGTTCCCTTCTGTATGAAAACTGTGAATGGATTGTCTGAACGCATTTTATTAAAAGAAAGATTCAAGATGTCTTATTATATACATGTCAAGTGTATAGCATACATCTGTGTACCGCACAACGCCCACGCATCAGGTAGTGTAGTGGTTAGAGCTTCTCCTTTTAGAGCCAATGTTCACACGTTTGAATCTCCCCTCCAGCTCTAGTCCCTGTAAGCTAGATTCTCACCATCAATTGCTCCCTTCCCCAGCTGCATAAATGGATAAGTAAGTGTAAGCTTTGGAGAAAACTGCCAGTTAAATGAACAAATGTAAGTGGCTATAAAGAGGCTGCTGGGCCACCAGAAGGCATAAGACTATTTCATGAGAGCATAAACAAATGTATCTTAAAACCAAAAGAACTCACCTTCTCTTAGTTTATTTGGGGTTATCTGTCTGAGGATCGCATGTCATAAATGGGATTTTTGCAACTACAAAACAAATGCAGCTTTATACTTGGAAATACCTCTTACACTGCACCAAGTTGCTCTCTTGTACCCCTTCCTGTGCTCAAGACTTTCATTTTATGACTAAGTGTGTGGATACATTAGCACAGTGAGGAAAAGTCACAAGATGCTCTCTACTCATTGGTTCTTACAGCTCACTGTTCCTACATAGCTTCTCAGTGGTGGCCCTTATAAAATTACATAAAGTCAATGGTCATATGACCGTAAAAGGAAATCATTCTAGGCTGCAGGTTAAAGGGTTAAGAATATTGACCTAGAATCAAATAGTTGAAGGTGTAACATCAAAATAATTATTGTTTCAAAGAATTTGACTTTGTGGATAAACGGTTCAACTCAGGAACAGGAGATTGCATTTTCCTTCCCATTGGAGGCCAGAATATTGCTCTCGGCTCCAGATAAACCTTTAAACGGGTACCCACTCACTCATCCATTCATCCACTACAGACAGTTTGGTATCACCAGTTCACCTGAACTGCATATCTTTGGAATGTGGGAGGAAACCAGAGCTCTCAGAACCACTCAGCAGACCCCAACTTGTGCAAAATAATTCAGAGAATCTGAATGAAGATTAATTTGCAAAGGTTTAATTTGTCCACCTGTCCTCCCCCAGACTCAAAAACCTTAATGTTACTGTAAGTCCTACAATTCTTTGCAGAACTTTTTTGAGACTCTGTTAAAGACAATTATTACTCTTAATGAAGGCCTGAGTAAAGCCCCACCACAGTCACACTTCTGGAAGAAACAAGTACAGCTTGAGCAGTCATGGACTGTGGCTCACAGCAAATGTCCTGTCACCTTTGCCTCTCGAAGCTGTAAAACATCCAGGTTCATCCAGAAGTAAAGATTGTTGATAGCCCAGCTTTGTATTTTGCAGAAAAATCTTTTCACTCAGCTTTCATTCTTCTCAAGCTTTCCAGACATTGAATGCAAAAAACATACCAACATTTTAAAGCTTCAGGTTTCAAACTGGGGGGGAGACAACGCAGAAGTCTTGTAGGAAGCTGATATCCGCAGGAATGCAGGAAAACCTCCACGTGAGTTACATCCAGCAGGTGTTGAAGGACAACAGATTTGGTAGATATGGAAATGCAGCAGATAAGTAAGTCTACCGTGGATTTGAACAACCTAAAAATATTTATCGTGCAGAAAGGTTATGAAAGGTTATGAAAAAAATTACCCTCTGACTTCCATTCGCACCTCTGCAACTTGACATACTCTCTTTTCAGGTTTGTACCACTAGCCTAAGAAACTGGGCAGATCTCCAGGATTTATGAGATCTGTAAAAGTCCTTTTTGAAGCTTTATCGAAAAGAAATGTACAAATTATGCTGTAGGCAATGAAATTGTTAAGATTACTGACTTGCAACCCAACAGCTGAAGGTGTAAATAAGATAATATGTTACATCTTGCAAACTACTTGTTTGGGTGGTTTGAGTTTAACATGTTACCAGGTTGGATTTTCTTCACTCAGAAGAGTTACTGTGCCTTGCTGCAATCAAATCAAACAATCCTTCAAAAGATGTTAGATAATTTGAATACACACACACATCATCTGAAACCGCTTGTCCAAAACAAGGTCACGGCGAGCCGAAGCCTAACCCAGCAACACAGGGCGAAGGGACACACCCAGGACAGGATGCCAGGCCATCACAAGGCACCCCAAGCAGTACTCGAACCCCAGACCCACAGGAGTGTAGGACCTGGCCCAACCCACTGCACCACTGTGTCCCCCTATGATTTGAATAAAGCTATGTAAAACCATAATGTAATAAGAGCTCATCTCTTGGCTGCAGTATTGCGTCATAATGGAGTCACTTAATGAACACAGGTACCTGTGTGAAACAAAGGGTTTCTGTATGAAGAAGAAGGAAGGGAACAGTAAATGCATCCTGTCGTTCTACATCTTCAGTTGGATGACTTTTAGAAGTGGGGTTTTTCCAGACAGTGAAGGAAAGCTTTTCTCACAACCAAGATGTGGTAATGAATGAAGCTATGGTGTAGGGGGCTGTGAGATGACGGAACAAATCTGAAGGAATCCAGTTGCACGCAGTGACCAACGAACAAACTTGAAGGATGGATGCTTTTGTTCAGGTCTCCGTGCTCCTGCTTCTCCTGTCCAAGACACAGGTGTCTTCAGGTAAATACAGTATGATCACTTCTATACCAAAAAGTAAGAATTTGTGATTTGTTTGGTAACGGAATATCATCAGGGTCTTTAAAAACACTGTTCTTTGAGAATGTGTCCAGGTCTTTGCTGAAATTTGTACAAAAACAAATTAATAGGTTATTTATAGACTTATTATTGTACTATGTCCATTAGTTATAGTTTTGCTTTGAAAAATGTGTAGATGTCTGGTTCCTGTGGCATTGGAAGATTTCACATAGATGTGTGGATAAAATTTAAATGTTAAGTAAAATAAAGTTGTGGCATTTGGCACACCAGTAAACTTTAGAAATGGCCACAAGGACACAAAAGCAGTTGATGGCTTTTGCTTCTTGGCATCAAAGATGATCTGGAAAAGATGTGCCAAAGTATATGCAAGAAGGAAGATTAGAATTGTTTAAGCAGTGATATTTTCAGTAATACTAGATGGAAGTGAAACACAGACACTGAAGATGCAGCACAGACTTTTAAGGACACTACAGATAGCTAGTGCCCATCAGGGCCTTGAACCAAACCATCACATCACATTTGTATAAAATAAAATAAAACAATCCAAATCCTAATTGCAAACATAAACGATGATACTAAAGTTATGAAACTTTGGACACATCACAAGATGACTGGATTCTCTTCAAATGATGGGTATGATTGGAAAAGTTGAGGGAAAAGAAAACGAGGATGAGCAGCAGCAGCAGCCACATGGATGGACTCAACGATAGTGACAATTGACACAGCTCTTATAACACTAAGGGCACAAATGGAGGACTGAACATTTTGGAGGGATTATGTTTAAGTGGTCAACAAGAGTCAACACTGACTGCATAACACTTTACAACAATAATTAATAAAATATTCTGCTGTGTATTATTACGTGGGATTGTACTAGCACTCAAATCACAAATCACATCACACATACTATAGTGCACAGCAGTGTTACGGGTTCTGTAAATACTATCCTTATTCAAGGAAAGAACATCTTTGGTAAAAGTTAGAGACAGATGATTGCATAAACTGGTAGAGTCCTGGCAATGACTTATAGATGACTTCCTGGAACATGAGAAGGAACAGTGGAAGTCTAGATTTCAAATCAAAGCTACAAACAGGGGAACCAGCCAATAGACAACTGACATAAAATACCCGAGACAAATGACTCTTGAGTCTCGTTACACTGGAAATTCAGACCAAGCTGTCGAACACCCAGAGTAAAAGAAGCACCAGTCTGTTGAAGATCGTGTCGTTTCAGGAGTTTGCTCTAGTGCTCCGGTGCTCTGCTGTCCAGGCCGAGACTTCATCTGCAGAAGAGATGGCTGCTACTGTGATGAAGGATGTTTGGTTTTCAAGGACTGCTGTTCTGACTACATAAGCACCTGTATGGTCGGTAACGCCTGGATGTTTCTGTGTCAAACTTATCATTTCATTTGCATTAACCCTGCTTATCAGCTTCTGCTCTTCATCACCTTCACTGTAAAACTGTACTATATAATCCCATGGTACAGTATTTCCAGGTAACTAGAAAGTGGTTGCTACTGCATCTTGAGCCACGGCAATAGAGGTCAGTTACATAAAGGCTGAAGAGTTGAACAGAGTGAAAAGGATGTCTTATGGAAAAGGATATATATTTCATCAGCTGCTGTTGTGATTTTTTGTGATACTGGGACCTATTACATAAGCAATGACTGTGTATATGAGTTAATAGATATTCTCTCCTTATTTTCCCCAACAGCGCACCAAACCAAGAGAAAGAACCACAACTACTAAAACTACTACAAAAACTTTAACCATCATCCCGAATCGATCCGCTCTGATAGAAAACACCACAACTATTCCACCCATAACGATACTTAGCACCATTGATCCAGTCACATCAATAGAAAACACTTCCTTAGATCCACCCACAGCAATTATAACCACTACCAATGATATGCGGACATCAACTGTACCCATGACCTCTGCAACTACAGTAATTAAAACCAATACCTACCCACCCACATCAGCAGAAACTGCCAGCAGTGATACATCCCTATCAGACATTACCACCATCATTGATTCTCCCACATCAATAGAAACCACCACATTTACTCCACCCGACCCAAATATAACCAGCATCACTGATACACCAATATCAATAGCAACTACCGCCACTAATCTACCCACAGTTAAAACCATCATTGATCTACCCGCAGCAGTAGAAACAACCAGCTATACTACACCAAGAAATTTTATCACTGCTATTTCGCTCACATCAACAGTAACTACCTTCATTACTCCACCAACATCAACTATAACCAGCACCACTGATGTGGTCACATCGTTACAAACCACCACTTCTCAAACCACATCATCTAAAACAACCACCTCAACTCAACGTTCAAATGCAAACACCACACACAAAATGTCCACTTCATCAGAGAACCCCACCTTTACTACACTGACAACAATTATAATTATACCCACAGATGAAACCACATCAGTAGAAATCACCACCTCAGCTTCACCCACAACAATAAGAACTACAATCACTGATGAACCGAAATCAAGAGAAACCACCACTTCAGCTTCATCCAGAACAATAACTGCAACCACTGATGAACCCACATCAATGGAAACCACCATCTCACGTTCACCAACAAAACTTATTACAACAACCATTGAACAACCCACATCAATAGAAACCACCACTTCAGCTTCATCCACAACAACTGTAACTACAACCACTGATGAATTAACATCAATAGAAACTACCACCTCAGCTTCACCCACAACAATTAGAACTACAACCGCTGATGAACCTACATCAACAGAAACCACAGCCTCAGCTTTACCCACAACAACTACAACCTTTAATGGACGCATATCAGTAGAAACCACCACTTCAGCTTCATCCACAACAATTACAACCAAAATCACTGATAAAACCACATCAATAGAAACCACCACCTCAGCTTCACCTACAACAATTAGAACTACAACGACTGATGAACCTACATCAATAGAAACCACAATCTCAGCTTTACCCACAACAACTACAACCTTTAATGGACGCACATCAATAAAAACCACAGCCTCAGCTTCACCCACAACAATTGTAACTACAACCTTTAATGAACCCACATCAATAGAAACCACCACTTTAGCTTCACCCACAACAATTAGAACTACAAACACTGATGAACCTACGTCAATCGAAACCACAATCTCAGCTTCACCCACAACAACTACAACCTTTAATGGACGCATATCAGTAGAAACCACCACTTCAGCTTCATCCACAACAATTACAACCAAAATCACTGATAAAACCACATCAATAGAAACCACCACCTCAGCTTCACCTACAACAATTAGAACTACAACGACTGATGAACCTACATCAATAGAAACCACTATCTCAGCTTCACCCACAACAATTACAATGACAACTACTGATGAAACCACATTAACAGAAACCACTACCTCAGCTTTACCCACAATTACAACCACAAGCAAAGATCAATCCACATCAGTAGAAACCATCACCTCAGCTTCATCCACAGCAATAGTAACTACTACCACTGATGATCCCATATCAATAGAAACCACCACCTCAGCTTCAGCCACAATAATTATAAACAAAACCACTGATGAAACCACATCAATAGAAACCACCACCTCAGCTTCAACCACAGCAAGAGTAACTAATACCACTGATGAACACACATCAATAGAAACCACCATCTCAGCTTTGCCTACAACCATTGAAACTACAACTACCGATGAACCAATATCAATAGAAACCACAATCTCAGCTTCACCCACAACAATTACAATCACAACCATTGATGAAACCACATTAACAGAAACCACTACCTCAGCTTTACCCACAATTACAACCACAACCATAGATCAATCCTCATCAATAAAAACTACCACTTCAGCTTCATCCACAACAATTACAACCAAATCCACTGATGAAACCACATCAATAGAAACTACCACCTCAACTTCAACCACAGCAATAGTAACTAAAACCACTGATGAACCCACATCAATAGAAACCACCATCTCAGCTTTGCCTACAACCATTGAAACTACAACCACTGATGAACCCACATCAATAGAAACTACTACCTCAGCTTCATCCACAACAACCGTAACCACAACCACTGATGAATCAACATCAATAGAAACCACCACCTCAGCTTCACCCACAACAATTAGAACTACAACCACTAATGAACCCAAATCAATAGAAACTACTATCTCACCTTCACCCACAACCAATGATGAAACCACATCAGTAGAGACAACCATCTCAGCTTCACCCACAACAATTACAACCAAAACCAATGATGAAACCACATCAATAGAAACTATCACCTCAGCTTCATCCACAGCAACAATAACTACTACCACTGATGAACCCACATCAAGAGAAACCACCACCTCAGCTTCTCCCACAACAATAACAATTACATCCATTGATCAGTCTGCATCAACAGAAACCACCACCTCATCTTCACCTACAACAATTACAACTACAACCACTGATGAATCAACATCAATAGAAACCACCACCTCACCTTCACCAACAAAACTTATTGCAACAACCATTGGTCAACCGACATCAATAAAAACTACAACCTCAGCTTCTCCCACAACAATTTTAACAACGACTACATCCACTGATGAGCCCACATCAATAGAAACCACCACCTCAGCTTTGCCTACAACCAATGATGAACCCACATCAATAGAAACCACCACTTCAGCTTCACCCACAACAATTCGAACTACAACCACTGATGAACCCAGATCAATAGAAACCACCACCTCAGCTTTGCCTACAACCAATGATGAACCCACATCAATAGAAACCACCACTTCAGCTTCATCCACAACAGTTACACCCAAAACCACTGATGAAACCACATCAATAGAAAACACCACGTCAGCTTCACCCACAACAATTCGAACTACAACCACTGATGAACCCAGATCAATAGAAACCACCACCTCAGCTTCACCAACAAAAATTATTACTACAACCATAGATCAACCAGCTTCAATAGAAACCACTATTTCAGCTTCACCCACAACAATTATTACTACAACCATTGGTCAACCCACATCAATACAAACTACCACTTCAGTTTCACCTACAACAATAACTACAACCACTGATCCACCCACATCATTAGAAACCTCCACCTCAGCTTCACCCACAACAATTGTAACTACTACCACTGATGAACCCACATCAATAGAAACCACTATCTCAGCTTCACCCACAACAATAACTGCAACTATTGATGAACCTACATCAATAGAAACCACCAACTTAGCTTCACTCACAATTATAACTACTATGCCTATTCCTCCCACAAAAACCGTTGCCACCATTACTGAACCAACCACATCAATGGTAACTTGGACATCTACAGCTTCCCTAATAATAACCACCACCTTCCCACCATCATCCGTAGTAACTTCCACCACTCATTCATTTATAGTACCTATTACCACCAATGCAAATAAATCTGTAGAAATCACCACCCTTACACCCAGAATACATACAATCTCAATTCCACCTACAGCTTTAATCACTATCTCTGATCCACCCACATCAGCAATAACTACCACCACTACTTCACCCACATCAACAAAAATCACTAACACTCCTCAACCCACTCCGCTAGAAATCATCACCATTTCCACACCATACTCTGGGGGAGCCTCCATCACTACTCCACCCACATCAGCAATAACTACCACCAGCACTCCATTCACATCCTCCACCACAACTTTCTCCCCAAGGAAGATGGCACAAATAATCACTATTCATAACCCAAAGGGAAACACTCTTGGTTCCACTCCCAGCTCAGATGTAGACACCATCAGCCATGAAACAAATGCAGTCAACTCCATGGACAGTATCTCCAAGGACACCACCACTCTCAGCATGACTAGAAGTGTCCCATCTGAAGGTATTCTAGACAGCATATCTATGATTTAAATCAAATTTTAAAATAAAACCTTCACAAAATAAAGATATAATTATTAACATATCTGCAGACAAGGGGGGCGCGGTGGCACAGTGGGTTGGACCACAGTCCTGCTCTCCGGTGGGTCTGGGGTTTGAGTCCTGCTTGGGGTGCCTTGCGATGGACTGGCGTCCCGTCCTGGGTGTGTCCCCTCCCCCTCCGGCCTTATGCCCTGTGTGCTGGGTAGGCTCCGGTTCCCCTGCGACCCTGTATGGGACAAGCGGTTCTGAAAGTGTGTGTGTGTGTATCTGCAGACAAACTTTAGTAAGCTTTTTTTTGGTGGTAGATATTAAGTTGATGAGGATGGAAGTGTTCGTTCAGACTCCAGCCAGTAATGGGAACAAAAAAGTAGAGGAAGCACTGCAAAAGGTAAGATGAATAATCTTTTAGTGGAATTCCACTAAAAGAAACAAACAAAAAAAATTGAAGAAAAACAAAAAACTGAAAATAATTTAAAAAAAATGAATTTCACTTAGTGAAATTTCTACTTACCAACTTATCACATGGGCTATGATATGTAGATTTAAGTCATGTAGGACTTTTAAAATCCTCTGGGAATGGATATGGAGTAATCTGGAAACAGTGAGTTTACCGTGTTATACCTTATTTGTGTGTTATGAACGTAGACGAGTGATTACGTAAAGAAATTCTTTAATAACTATTCTTTAGCTTTATGTTGTTCACGTGTTCCCTTGTTCATAACTGTATTTTTTTCTACACAGTTCATCTCAAGTGCTCAAGCCTACTTAAGAAGAAAATACAGCAAAGATCACACTTTCAGAGTTATTAGAGTTGTCCGGAAAATGAACTGATGATGAAGTATTTTCACATAATTTACTCTCAGTCTGTGTATTACTGCATTTTTGATTTGCTGTATGTAAATTTCCTTCTATTGCTCTTATTTAAGAATTGGCACATATTCCAGTTGTAGCTTAATATTTTGTGTAGGTAACATTGAACATTTCAAGGTAAATGAGCTTTATTATTGTTGCATTTTACAAATATTGAATAATTTGAAATTGCTAAATGTTTGGAGGGATATTTCATTAAACCAAAGATTTCAGTTTGCCATGAATGATGTGCTATAATATATAATTTGTCTCATTTTACAAATGTGAAAACATTGAACAAAATATATACACGTCTATAGAGCATGTTATGTGTGAAAATGTTTACCCATTAATATGCCCTGGCTCTTCAGCGCAAACAAATTTGGGGCTGGAAGTCTCTTTGCAAATTGTAAATTTGTACATCGAAAGCCTCTTTTACCACAGTAATCAATCAATCAATCAATAACACACACACACACACACACACACACACACACACACACACACACATTTTCTGAACCACTTGCCCCATACAGGGTCGCGGAGAGCCGGAGCCTACCCGGCAACATCAATCAATAACAGTTTCATTTAGAATCGCATATCCTTTGAGTTATTCCCTAAATTCTAAGTTTGGTTAAGTTCTGTTAAAAAAAAAAAAAAAAACTCAGATGTAGCTACAATCTTGTTTGTTAAATACTTTTAATACTTTTTTTAAATTTTGATAATTTTAATAATTTTGCCTCTATACCTAGAGATCTTCAAAAAGAACATTTTTAAATGGCAAATTTCTTGAAAGTAAAAAAAAAAAAACAAAGGTGTCTCCAGCAACTGGTGTTCATCGTTCATTGTGGATTGATTTGTCCCATTAACGTGCAGCATAATTTACTCTTCTTGTTATTGAACTCCAGCACCCACACACACTAAACCACAACTGTAAACACTGGAGGTGAGATACCTCATTCTAATCCCAAAATTCATTTTTCTTCAGGCTGACTTTACTGCCATCTATCATGTGGCAAAATAAACACAACACATGTGACATGTTCACTCCGCTGCAAACAAGAACTAACCAAAAAACTGAGTGAAGAAAATGCATTTAAAAATAAACTGGAAAATGGTAATGTGTTTGAGAACTAGAACCTTTGCCCTTTGTAACAAGAGAAGCCAGAGTATTTACCATTTCATCCGCATACATTAGTTTTGTTGGAATATGATGACTACAAGTATGGTGAGCGGATGTGGCTTGCTCCTGGGGGTCTTATTAGAACAGTTTAACTTATTGTGTGAGAGAAATTAAACAAGTTGGATGCCTGGTTGTTTTAACTTTCAGTTGATTTTTTTATTATTATTTTAATATTAAATATACTGTAATTTGAGCACATGGAACAGAGCTGTGGTGGTACGTGTTTTGTGGCTATGCTACATGGGTCATTACGGTAATTACGTCACCCGTGGAGGGGGCGGAGTTTGAGTTGTCACGTTAAACCCACATGCCATGTTTACACCTGATTATGAACAAAGTTACTCAAGTTACGTTAAGCTAGTAAATTCATTGTTACTTCGCATTGGTGAATCCTTGAGAACACTTTTAAGTTTTTATAATTGTTGGAAAACTGCTCTAATGGTTTCGTTCTGTCCATTCAATCGATGACAAGCGACTGTTTTCCTCCGTTGCTAAGGTAAACAATTCGGGCGTCACTTTGCCTACGTCACGTTTTACTGATTATTGCATCAGGTCATCCATTATACTTTCAGGTTATTCCTTTCTTACATATATATCAGCTTTGGAAAGGCGGTGTGAAAGTCCACAGATATTCAGCTGATCCTCCTCTGCTGCGGACTTTGCACTTTTTTTTTTATTTTTTTTTTTTTATCACTCACTCTGTGAGTCTGTCGTGTAGCTCCGCTGTGACTGAGGAGGCGAGGAGGACGACGGTCCAACTGACACACGGATCATCTGGTAAGAACGATTCAAAACAAACCTTTGACACGATCATGTTCACATCATGATGTGTTACTTGCGGTAAATAAAAGCAGCGCATAACAGCAAGGACTGAGTCCAGACAGTGTTATTCTCTGAAACGCGGCCGCTCCGGTGTAATATAACTTAAGGCCGGGCGAAAGTGAAAGTTCCCTGCGTTGTGCGTGCCGTGCGGCGTTTTAAATTATTAATGATGAAAACAGAGTGTTTGTGTGTCTTAAAATTTACAGTGGAATTTAACGCTCCCAGAAACTGAAGTTTGAAAGAAACACTCAGTGGAAACACACAGTTACAGTACAGTAGGATACACACTAGCGCCTACAGTACAGAACTGAACTGAATAGAGCAAAAAGATTTAAAAAAAAAAAAAAAAAGAAAAAAAAACAGCAAAACAAAAGGAAACACGAAAGAAGAGATCGTTTGATACTGTGTATTGAATCCACACTTTTTATAGACGGTTTTGAATATCGGAAGGTGAACATGGTCACTACCTTTCATCACCTGCCTACTGCGGTACTGCAGAAATGAACTCCTTACCAAACACCTCATGGCTCTGAGACATTGGGATATGGTGCAAGAGTCTCAAAATCAGTACTGTGAATGTAAAATTGCACTGTAAATGGTGTCGACATTTAAGTAACGCATCTGGGATTTTAAGATCATTGTTTCCACTCACAGTCTGTGTGTCCTGTCTTCTCCTCTCCTCACCTGTCCTCTCTGGTGCAGAAGTCTATTCCACAGACCATGACAGATGACAGGGAAGCACAGGAGGATGAACTTCTTGCTCTGGCTAGTATTTACTACCAAGAATTCCAGAAGTTTGGATCCAAATCTGGGGGTGAAATTCGAGCGTGTGTCGAGCTGCCTCAGGACTTCAAAGTGGCCATCAGAACAGGTGGGGCAACATTAGTAGAAATGTTATACTTTCACCATCTTGGATCAATTCTGCTTTATAATGAATTTTTCAAACTTAATAATATTGATAATGAATGCATTGATATTCATGTTTCCGGTTGATTTTTATCAGGAGATATTTATAGAGAATATGCTGTGTCCTTCCTGCCTCCCCTGGTTTTGAACTTTGAGCTCCCAGTGGATTATCCTTCCAACTCTTCACCTGTGTTTAAACTCAACTGCAAATGGCTCTCACCAAGCCAGGTAGGTTTTTTCTTTTTTTTTTATGGCTGAATAGAAATGTGTCCCAGTAATACAGAGACAAAATGAGAATTAAACAGAGAGAAAGGAATCAAGGCATCTTTTAAAGAAATAAATACTAGTGTAGTAGTGGAGAAAGGGAAAAACATTGACAGCCACATCCTACAGAAAATGTCTCTGACATTAAAACATTTGGATTAATTATTGCCATGCTGCTGGAGTATGTAAATTTACAAGGAAGGTACTGCCATGTTTATACCATTTGTATTACACTTGCCTGGTCAATTAAATTTTTTCATATCACTTGCATTTAATTTTAGTATGAAATGATAATTTACACGCACGCATTTTCAGAACCGCTTGTCCCATACGGGGTCGCGGGGAACCGGAGCCTACCCGGTAACACAAGGCGTAAGGCCGGAGGGGGAGGGAACACACCCAGGACGGGACACCAGTCCGTTGCAAGGCACCCCAAGCGGGACTCGAACCCCAGACCTACCGGAGAGCAGGACTGTGGTCCAACCCGCTGTGCCACTGCACCCCCCTCATTATAATTTACATTTATTTCAATTGTTTGTAATGACAGCTATCACTATTTTATAATTTGCCCTCTGTACAAGTGAAGAAGCATTAGCTATAAGTAGCTACCTTTCGGAATCATGCCACAAGGCATGTTTTTATGTGTTTCAGTAATTTTCCTGTCACACTTTCTACACTGGAAGTTGCACAATTAGGAATTAATTTGGTGAAAGGCAGAAGCACTACATTGGTGTCAGGAGTGGGATGAGAACCGATGCCAGGCAGCCGTAGAGATTTGAAGTAAGACCAACAAGGGAAAATGCATTCAAAATAGTCAACACTAAACTCAGGTAAGACCCATGTTGTGTAAAATTTTGAAATATTGATATAGATTAGCAGAAAAATTTATCAGTTTTATTACCAAGACTTTCTGATATGGGAAGAAGCAGATTTATAACAAATACAGTAAGATAAAGCAGATATTAGACAGGTATTGCAGAGGTGATTGTAATAAACACACACACTCACGCACTGTCTGAAATGGCTTGTCCGGAGTGGGGTCGCAGCGAGCCAGAGCCTAACCCAGCAACACAGGGTGCAAGGGTGGAGGAGGAGGGGACATACCCAGGATGGGATGCCAGTCCATCGCAAGGCACCCCAAGCAGGACTCAAACCCCAGATTCGCCAGAGAGCAGGACCTGGCAAAGCTGGCTGCTCCACCGCGCCCCCTGTAATAAATATCTAAAAGGAATTTTACTTTTAACTACTTTAGTTGTGAATACATTACATTCCTTCACTTAGCAGATGCTTTTCTCCAAAGTGACTTCTAATGAACATTATGTAGTGTTATCAGCCCACACCTTATTCACCAAATATTGCTCATCTGTGTGTCTCTCTCTGTGCATGCATGCATCATTCAGCTGGAAGGTTTGCAGCAGCACCTTAAAGACTTGTGGGAGGAAGGCCAAGGCAGCGTGATCCTCTTCTCCTGGATCCAGTTCCTCAAAGAGGAACTTCTTAGCTTCCTCCAGATACAGTCCCCACTGGAAGTCTATGGAGATAATGAGACTAAGGAGAACTGCAGCGCTGAAAAGGTGCATTTGGCCCAGGGAGACCCGCTGGGTCAAGAAGCCAGTTCTATGTCCGACATCCTGCTTGAGCTCCTGGACTTTGACGAGGCCGAGAGACAAAGAGCCTTTGACAACCAGGTGTTCTCTTGCGGCGTCTGCTTCTCGGAGAAGCTTGGATCAGACTGCATGTGTTTCCGGGACTGCGACCATGTGTACTGCAGGGCCTGCCTGGCTGAGTTCATAGCTTTACGGATCAGAGACGGCCAGGTTAGGGATCTCCAGTGCCCCCATCATAAGTGCTCTGCTACAGTCACACCCTCCCAGGTAATTTAATCACAGAAAGAGTCTGAGGAACTTTTCTACATTTTCATCTCCATCCAGAAAGCACTTCAGATGGTTGCAGACCGCTCTCAATGCCTAGTGACCACGCTTTTCCTGCATCGGTACTTTATATCTCACTACCATGTGAGAAGCCAGAAGGACATATTGAGCTGAAGCTAAAGTCAACACATTACATGCTGTGTCCTACCATAGAGTGACAGAGATCTGCTGCTTTACAAAATGAGTATGTATAATAAAATAGTGTTATTCGCTGTACAAACTATTCAGATTTGTAGCCCCTTCTAATCTGAACAGCTTTGGCTTTTCAAGAAGTCAAGAAGGCTACAAAACTAGTAATCTGATGTACTATGAAGATAACTACTAACCAGCATTTATTGACTAGTAGTGAGCATTAATCTTATTTCAAAGTACAAAAAGCTTTTAAATAACTGGCTTGTCATTTTTTTTCGTCCCAAACTACTTTGATTAGCCTCGCTGTGGTGCCACGAGATGCAGAATAGCATTTTATAATTATTTTGGTAAAATCTGTTGAAATTAAGTGTTTGTCGTCATGAACAGGAGCTTTAAGTTTTGTTCAGAAATGCGTTAACCACACTTGTGATGTGCCTTTTTCAGTTAAAAGCCGGTTCTTTAGTCACTATGCTGTTCCTGCAGGTGAAGCAGCTGTTGAGCGAGGAGCTGTTCCTGCGCTACGACCGCTTGCTGCTCCAGTCTAGCCTGGACAAGATGACTGACATCACATACTGCCCACGACAGACCTGTGCTGCACCCGTGCTCCTGGAGCACGAGGGCAAGGTGGCCCTGTGCCCTGTCTGTGCCTACGCCTTCTGCCCCCTCTGTAGAAGGGGCTATCACGGGACATCCGGCTGCAGAAGCAACATACCGCAAATAGAAGGCACCGAGGACGGCGCATACGTGCAGACTCCTCAGAAAGGCGGTAAAAAGAGCTGTGACACTTTCAGTGTCATTAATTTATCTCCTCCCATCCCACTCGTTCCTTGTCTTTTGCATGTTAGATGTCGAGGTTTTTTGTTTTTTTTCCCCCACAATAGTAAAGTGATCAGAGAATTTCTAAATATCAGTGTACCTGCAGTGTAAATAAGTACATCATTCAAAAGGTCCTTATCTAACAAGCGTAATCATAATTTTGACCTGGCAATTTGTGACTCGGGTGGGGGGGGCAATTGGGGTAACGGGCTTGGCCAGGTCCCACTCTCTGCTGGGTCTGGGGCTCGAGTCCCGCTTGGGGTGCCTTGTGACAGACTGGCGTCCTGTCCTTGGTGTGTCCCCTTCCCCCTCCAGCCTCACGCCCTGTGTTGCTGAGTTAGGCCCTGGCTCACCGCGACCCCACTCGGGGCAAGCGGCTTCAGCCAATGTTTGTGTGTCGCTGAGTTTGAGACTGAAACCAGGCAGCATAAATTTCATGAATGTCGGTATAAAGGGTTTGCAGCCCACCAATTTCTAGACTTTCCCCAGACAGCTAGAGGGAAGGACTCCTTCAGCTAGTCTGACAAGACATTTCTGTCTTCATGTCATTCTCTCAACTTCTTCACTAGTTTGGTCAATGAACCGTCAGTCCAGCGGTCCTCATTTTTGGGTGTACAAGTTTGAGTCCCACAGGTGTGGGGATACTGGTTGCCAGAGAAAGTCTATGCTTATTTCACTAGTGAAATCCCTTCAGACCAGCAGCGTTCTTTCAGCCCCCAGCCCCTCCGTCCAGGACATGCAGCATCTGCGGAAGGACTCACTGTTCTCCTATGTCTCTGACTGCAGAGGGGCTCCAGGCCTTGTGGGAGGATTATGCCACAGGCAGCAAAGAGCGCAAGAAGGTCCTGGAGAAACGCTACGGAAAGGGGATATTTGAAATGACGATCTCAGACCACCTCAGCAGTGTCTGGATAGGCGAGAACAGTAAAGATTGTCCAGTTTGCAAGGCTCACATACAGGTGAGAGACAGTATTGTCAACATTGTGGTTGGAGCACTGAGTTCAGAGCACCAGGGTGATGGGTTCAAGTTCCACCTGTCTCCATCTGTTTACGTTGACATTGTCATGTGAACAAAGGTGCGTTACTTTTTTTTAAATGAAATATAAAATATACTATTTCCAAGAATAGAGAAGATATGGTGAATAAAGCTGTGTATTTGAAAGAAAATACCATTCAGTTGCATGTTAAGTCATCTAAAATTTTTTTCATTTAGTCTACGTATTGAGAAATATGCTTTGAACCATCCAATTTCAAGAAAGTTGTGTTTTATTTATAAAAAAAAAAAAAAAAAAAAAAAATAGTGATTTACAATTAGCATATTTGTACTTTTCTGTTGGAAGAATTGAATATTTACTGGCAAAGTACTCTCCATCACTGAATTCTTTCCTCAGGGTTAGATCAGCACCTCCTGGTTAGATAGCTGAAACTCTGACCGCTGTGCCTTTTTTTTTTTTTTTTTTTTTTTTTTTTTTTTTGCAGAAAAATTACGGTTGTAACAGAATGACCTGCATCTCCTGCTCCAGCACATTTTGCTGGAACTGCCTAACTGTACTCCATAATCGACAATCCTGCTGCAAGTAGGAGCCCTGTCTCAGAACATGCACACTGTAAACCATAGTGCGACGGGTCACATCGCTGGGTCACAGTGCAATGGTCATAGTGGTCACAGCCAGGGAATGACCAGTCCCGTTTCTGCATTTTTAGCATGTCTGAACTTTGCAAGCTCTCATTTTTGGTTGGACCGTTCAAAAAAAGGAACTGCAATGAAGAGCAGTGTTCCCATCAGTGCTGCATCTTGCATGAGTGCAAAAACATCAAAACCTTTCACCAGAACTGCTTTTCCACGTATTAGACTTTGCCATGTGAGAAATCAGTGCACCCAACGTTCTTTATCTCAATGCTACCCTTGCCAAAGACTGTTGGTGAGACACCAAGTAATTATAAACTTCTCAGGCATAAGATTACTTGGGTCTTTTGTCATTCCTGAAAGTAATCTTTGCTGTTTTTATTTTGTTAAATTATTGTGTTGCAAACACTGTCCTGAAACCTGCTGGTCTTAGAGAAAAAGATGACTGTCATTAGGATGACTGCCGAGAGTTGATGTTCTGCAGATTCAAAACAGAATTTTGATGCTCATAATTGTGCTTTTACATATTTTTAAAAAAACAAAACAATTTAACTTTAATTTGGAGTTCGAAAACTTTGTGAGGTGAAAAATTCTAGTCTAATCACAGCTAGTATGTGATTGCATGTGATTTGGGATTAGTCTACAAATATAGTGTTGAAGCATAACATTAAAACATGAACGTTATATTCACAGCATTAAATGACACAAAATGGTCTGTAAGTTTGCAAAATTAATACTTGAACTTTTGTTTTAGTATTATGTTTTTTTTCATATCACAACCCTGAATGCAAACATTTTAATAAACGGAGATACTTTACATTACATTTTACCTTTATTCTTTTAGCAGATGATTTTCTCCAAAGCGACGTACATTTCATGGAAAGTGCCATACAGTACATAACTCAGAATGTACATACGGTATGTATTAAGATACAGTAAAGATAAAGTACAGTCATAAAGATACAGTACATAAGTCACCAAAATTCTTGCAATGTACCATGGAGGTCTATCTTATGTGATCTCATTGTAGCCTTCAGTTCCTTCCGCACTCAACATGCAAATCAGGCTGCCGACCCTCGCTGACTCATTTCCGGCCTCCCCAGGTATCGGCTGCATTTTCAGCTGCCACCAAGCTATCCTTTGTTGTCAAACGGTCGGTTCCTTGTTGTCACTGGGTAACCCAGCACCAACATTAAGATAGCACTCCTAAATGTTTTAGTTTACAGAACTGATACAACAGACTTTCTCTGATGGTTCTATTGAAAATAGGATAGTGTCGATTGTCCAGTGCCTGCATGTTCCAGTAACACTCAGAGGTGGCATATGCGCTAAGGGCATTTCGACAATGCCGGTCATTCTGCAGAAGCAAGGAAAGGTCACTGAAGCATATCTGCATTTTTTGCCCCGAAAATGTAGCTTTTTGTTGTACTCAAAAGGATTTGTGCACAAAAGGGTTATGTTTGACTTTGATTTCCAGAATAAATCATATCAGAATTTATTTCAGTATCATTGACTGTGTTGCATGCCCAAAGACATAAAAATACTTAGCCATAAACAATACACGGGCCCCTCAGGAACACTGGAAGTTTGTTCTTAACTCAATTTGTTTGTAAATCCAGTCACTTTTACCACTAAGGCACTATTAACAAAAGCTTAGAAATGCAGAAATTTCTTTATATGTTAATTTAGGTTCTGCAAAAACCCCACATAAATGTATTATGTTCATCTGAAGTCCATACACCAGGATGTGTGAGGCACCAGCACGAATTGCTTGCTGCACTATCTCACTGTACTGTAATAAATCAGGGAAAAATAAACATACTGTATTTACACTGACCAAAAAGGTAACTGGTTAACTCGTTCTTTTTAAGAATGTGTGGAATGTGAACTTTAATCTTCCCTGTTTGTACTGTTAAACATTTCACATCATTTGCCAAATGTGCTCAGAAATATATTCTGCAGCAAGAAACTAACATCTAAGTACAGTAACCAACTATATCTAACATAACACATGTTATCAAATCATTTTCATATTATATTTTTCTTGAAAAGGGGGTCGTGGTGGCGCAGTGGGTTGGACCAGGTCCTGCTCTCCAGTAGGTCTGGGGTTCAAGTCCCGCTTGGGGTGCCTTGCGACGGACTGGCGTCCCGTCCTGGGTGTGTCCCCTCCCCCTCTGGCCTTACGCCCTGTGTTGCTGGGTAGGCTCTGGCTCCCCGCAACCCCGTATAGGACAAGCGGTTCTGAAGAAGAAGATTTTTCTTGAAAAATGTTTTGTTGTAATGCTGTGGTGGAATGCTCAGGTGTGCTTTCCAAAGTTTGAGAATGTGACTGAACATATGAGTTCTTTTTTATTGTCTATTGTCTATTGTCTGCCTTCAGTCTCTATTGCTCACCCTTAGGCAAAGAGTTTTTACTTATGTCAGTAAACATTAAAGTATATAAATCAGCAAAATTAATCACTTTCCATAAACCCATAAATATATGTATCCATGAATCTGAGTGCATTCAAACTACTGATCCTAGATCCTTCTTATTACTGTTGTTATCACTGCCTTCTTTGGTTTTATAAATTGTTCACCAGTTGCCACCATTTGTTCAACAACCAGACCTAAGACCTAGAGAAGGGGTGGGCTTTTGCTGAGGTGCACCAATCACCATAGAGCAGCACAGGTTCCTCCAGGAAGGGTGGAGTAGAACCTGTCAGGCTTAATATAAGATCTGATGAGACCTTTGCTGCTGCACTGAGAGTCAGTCATCGTCATGGACAGCTTGACCAGGCTCACTGTCCTCCTTTTGTTCTTGTGGACTGTGGAAGGACAGAATGAAACTACCATGCAAGAGCCATCTAGAACCACACTGGAACTGACTACGACCACACAGGAACCAACTACACCGGAGCTGACTATGACTACACCAGAACCGACTACAACCACGCCAGAACCAACTACAACTACACCGCAACTGACTACGACCACACAGACACCTGTGGCGCCCAATACAACAATACTGGAACCAATTATGACCACACAAGGACCAGCTACAGCTACTCAGGTGCCAAGTCAAACCACACAGGCAACAGGTACAACCACAACAAAATCAATGACAACCACAGATATATCAGTATATATTACTGTATATATTACCGTAATACTGTAAAATGTGAAGGTTAAAAACTGTCAAGTTGCAGTTTAAAACATTAGGCTTTGAGCTTGGCTGGTGTGGTGGCGCAGTGGGTTTGGCAGTGCTGTGTGGTGGGTCTGGGACTTGAGTCCTGTTTGGGCTCCCTTGCAATGGAGTGGTGTCTCATCCAGGGTGTATCCCTGTGGCTCTGGGATAGGCTCTGTCTTGCCACAACCCTGCTTGGGACAAGTGGTTGTTGACATTGGTTTTAAACTCTTTTAAATTCTGTTTCACAGGAGCCCCAAATCATAACACTTCCACCACCATGCTTTACAATTTGAGGTTCTTTGGTCAAATGCCAGTGTTTAGTTTAGTTTAGTGTTGACTTGTGCTGTGTTTTCCAGGGAGATGTTCTGCAGATCCCCCCTTGTGCTGTCTGAGGCAGAATAACATCTGTAACAGAGGATGCTTCTGTGATGTTGCCTGTCTGAGATTCAGGGACTGTTGCTCTGATTTCAATTCTACCTGTGTGACAGGTACTGTATGAACACTCTAATCACATTTACATTGTTTTATGTCCTTAATGGCAGCTCCACAGAGCTCAGCATTTAGTCATTTAAATGTAGGTTCCTGCAGGAGTTCCTTTCATGAGAATTCAGCTTGAGCATTTTCATGGAGAAGTTTGTGTTCCCTGTACAGCAGCTGCCAGTCACCCTTGACAGTGTCTGTATGCTGTGTACCCATGTAGGCTTCCCAAGTGGAACCTCTCAATCACAGAACCAGACCAGCATGAACAACATGACCAGCGTGAACAACACTGGCTCCACGTTTCCCATCTTCTCTTTCTCAGGTGTGACACTGCCAGCATCCTTATCATAAATGTGACACTATCATACTGTGGAATATGTCTCAGTGTTGTACATTGTTTTGTGTTTCTTCTCCCAGGGAGCTGTGCATCTCCAGGTGCCATGTGTTGTGCTGGGACCAACTTGAGCTGCTTTCAGGGGTGTTTCTGTGACGAGGCGTGTGTGAATATAGGAGACTGTTGCCCTGACTACAGCAGTACCTGCCTAGGTAAGAGTCTACCAGCCCCTTCTCATTGCCAGCTCATCATATAATGTCTAATAAAAAATCCATTAGAATAATTTCACCTGAAGCATATGATCTATAACATTAGTTTTGACATATTAGTATTGTATAGATGTTATATGGCGCTTAGGAATGCCCACGGAATTAAGGCTATGGCCTAGGATTTGAATTAGGTGTGTTCAAAATACCCAGCTGTATGAAACAGCCAAATACTGTGAGTGTTTTTTGGATTTTAGTTAAACAATCTCTTAATAATAATAAAAATAAAGTCTAATACATTAAAAGTTTTGGATTCCAGTAACATAAATTGAGAATAAAACTGATGCCAACCCATAAAGACTCCATATTTTAACAATTTTAATAAAAAGTTTCAATTTTTTGTGATTTGTATGTTGTGAAAAACTATATTATTATTATTATTCTTATTATGCAGAAAAATAATTTTACACATTGTCACCTTTGTTTTTCTTCTCCAGCCCGACCTGTTCAATCTGTTTTTGCCAACTTGCTTGTATCTGTCAACGCCCCATCCTATGTGACTGACTCATATGTGCAGGCAACACTCCAGAATGTGAGCCTGTCCCTTTAATTTGTGTGTGTGTGTGTGTGTGTGTGTGTGTGTGTGTGTGTGTGTGTGTGTGTGTGTGTGTGTGTGTGTGTGTATACGTGTGTGTGCGCGCAAGCAGCATTCACAAGGAAGCAATTGGTGGAATGTACGCATATTTCAGACGTAAGGAACATAAAACCATGGGGAATAACCCTTGTATGAATGAGGGCATTTCCTGGTGCTGCTGGGATATAATGTGAGCAGCTGATTCTTCTTCTTCTTCTTCTTCTTCTTATTATTATTATTATTATTATTATTATTATTACTACAACAACAACAATAATAATAATATAATAATAACCATGCAACTACTTTCTCTCCTATGGACTGTAAGTGAGGAATGTGAATTGATAAACTTATGAACACTGTGTGACTGAGATTTCTGCTTTTCCACCAGGCCACAGCTCAACTCCAGCTGTACTTACAGAGTACATACAGTAAGTTCAGTTCTTTGAGCATCATCAAGATCAGACTGAAAACTTGAATCCACGGTGGAAAGTGGAAGGTGCTTTACTGGTGTTTGCGTTAATCTAGATGAATTAGTATTCGTAACCAATACTTCTGGAAGTCACGTCTTCTAATATTAATGAACGTTCCAGAAAAAATTACTTTGTCATGTAAAATGAAAGTACATAAAAATAAAAATAAAGTATATAAAAAAAGTCTTCATATGGCTGTTTCATAAGTTCATTACAGTAAACTCACATGTTTCCTGCCAATAGTTAACAAATGTGCATACGCACATGTATTTGTACAAACAGAAAGTATATGGTAATAAAAAAATTGTCTAATCCAAACTTGCCAGTTTTCAAATTTGGCACTGCAGTACATACACAGTAGTGCATTACGCAGACACACACACGTGCGCACACGCATGCACCATTAGCAGCCAAAATTCATCACACATCCAGATCCTTATGGCTTGCAGCAGGGGCAGCTAATAGTGTAGTATTTAGAGTTGTTGTTTCTGGGTTCAGTTGTTGAAGGTTTCAGTCTCACTTAGTGCTGTGGTATAATTAATTGAGGCACTTAACCTAAATTGCATCACTATAAATTGCTCAGTTCTGTAAATGAGCACATCCATGACATATGCAGTTTAAACACTTCTACCAGGGTATTCTGGCACAAGAGGGTCCTATAGCACCACAGGTGACCTTTGTGACACACCAACATCAGACCTTCACCTGGTGGCTGTATCTCAAGATTTACCCACACGCACACTTTCTGAACTGCTTATCCCATACAGGGTTGCAAGGAGCCAGAGCCTAACCCAGCAACAGCAGGCATAAGGCTGGAGGGGGAGGGAACACACCCAGGACAGGATGCCAGTCTGTCACAAGGCACTCCAAGCAGGGCTCGAACCCCAGACCCACCACAGAGCAGGACCCAGTACAACCCAGTACAACTCACCACACCACCACACCACACCACCACGCCCCCCTACTCAAGATTTACATTTATTTTATATTTTTCTCTGAAGTAACTGACAATTTTTTATCCATTTTGCAGCGCTGAGTAATTTTACCAGAGCAATTCAGGGTATGTACCTTGCTCAAGGGCACTATGACAGTCCATGAGATTCAAACCAGCCACTTTCAGATCCAAAAGCAGCAGCTTGAATCACCACACTCCTGGTGACCTAAAGCACTAACCACTACATAATGGAACCTTTTCAGCCAAGGTGGGACTTGAACCCCCCACTCCCCAGCTCTAGAGTCAGGTGCCTTATCTATTAGGCCCCTGGGTCTGTCTGTGTATGATATGTAGGGGGGGGGGGGGGGGGGGCACTCTACTAAACATTAGAAATGCCTCTGAGATTGCGTCTAGGCTGACCATGTAGCATTCAGAGCCGTTTTTTTCTGGATCCGGTCATCACAGGTTGCAGTCTCACCTTCTGCCGTCATACCATTCATCACTTACCCTAAATTGCACCAGTCTAAACCACCCAGCTCTATAAATGGGTAAATAACTGTAAGTCACTTTGGAGAAAAGCGCCAGCTAAATGAATAAATTGCAATGAGTTCATGGGCCAAAGGAACTGCCCTTCCTGAACTGGTGAAGCTGAGGCTGAATCCTGATTGGTCACCTAATGGTAATGTGGTCATATTATAATATGGGATTTTCATTTTTGTGCATGTTTCCCAATCAGCACATAAATTAAAGACTGATAGATCTCCAGCATGGGGCTCAATGTAAAATAATTTAAAATATAATAATTTAATATTTAATATATAATAATTTAATAATATATAATATATTAATAATATAAATTTAATAATTTAATAATATATAATATAATAATTTAAAAATTTAAATATAATTTAAATATATACTAATTTAATATTTAATTTAATATAATATAATATAATTTAATATAATAATTTGCTGATTTTTTTTGAGATGCATTTTTTTAACACATCACTTATTAATTTGCATGTTTGGTTAATGCACAGTGCCATGAGAGATACATTACTTATAGGATTCAGTTCCACTAAGGGCTGGTCTAGAGCACTCAACTCTCAGGCTCGAGGTGAGTCCCCCTCCAGCCCCGGGCATACTCATGATGTGCAGCTCAAATATTTTTTTACCAGGGTATTCTGACACAAGAGGGTGCCATGTTGTAAGACACAGAGAAATTAACATAGAGTGTAGGCTGCACCATCGGTGTTCTGCATGATACACCCACACCATACCTTTACCTACTGACTATATCTCAGCATGAAAGGGGTGCAGTGGTGCAGTAGGTTGGACCAGGTCCTGCTCTCCAGTGGATCTGGGGTTCGAGTCCCGCTTGGGGTGCCCTGTGATAGACTGGTGTCCTGTCCTGGGTATGTCCCCTCCCCTTCCAGCCTTACGCCCCGAGTTAGGCTCCGGTTCCCTGCGACCCCGTATGGGACAAGCAGTTCAGAAAATGTGTGCATATCTCAGCATCTCTATTTAAGGCTGTTCTCCAAAGTAACTTACAATTTACCCATTTATAGAGCCAGATCACTCAGCATAAATACCTTGCTCAAGGGCACTAGATGAGATTCCATGCAGCCACCTTTAGATCCAGAAGGAGCAGTTTTAGTCACCACACTGTGACCTACTAAACAGCTTAAAATTCACAGACCAGGTGGGACTTGAATCTACAAGCCCCAGCTCTAGAGAGTGGCACCTTATCCATTAGGCCATACTGGTCTTTCTTAGAAATGTCTCTATGATTGCATCTACACTGCCAAAAACTGGGATGGCCAAAAACCATCTAATACACTTTGATTGGTCTCCTGTGCTCCAAGCAGACCACAGGGGACCTTGAAAAGAGGAATATCATCTATAGCACACAGTCTGGGAACTCTGTAAAAATGTGAGACAGACTGGCAGAAAACTCGGAAGACAAGCCAGCGGCACAGAGACATAACTTGCTTAAGGATACTACAGCTACAGGTGGGATCCAGATCTCCAACTTACTCGACAAATTTACGTGTTGTTATTTGTCACAGATACCTTTGCATTTCTTATCAATTCCATATGTGCTACACATGAAATGCTATTGTTATTGTTATCTGTTTGAAAATTGTTGTCTCTCTATCAATCCTATGTGCAGCTACCAGTGTTAAAAAAATGCTGGTTTCAACAGTGACATCAGACAAACTGGCTACACTTTGAGAATCGTGTGTGTGTGTCTGTATCTCTCCATCTGTTGATGTTGCACTTTTCTTTTCTTGCAGCTGTGCATCGCTTTAGAAAAAAGCCTCTGCTAAACGAATAAATGTAAATGTATTGGGCGGGTCTGCGGTTTGAGCCCTGCTTCGGGTGCCTTGTGATAGACTGGCATCCTGTCCTGGGTGTGTCCGTTCCCCCTTTGCCCTTGTGCCCTGTGTTGCCGGGGTAGGCTCTGGCTCGCCGCGGGACAAGCGGTTGTTGAAAATGGATGGATGGATGGATATGAAATGTACCTTACAAGGTAACACCATACTGTTACTGGATCTGAATTAAAATTACAGTGATTATAAACACACCTGGTGAGGATGTGACACTGGTAGCCGTTGGCCGAATAGGACAGCTATTTAAATTTCCATTACAACCACAGAGATAACCCCTTGGGTTATTTATTTATTCAAGGGTTACATTCTGTAAACAGAGATAAAGCTACAATTCATTTTTTAAAAAATCACTGTAGGACTTTATTTTATTTCCATGAACATGGAAATACACTGTATGACAGTTTATTGTTTTTTTATTAACATGAAGCAACATTAAGGTCTACTTTAAAACGATGGGAATTTGAAAAAAGTTATGCGCACCATCCGCTCTTCAGCGCCTTGTGTTTTATACATACAAGAAAGTGCTGCGTTCTTCTTGTGCATCAAGCACCACAGGGAAATGAAACAGTGCGGTGAGAAAAGAGAGTCATTCAGAGAAAATATTACAGTGTTTCACCACTTAGCCGTCTCTTAAGTGAGAAACCATTCTAGGTCATGATGTATTTATTCCTTCAGCACGACAGGTATAAAATAACTGGAATGATATAAACACATTAAAAGTTCTTTATTATAGAGCTGCATTTGTCCCTCTTGTTCTATATACTCGTAGCACTTTGAGACTGTTATTCCAGGAATGCGACAGGATAATAGTTGACGGGAATTGTGTTCAGTCAACCTTTAAAAAAAAGGACTGGCACTGTTTTTTTTTTGTTTGACAAAGGTATGGAATGCAGGCTAGTTACTCAAATGCTTGGGGAGGAAATATATTTTGTTGTTTCATTTCTCTCTATAAATGCAGTTTAACAATAACCAGAATTTAACTTTCCCACCTGATCTGAATTCTAAATTACATGATTTCTGAAATATCTGGACCCCTCTTGGACATGGAACATGATGGCAGCTTTTAAGTGATTTACATCAGTCCTTTGCCCTTAAGTGTGTGGATGTTTTTGCCATTCCTCGGTGTGCTTTTTCCATCTCTGTGCTGCCGTTACCCAGTGCTGCTCTGAATCTGTGCAAAAAAGTGTTCAAAATCCTGACTCTGAACTCACTCCTTATTATTTGGTTTCCAGATACCCAGTTTCTTCCAAGTATCCCATCTACAGATATTAATACCATATTATTAATTGGTCCAGACTTTAATGTACCTGGTCTCCTGCATCCCATGATAAACTCAGAGCTCTACATTATTTATTGATTTAGCTGATGATTTTCTCCAAAGCAATGTACAGTGTTAAGCTGCCTACAAGTATTTACTCATTTACACAGCTGGGTAATTTTACTGGAGTATGCACCTTATTAAAGGATACTACAGCAGCAAGGGAGATATGAACCAGCGACCTTCAGATCCAAAGGTAGCAGCTCCAGCCACTATGCAATAAAAAACTGTGACACTGCAAAGCTTTTTTTAAAAAAATTAAATATCACTTAACATGATATTGGGGTATAGGGGGTGTGGTGGTGCAGTGGGTTGGACCACAGTCCTGCTCTCTGGTGAGTCTGGGGTTCGAGTCTCGCTTGGGGTGCCTTGTGACAGACTGGCGTCCTGTCCTGGGTGTGTCCCCTCCCCCTCCGGCCTTACGCCCTGTGTTACCGGGTAGGCTCTGGTTCCCCGTGACCCCGTGTGGGACGAGCGGTTCCGAAAGTGTGTGTGTGTGTGTGATATTGGGGTGAACTTGGGACAGGCTTTAAACAAATTACAATTTTTCCCCCATAACAAAAAATGAGAATAATTTTATTATACATGTTTTCAATATCCAGTCTGTTTCAGGAACAAATTATGACCAATTTTAGAATTAGAAATTAATTTTAATGGTGATGAGAATGGGACCAATTCATCACATAAACACATTTGTCAGGATTCGGTCACTTAACCCTAACAGTCAGAAAATGTAAAAATAGACAAAAACAAATGAGTAATAAATGTTGCCTCTATTCACTGGGTAGCTTGGAGTATAGCTGTAATGAATTCAAAAAAACCTGAATGAAACGGCATTGTCACAGTTTTGCAAACTGGCTCCCCAGTCCCCCTCCTACTGAAAATGTAACCTCTTTTCACTGCAACAAAAAAAAATTGTACAGTAAAACGACAAAGAAAATGCAATTAAAAATAAATCAACTAGGAAATGTTTGCATCTTAAAAAATTTGTAACTTGAATGTTTGTGACACTGCCACGCCCTCTGACGCTCCCCTAATGAGAACACCAGGGGCTATTCAGGAACAGCAAACATAAGGCACCAAACTATTGCCTTCCAGTCGTGGAATCTCGCTCATCCTGAGTCAACTGTCCCTTCTGCGCTCTCAAGTCCTTCCTTGTTGTTTCTGCTCCGAAGCCCTATGCCTCCTCGTCCCATTCTACGTTCCCCTGGATACGATCGTTTGCTTTGCCCCGCGACCATGTCTTCGGATCCTCTCTTCAACCCAGTTCACCCATCGATCGACCATATGCCTGTTACCGACCACAAGAACCTGCCAGGTTGTTTTAGAGGAAGGTCTTGACTAGAGAAATAAACAACTGGAAAGAATTTTTTTCAGCATGTCAAACTGAATCACGGTGCTCTGCTGGTTGAACCTGTTCTCTTCAGGTGAGAACATCTGAAAACCATCTCGGCCCAGTTATGCACATTCACAAATTTGCTGGGAATCCAATGTGTCTCAGAGAATCTGGAATTTACATCAGACAGACTTTCAAATAGGAGAAAGCGATAGTAAACCCATGAGAAGGACAGTGTATATCAAGCAGAAGCTGTCAAGAGTGTGTGAGTAACACAAGAAGGATCAATCAGAAGGATCATCGGTCACCTCCATAACTGTCATCTGCATATCCCCTCAGGAGACACTGATGAAAGTTAACTTGGGTTTTTGCTCAACAGCGAAAAGACAGGTGTTGCCACCCCCACATCCTCAGCAAGAGTTGAAGTTCAGTATCAGTGCTCTGCAGTGTGTGTCTGCACACACATTACTTTTGTTTTGTCTAGCTGACAGACATTCTGCAAGTACGCTGCCAAAATAATAGAACACACACTCCATGCAGTACATCAGAATTAATGGTATCCCACCAGTTGTCTTCTTCTAATTATTGTCAAGGGAACTAACCTTGAAATCCCTTTTCGGTTTTATTGGCTAAGAGGTAGAGAATGGGCGGGGCTTTACTGAATAGAACCAATCATCATAGAGAAGCCCAGGCTTCTCAGGTGAGGGTGGAGTAACAGCTGTCAAGTCTGATAAATAGGAGGACCTGACCCAGACCTTCATAGCAGGACTGAGCATCAGTAACCATCATGGACTTCACCAGGTTCACTGTCCTCCTTTTATTCCTGTGGACTGTAGAGGGACAGACCGCAATCACACAGCTTCCAATCATGACCACAGCAGAACCACCCACAACAGGTATGTAGACAACAGCAAACAAAACTGAAATCAGATTGCTTGCCAGTCATCTTTTCCATGTTGTTACACAGCAAAATTGTTAAAATTAAATAAAAAATTAACAACAGATGAGTGACTTCTGAGGTAGATTAAATCAGATCAGTGCACACAAAACTGGAATTACAATATGAGTATTACAATATGATCATATTTAGTTTGCTGCTCACGACAAAATTATTGAAAGCCTTTTCTTTCGGGACGGACGTATTTCGGTGGGAAACTCTTCTTCGGCATTCCAGTATGTGGTAAAAGGAATGCCATATTAGCAGTTCTGAAGTCGTTAAAATGGGGAATGACATCAGACTATTGACACAAAGAAATGACAGCGTTGTGCAGACTGATACAATGAAATGTAAAAAAAAAATTATTCATTTAGCTGATGCTTTTTTCCAAAGCAGCTTAGAATTTTAAGGTTATAATTCTTAACCCATTTATATATGTGTATATAATATACATATACACACATACACACACACATATTTTCTGAACCACTTGTCCAGGTCAGGGTCGCGGGGAGCCAGAGCCTAACCTGGCAACACAGGGTGTAGGGCTGGAGGGGGAGGGGACACACCCAGCATAGGATGCCAGTCTGTCGCAAGGCACCCCAAGCGGGACTCAAACCACAGACCCACCGGAGAGCAGAGCCTGGTCCAACCCACTGGCCACCGCGCCCCCCCCCACCATTAAACAACTGGGTAATTTTACTGGAACAATTTAGGGTAAGTACTGTGCTCAAGGGTACGACAGCTGGAGGTGGGATTTGAACATGCAATCTTTGGAGCCCAAAGTAGCAGCTGTAATTACTATACTAGCAACTGCCCCCTACATCAATACATCATGCTCAGTGAAGAATGAGTAAAGGATTAGTAAAAGCCATCGGATATATACACAGAATAGATTGATTACTCTAAAAAAAATGGTTATCAGAAAGGAACGTAAAAAAAAAATTGTAAAGAAAAAAAAACTAATGGTGAAGAACACGATCTCAAAAAACCAAATTGAAAAATAGTGTACAGGCAGTTCATCATTAAGACCATCAGGGTGCAGTGTGGTTAATGAGTGAATATCAGCTGTGCAAGTTTTTTGTAGATACTACTGGGGGTGGTGGGGGACCTTGTGCTTCAAACCTGGATCAGTATCACAAAAAAAGTCTAAATACTGGGTTTCAAACCTGGAGCCGGTATCAAATAAAAGTAAAAAAAACATAAAAATAGGGACAAAATATTGTTACAAAACTTTAATTTAGTCCAGTCGTGATCATTTTCTTCCTTTCTTGTTCATGTGATTCACACATCAAAAGAAACGACAACCACAAACGCCTCAGCCATCACCACAGAAACAACAAACACAATGGAAACTACCACAACCAGCCAAACCACCACCACAGAGACAACAACCACAGCAGATCCGAACACAGGAATCGCAAGCACGGAAACAACGACAGCAGTGGAAACTACCACAACAACCCCAACCACCATCACAGAATTTACAGCCACAGTTGAAAATTCCACAGCAACCGCGACCACAACAACGGAAACGGCAACCACAGGAAATCCAACCACCACCACGGAAATGATGACAGGAGGGGAAATTACCACAACCAGCCCAACCACTAACATGGAAACAGCGACAGCAGATTTGACCACAACAACCCGGACTACCACCACGGAAACAATGACCACAGTGGAAACTACCACGGCCAGCACAACCACAACCACAGAAATGACGACCACGACGGATCTGACCACGACAACCCCAACCACCACCGCAGAAATGACAACCACAGCGGATTCGACCATAACAACTCTGACCACCACCACGGAAACAATGACCACACTGGAAATTACCACAGTAAGCCCAACCACGACCACCGAAATGACAATCACAATGGAAAGTAGCACGACCAGCCCAACCACCGCCACAGAAATGTCAGCCACAATGGACCTGACCACAACAACTCCAACCACCTCCATGGAAATGACAACCACAATTGAAACTACTACTACCACACCACTACCAACCACGACAACCTCAAACACACCTCATCCGACGACAACTGCAACCACCACCACACCGGAACCCTCCACAACTACAACCACCACACCACAACCCATCATGATTACCACTATTACAACCACAGCACTGCAAACCATGACCACAATTACCACCACAGCTGAGCCAACTATAACCACAACTACCTCCACCACACCAGAGCCAACAACGACTACAACTCCCACCACCACACCAGAGCAAACAACGACTACCACTGCAACAACCACACCAGAGCCAACCATGACTACCACCACCACACCAGAACCAACCACGACTACTGCTACCACAACCACACCGCTGCTGCCCACGACTACAACTACCACTACCACACCAGAACAAACAACGATTAGCACTAGCACTACCACACCAGAGCCAGCCACGACTACAACGCCCACCACCACACCAGAGCCAACCACGACGACCGCTACCACAACCACACCGCTGCTGACCACGACTACAATTACCACCACCACACCAGAGCCAACCACAACTACCACCACCACACCAGAGCCAACCACGACTACAACTACCACAACTACTCCAGAACCAACCACGACGACCGCTACCACATCCACACCGTTGGCGCCAACGACTACAACTACCACTACCACACCAGAACCAACAACGATAAGCAGTACCACCACCACACCAGAGCCAACCACGACTACAACGACCACAACCACACCTGAGCCAACCACGACTACAACTACCACTACCACACCAGAACCAACAACGATTAGCACTACCACCACCACACCAGAGCCAACCACGACTACAACGACCACAACCACACCTGAGCCAACCACGACTACTGCTACCACAACCACACCGCTGCTGCCCACGACTACAACTAGCACTACCACACCAGAACCAACAACGATTAGCACTACCACCACCACACCAGAGCAAACAACTACTACCACTGCCACAACTACTCCAGAGCCAACCACGACGACCGCTACCACATCCACACCGCTACCGCCCACGACTACAACTACCTCCACCACACCAGAGCCAACCACGACTACAACTCCCACCACCACACCAGAGCAAACGACTACCACTGCAACAACCACACCGGAGCCAACCATGACTACCACAACCACACCAGAGCCAACCACGACTACAACTCCCACCACCACACCAGAACCAACAACGATTAGCACTACCACCACCACACCAGAGCCAACCACGACTACAACGCCCACCACCACACCAGAGCCAACCACGACTACAACTACCACTACCACACCAGAACCAATAATGACTAGCACTACCACCACCACACCAGAGCAAACAACGACTACCTCTACCACAACCACACCGCTGCTGCCCACGACTACAACTAGCACTACCACACCAGAACAAACAACGTTTAGCACTACCACCACCACACCAGAGCCAACAACGACTACAACTCCCACCACCACGTCAGAACCAACAACGATTAGCACTACCACCACCACACCAGAGCCAACAACGACTACAACTCCCACCACCACATCAGAGCAAACAACGACTACCACTGCAACAACCACACCAGAGCCAACCATGACTACCACCACCACACCAGAGCCAACCACGACTACAACTCCCACCACCACACCAGAACCAACAACGACTACCGCTACCACAACCACACCGCTACCGCCCACGACTACAACTAGCACTACCACACCAGAACAAACAATGTTTAGCACTACCACCACCACACCAGAGCAAACAACTACTACCACTGCCACAACTACTCCAGAGCCAACCACGACGACCGCTACCACATCCACACCGCTACCGCCCACGACTACAACTCCCACCACCACACCAGAACCAACAACGATTAGCACTACCACCACCACACCAGAGCCAACCACGACTACAACGCCCACCACCACACCAGAGCCAACCACGACTACAACTACCACTACCACACCAGAACCAATAATGACTAGCACTACCACCACCACACCAGAGCAAACAACGACTACCTCTACCACAACCACACCGCTGCTGCCCACGACTACAACTAGCACTACCACACCAGAACAAACAACGTTTAGCACTACCACCACCACACCAGAGCCAACAACGACTACAACTCCCACCACCACGTCAGAACCAACAACGATTAGCACTACCACCACCACACCAGAGCCAACAACGACTACAACTCCCACCACCACATCAGAGCAAACAACGACTACCACTGCAACAACCACACCAGAGCCAACCATGACTACCACCACCACACCAGAGCCAACCACGATTACAACTCCCACCACCACACCAGAGCAAACAACGACTACCGCTACCACAACCACACCGTTGGCGCCCACGACTACAACTACCACTACCACACCAGAACCAACAACGATTAGCACTACCACCACCACACCAGAGTCAACAACGACTACAACTCCCACCACGACACCAGAGCAAACAACGACTACCACTGCAACAACCACACCAGAGCCAACCATGACTACCACCACCACACCAGAGCAAACGACTACCGCTACCACAACCACACCGCTACCGCCCATGACTACAACTCCCACTACCACACCAGAACAAACAACGTTTAGCACTACCACCACCACACCAGAGCAAACAACTACTACCACTGCCACAACTACTCCAGAGCCAGCCACGACAACGACCGCTACCACATCCACACTGTTGCCACCCACGACTACAACTACCACCACCACACCAGAGCCAACCACGACGACCGCTACCACAACCACACCGCTGCTGACCACGACTACAATTACCACCACCACACCAGAGCCAACCACAACTACCACCACCACACCAGAGCAAACAACGACTACAACTACCACAACTACTCCAGAACCAACCACGACGACCGCTACCACATCCACACCGTTGGCGCCCACGACTACAACTACCACTACCACACCAGAACAAACAACGACGACCGCTACCACAACCACACCGCTACCGCCCACGACTACAACTACCACTACCACACCAGAACAAACAACGTTTAGCACTACCACCACCACACCAGAGCCAACCACGACTACAACTCCCACCACCACACCAGAACAAACAACGACGACCGCTACCACAACCACACCGCTACCGCCCACGACTACAACTCCCACCACCACACCAGAGCAAACAACGACTACCGCTACCACAACCACACCGCTGCTGCCCACGACTACAACTAGCACGACCACACCAGAGCCAACCATGACTAGCACTACCACCACCACACCAGAGCCAACCACGACTACAACTCCCACCACCACACCAGAACCAACAACGACTACCGCTACCACAACCACACCGCTACCGCCCACGACTACAACTACCACTACCACACCAGAACAAACAACGTTTAGCACTACCACCACCACACCAGAGCAAACAACTACTACCACTGCCACAACTACTCCAGAGCCAGCCACGACAACGACCGCTACCACATCCACACCGTTGCCACCCACGACTACAACTACCACCACCACACCAGAGCCAACCACGACGACCGCTACCACAACCACACCGCTGCTGACCACGACTACAATTACCACCACCACACCAGAGCCAACCACAACTACCACCACCACACCAGAGCAAACAACGACTACAACTACCACAACTACTCCAGAACCAACCACGACGACCGCTACCACAACCACACCGCTGCTGAAAACGACTACAATTACCACCACCACACCAGAGCCAACCACAACTACCACTACCACACCAGAACCAACAACGATTAGCACTACCACCACCACACCAGAGTCAACAACGACTACAACTCCCACCACGACACCGGAGCAAACAACGACTACCACTGCAACAACCACACCAGAGCCAACCATGACTACCACCACCACACCAGAGCAAACGACTACCGCTAGCACAACCACACCGCTACCGCCCATGACTACAACTCCCACTAACACACCAGAACCAACAACGATTAGCACTACCACCACCACACCAGAGCAAACGACTACCACTGCAACAACCACACCGGAGCCAACCATGACTACAATTACCACCACCACACCAGAGCCAACCACAACTACCACCACCACACCTGAGCTAACCACGACTACAACTACCACAACTACTCCAGAACCAACAACGACTACCGCTACCACAACCACACCGCTACCGCCCACGACTACAACTACCACTACCACACCAGAACAAACAACGTTTAGCACTACCACCACCACACCAGAGCCAACCACGACTACAACTCCCACCACCACACCAGAACCAACAACGACTACCGCTACCACAACCACACCGTTGGCGCCCACGACTACAACTACCACCACCACACCAGAACCAACAACGATTAGCACTACCACCACCACACCAGAGCCAACCACGACTAAAACTACCACAACTACTCCAGAGCCAACCACGACGACCGCTACCACATCCACACCGTTGGCGCCCACGACTACAACTACCACCACCACACCAGAACCAACAACGACTAGCACTACCACCACCACACCAGAGCCAACCACGACTACAACGCCCACCACCACACCAGAGCCAACCACGACTACAACTCCCACCACCACACCAGAACCAACAACGACTACCACTGCCACAACCACACCGCTGCTGACCACGACTACAACTACCACTACCACACCAGAACAAACAACGTTTAGCACTACCACCACCACACCAGAGCAAACAACTACTACCACTGCCACAACTACTCCAGAGCCAGCCACGACAACGACCGCTACCACATCCACACCGTTGCCACCCACGACTACAACTACCACCACCACACCAGAGCCAACCACGACGACCGCTACCACAACCACACCGCTGCTGACCACGACTACAATTACCACCACCACACCAGAGCCAACCACAACTACCACCACCACACCAGAGCAAACAACGACTACAACTACCACAACTACTCCAGAACCAACCACGACGACCGCTACCACATCCACACCGTTGGCGCCCACGACTACAACTACCACTACCACATCAGAACAAACAACGACTACCGCTACCACAACCACACCAGAGCCAACCACGACTACAACTCCCACCACCACACCAGAACAAACAACGACGACCGCTACCACAACCACACCGCTACCGCCCACGACTACAACTCCCACCACCACACCAGAGCAAACAACGACTACCGCTACCACAACCACACCGCTGCTGCCCACGACTACAACTAGCACGACCACACCAGAGCCAACCATGACTAGCACTACCACCACCACACCAGAGCCAACCACGACTACAACTCCCACCACCACACCAGAACCAACAACGACTACCGCTACCACAACCACACCGCTACCGCCCACGACTATAACTACCACTACCACACCAGAACAAACAACGTTTAGCACTACCACGACCACACCAGAGCCAACCACGACTACAACGCCCACCACCACACCAGAGCCAACCACGACTACTGCTACCACAACCACACCGCTGCTGCCCACGACTACAACTACCACTACCACACCAGAACAAACAACGTTTAGCACTACCACCACCACACCTGAGCAAACAACTACAACTACCACAACTACTCCAGAGCCAACCACGACGACCGCTACCACATCCACACCGTTGGCGCCCACGACTACAACTACCACTACCACACCAGAACCAACAACGATTAGCACTAGCACTACCACACCAGAGCCAACCACGACTACAACGCCCACCACCACACCAGAGCCAACCACGACTACAACTACCACTACCACACCAGAACCAACAACGATTAGCACTACCACCACCACACCAGAGCCAACCACGACTACAACTCCCACCACCACACCAGAGCAAACAACGACTACCACTACCACAACCACACCAGAGCCAACCACGACTACAACTCCCACCACCACACCAGAACCAACAACGACTACCACTGCCACAACCACACCAGAGCCAACCACGACTACAACGACCACAACCACACCTGAGCCAACCACGACTACTGCTACCACAACCACACCGCTGCTGACCACGACTACAACTAGCACTACCACACCAGAACCAACAACGATTAGCACTACCACCACCACACCAGAGCCAACCACGACTACAACTCCCACAACCACACCTGAGCCAACCACGACTACTGCTACCACTACCACACCAGAACCAACAACGATTAGCACTAGCACTACCACACCAGAGCCAACCACGACTACAACGCCCACCACCACACCAGAGCCAACCACGACTACAACTACCACTACCACACCAGAACCAACAACGATTAGCACTACCACCACCACACCAGAGCCAACCACGACTACAACTCCCACCACCACACCAGAACCAACAACGACTACCGCTACCACATCCACACTGTTTCCACCCACGACTACAACTACCACTACCACACCAGAACCAATAATGACTAGCACTACCACAACCACACCGCTGCTGCCCACGACTACAACTAGCACTACCACACCAGAACAAACAACGTTTAGCACTACCACCACCACACCAGAGCAAACAACTACTACCACTGCCACAACTACTCCAGAGCCAGCCACGACAACGACCGCTACCACATCCACACCGTTGCCACCCACGACTACAACTACCACCACCACACCAGAGCCAACCACGACTACAACTACCACAACTACTCCAGAACCAACCACGACGACCGCTACCACATCCACACCGTTGGCGCCCACGACTACAACTACCACTACCACACCAGAACAAACAACGACTACCGCTACCACCACCACACCGCTACCGCCCACGACTACAACTACCACCACCACACCAGAGCAAACGACTACCACTGCAACAACCACACCGGAGCCAACCATGACTACAATTACCACCACCACACCAGAGCCAACCACAACTACCACCACCACACCTGAGCTAACCACGACTACAACTACCACAACTACTCCAGAACCAACAACGACTACCGCTACCACAACCACACCGCTACCGCCCACGACTACAACTACCACTACCACACCAGAACAAACAACGTTTAGCACTACCACCACCACACCAGAGCCAACCACGACTACAACTACCACCACCACACCAGAACCAACAACGACTACCGCTACCACAACCACACCGCTACCGCCCACGACTACAACTACCACAACTACTCCAGAGCCAACCACGACGACCGCTACCACATCCACACCGTTGGCGCCCACGACTACAACTACCACCACCACACCAGAACCAACAACGACTAGCACTACCACCACCACACCAGAGCCAACCACGACTACAACTCCCACCACCACACCAGAACAAACAACGTTTAGCACTACCACCACCACACCAGAGCAAACAACTACTACCACTGCCACAACTACTCCAGAGCCAGCCACGACAACGACCGCTACCACATCCACACTGTTGCCACCCACGACTACAACTCCCACCACCACACCAGAACCAACAACGACGACCGCTACCACATCCACACTGTTTCCACCCACGACTACAACTACCACTACCACACCAGAACCAATAATGACTAGCACTACCACAACCACACCGCTACCGCCCATGACTACAACTACCACTACCACACCAGAACAAACAACGTTTAGCACTACCACCACCACACCAGAGCCAACCACGACTACAACTCCCACCACCACACCAGAGCAAACAACGACTACCACTGCAACAACCACACCAGAGCCAACCATGACTACCACCACCACACCAGAGCCAACCACGACTACCACTGCCAAAACTACTCGAGAGCCAACCACGACGACCGCTACCACAACCACACCGCTACCGCCCACGACTACAACTACCACTACCACACCAGAACCAACAACGATTAGCACTACCACCACCACACCAGAGCCAACCACGACTACAACGCCCACCACCACACCAGAGCCAACCACGACTACAACTCCCACCACCACACCAGAGCAAACGACTACCACTGCAACAACCACACCGGAACCAACCATGACTACCACAACCACACCAGAGCCAACCACGACTACAACTCCCACCACCACACCAGAACCAACAACGATTAGCACTACCACCACCACACCAGAGCCAACCACGACTACAACGCCCACCACCACACCAGAGCCAACCACGACTACAACTACCACTACCACACCAGAACCAATAATGACTAGCACTACCACCACCACACCAGAGCAAACAACGACTACCTCTACCACAACCACACCGCTGCTGACCACGACTACAATTATCACCACCACACCAGAGCCAACCACAACTACCACCACCATACCTGAGCTAACCACGACTACAACTACCACAACTACACCAGAGCCCACCACGACGACCGCTACCACATCCACACCGTTGGCGCCCACGACTACAACTACCACTACCACACCAGAACCAATAATGACTAGCACTGCAACAACCACACCAGAGCCAACCACGACTACAACGCCCACCACCACACCTGAGCCAACCACGACCACTGCTACCACAACCACACCGCTGCTGCCCACGACTACAACTACCACTACCACACCAGAACAAACAACGTTTAGCACTACCACCACCACACCAGAGCCAACCACGACTACAACGCCCACCACCACACCAGAGCCAACCACGACTACAACTACCACTACCACACCAGAACCAATAATGACTAGCACTACCACCACCACACCAGAGCAAACAACGACTACCTCTACCACAACCACACCGCTGCTGACCACGACTACAATTATCACCACCACACCAGAGCCAACCACAACTACCACCACCATACCTGAGCTAACCACGACTACAACTACCACAACTACACCAGAGCCCACCACGACGACCGCTACCACATCCACACCGTTGGCGCCCACGACTACAACTACCACTACCACACCAGAACCAATAATGACTAGCACTGCAACAACCACACCAGAGCCAACCACGACTACAACGCCCACCACCACACCTGAGCCAACCACGACCACTGCTACCACAACCACACCGCTGCTGCCCACGACTACAACTACCACTACCACACCAGAACAAACAACGTTTAGCACTACCACCACCACACCAGAGCAAACAACTACTACCACTGCCACAACTACTCCAGAGCCAGCCACGACAACGACCGCTACCACATCCACACCGTTGCCAACCACGACTACAACTCCCACCACCACACCAGAGCAAACAACGACTACCACTGCAACAACCACACCAGAGCCAACCATGACTACCACCACCACACCAGAACCGACCACGACTACTGCTACCACAACCACACCGCTGCTGCCCACGACTACAACTACCACTACCACACCAGAGCCAACCATAACTACCTCTACCACTACCACACCAGAGCCAACCACAACAACTACCACCAGAACACCTGAGCCAACCACGACTGCAACTACCACAACCACACCTGAGCCAACAACGACTACCGCTACCACAACCACACCGCTGCCACCCACGACTACAACTCCCACCACCACACCAGAGCCAACAAGGACGACCACAACCACACCGCTACCGCCCACGACTACAACTACCACTACCACACCAGAACCAACAACGATTAGCACTACCACCACCACACCAGAGCCAACCACGACTACAACTACCACTACCACACCAGAACAAACAACGTTTAGCACTACCACCACCACACCAGAGCCAACCACAACTACAACGCCCACCACCACACCAGAGCCAACCACGACGACCACTACCACAACCACACCGCTGCTGACCACGACTACAATTACCGCCACCACACCAGAGCCAACCACGACTATCTCTACTACAACCACACCACTGTCGACCACGACTACAACTACTACCACCACCACACCACAACCGATCATGACTGTAACCACCACCACCACCACACCAGAGCCAACCACGACTACTGCCACCACCACCATACCACTGCTGTCTACGACTACAACTACTACATCACCACTACCAACCACAACTACAGAGACCACCACACCACTGCTAACCATGAATACTACCACTACAACACTTCAGCCAACTACAGCCACAGGAAAATCTACTATTACGACACCAGGTAAAAGTCTTCCCACACGTTCAGGATCCTTCTTCTGCTTTTTCTCTTCCATAAGAATGATGGTCCACAAATATTGTGTAACGCACTTACATTTACCACAGCCTTCTCTTCAAAGCCTCTTACATATTTATCTACCTACAATTCTTTACCCATTTACACAGCTGGGTAATTTTTACTGCAACATAGCAATTTGGGGGAAGACCCTTACGCAAGGGTACCACACCAGTAAGTGGGATTTGAACCTTGGGATCTAAAGGTCACAGCTCTGACCACTACCCTAACATCCACCCCTTGTAAAAGCTTTAATAGTTTAGCATGTTTGTCTTTTTAAAATGCTCATCAAATTTAGTGATATTGTTTGTAATTTTTATGACTTTCTCATTTAGTACTTCTAATACATCATTCAATGTTTTTACTCACTGTCAGGTGACCAATAATGACTCAATTTTTAATCCCCAGCCCGGCCCGTGCTATCTGTGCTCGCCAGCCTAAATGTTTCCCTCCGAGTGGCGGCAGGCCTGAACGAGACCGTTCTGGAGGAGACCCTTCGTAATGTAAGTCCTTTATCTCTGGTACATTCTGTGATCAGCTCTGTGTGTATAAGTAATGTGTGCAGGAGGAAATGAAGATATGTCTCATATTGTCCTAATATTGATATTAGTATTTTATGTAAAGAAAAAATGTGTTGGTTTAAACAGTTTAAATTCAGTGGAATTTTTTGCACATGGTTCCTTCTTTTGATGGTTTGTTGTATAGGTTTTAAAGGCCATGTTGTTTGACATTGTATCTTTTTTATTTTAAAAGTTGTGATTAATTTATTATTCTAATGGTTGTCATCACTCATACTTAAGGACACAGGTAGTTTTCAAGAATCAAAACACACGTATTATAGAATATAAATAGTGAAAATGCTTAAAGTATCCAAACTCTACAGGGCTGGTAATTATACTCATATAAAAATACTACAAGAAACATAAAATGAAAAAATGACTGATTTACACACCTGATTCTACTTACCTACGTGGTGTAATTAATGTAACTTGGGCTTCACTTTTTTTACACCTGTACTACTTGTGTGTTTCTGTTACACACATGATTTCCTCTAAAGCAACATATGGAATTGGTCATTATACACCTATTATATCACAAGAGATTAATTATATAACCATTTTGTGGTAAAACTAAGGGACACAAGGGTTTCACACACTTTCGAGGAACTGTATAGGCAGTGTTTTTTTTTTTTTTTTTTTTTGATAGTAGGGTCCTCTAGAAATCAGGAAATAGTTTTTGGTTATGACTGGGACAAAATTCTGAGTCTGCCATCATGTGAGTTGGTCTGTCCAAAGCTGTCCAAAAATTCTGCAGCTAAAAGAACTTAAATCCACAAATCTCGTCCCCTTCATAACTTTGTATCATCAAAAGTAGTTTTTAATGAATCCTGAAATTATGAACCCTGCCTTACTTAGATTTTTGTTTTTCCACACAGGCAACAGTGAGACTCGAGCTCTATTTTAAAAGTAATTACAGCGATTTCAGCTCTCTGAGAATCAAGAATATCAGAAAAGTATCTGTTGGTTAGTCTCAGTGCTACACAACCATTTGGAGAACAATAACATGATAATTACTGAGAAAAAGTTATTGGTTCCTCGATGAATTAGATATTTACAATTCAGTATAACTTTCTTCAGATATTACTTTTTTACATACACCACCCTCAAACCACACACACATATTGACTGAAACCCCGGGGGGGGGTCACAGTGAGCCGGAGCCTAGCCCAGCAGCACAGGGTGCAGGGCTGGAGGGGAAGGGGACACACCCAGAACAGGATGCCAGTCCATTGCAAGGCACCCCAATCTGGTCAAACCCCCTGTGCCACTGTGCCACCCCCTTGAAGAGAAATACTGAGTACTGAAACAAGGTAGAGCGATATGGAACCGTATTAATCAAAAAGTCTGTAAAGTCTGTATAGACATATTTTTAATAAAAAGGGCTCACTTACTAAATACAACTGGCATACTCTTATGGGTAGATATTAAAATGTTTGAGACAGACATACAGACACACACACACACACACACACACACGCACTGTCTGAACTGCTTGTCCCGTACGGGGTCCCGGGGAGCCGGAGCCTAACCCAGCAACACAGGGCAGAAGGCCGGAGAGGGAGGGGGCACACCCAGGACAGGACACCAGTCTATCACAAGGCGCCCCAAGTGGGACTTGAACCCTAGACCCACCCGAGAGCAGAATGAGGTCCGCACCCCGCCCCCAAAAAAAGGTTTGACAGTAGGAATAAAACATTTCCGAACACTGTGTGTAATATTCACTCATTTTGAAGAGAATGTTTTGTAAAAGATACTTTGTCTTCATTGTAAATTTAAGAAAATGTTAGTCAGTTGACAGCAAAAGTTTTTCTATTGATATACTGTATCTGTTTCAGAAAATTAAAGTATTTGGCAAAAAAAAGCTGTACAAGTTCTTAATTTTTTTCTCAAGTGAATCCTTTCTATTTTTTATTCTTTTTCTTGATGTAGCATGTTTAAATGTATTAAATTTCTATTACAATCACAAAGATGTCTTTAAGACCAGATGTCAGTATAATATACATGCATTGTGACAGTGATACATACCACAACTATTGAAAGCCTGTATTCAGTTTTCAGTGATTCAGCATATTGTTTCAAAGTCCAATATAAATACAGGCAGTTACAGGATTACGAATGAGTTCTATTCCTAAATCTGCCTGAAGATCATAGAGAATATTGGTGGTCTTTGTAGCTTGGGTTTATGGTTGAGGTGGTCAGTTCTTTGCCAAGCTTGGCATTTAGGTTGCAAACATTTCATCACCAGTCAAGGTGACATCATCAGCATACAAGTTGTGTGGTTTGTGTTAGATGCTTCCACCATTATATTGTAGCATCCCTCCATGGAGCTACTAGAAACTGGATCAGGAGTCAGGATAAAATGAACATGCTCTTTATCAGACACATACATGTCTTTCACCAGCAGTCTCAAAAAAAAAAAAAAAGATGCTTCAGACAGTACAAGAGGTACAGAGCACTGGAGAATTCCCCTGGGTCACTCCCAGACCACTTACCACGCACCACGGTTAAAGGGATACCCTCAGAACGCCCCAGAATTCCCCTCTCCAACACTGAACATAAATGGAACGACAACCAATCAGCACAACACACACACCAATATGTACGCACATGAACACTAACATCAACTATTTACACAACACTGAGATAACTCCCCTCAGCGCCGTTACAATATATAGTTTGATGGGTGGGATTGCCTGAAGCTTGGACATGATTGCTTGGTTTCATGTGACCTTGAGCACGAGCGGTTCTTCTGATTTCTGATTGGTCAGTTGTCAGTTTCAAACCAGAACCTGTTGGAAACCAGTTAGGCCCTCGTTAGTCCTTGCATTGTATTGGCTCGTAGATAGGGTCCAGATCAATATGTTTCTTTATGGAATTGACTGAAGAGTACCAGGCCTCAAGGAACTCCCTCGAATGTTTTGTATCTAGCTGGGATAAGATTTCTGCATTGTCCATATTGAATGTATGTCCTTCTTGATCCTGGTGTGCGGGTATCATGGACAGTGGGTCATGCCTCCTGGTGGCCAGCTTGTACTCATGCAGCCGAGTTGATAATTTTCTTCCGGTTTGGCCGACGTAGTATTTGTTGCAGTTATTGCAGTTGATTTTGTAGATCACCTTCATTCTGTCTTCGTTCTTGAGTTGTTCCTTTGGTTTTGAAATGATGCTTCGCAGAGTGGCTGTTGGCTTGTGTGCTACTGTAACTCCATGTGGCCGGAGTAATCTGGCTGTCAATTCCGATACATTTCTTATATACGAGAGAGCGACTCGTTTGTTAGGCTGTTTGTTGAAGCTTGTTTGCTTGTCTTGGTGAAGTGAGCATCTTCTGATAAAGTTTTGTGGATAGCTGTTGCGAGTGAATAACTTGAAGATGTAATTCTCTTCTTTGGTTCTGGGGGCATTGGTGCTGCAGTATGTTTTTGCTCTTTGAAATAGGGTTCGGATGCAACTTTTCTTGTGACAACTCGTTGATTGCTGTGGAAGTTGAGCACTTGGTCAGTGTGTGTTTGTTTCCGGTAAGTCTGCCTTTTAGTCAAATTCGTACGTAAGTCAGATAATTCTAGATTTCATTAGGATGGACCCTTTTACATGCTCCATTTTCACTTTGTCCTTTAAAATTGTCCTGCTTGTTGATCAACTGTAGCCTAAAGCTTTTCCAGTGTTCGTTGGCATTTCACCTTTTTCCGATCACTTCATCATTTCCATTTTAGTTTCAGTCATGATTGTTTTCCTTTTATGCATTATATTTACATTTATTGACTTAGCAGATGCTTTCTCCAAAGTGACTTACAGTGGATACTACATAGTGTTACTAGCCCACACACCTTATTCACAACTGACACTGCTAGATACACTACTTACAAGGGGTCACTCATCCATACATCAGTGGAACACACACACTCTCTCTCTCTCTCTCTGTGTGTGTGTCACTCACACATCATTGGTGAACCTGAAGAGCATGTCTTTGGACTATGGGAGGAAACCAGAGCACCCAGAGTAAACCCACAAAGACATAGGGAGAACATATAAACTCCACACAGACTAACCAGGGATCAAACCCATGTTCTCTTGCACCCCCCAAGCGCTGTGAGACAGCAGCGCAACTCGCTGTGCCATCGTGCTGCCTGGCATGATCATAACTTGCATCACATTTATGCTTTGGTGCCATAGTCAGGAGGGTTAAAACAAAAAAAATTAAAGGCAAATACAGTAACACACGAGACATTGTTAACAGCAGCATAGTCCAACTGAAAAGAAGGAAGTCACGTGCCCCCAAATTTCCCTCCCCACAAGCCAACAAACTGCTTTAGATGTGCAATGTTTTGATGCGAGTCCCAAAGCAGTGTCCATTTGTTATTACAATCTATTATATGTAACTCGAATCTTTTATATAATAGGCTGTACGAGGGGGTGGTTTCTAACTACTGGTTGTATGTAAGTTGAAAGTTCATATCCTGGTAAATGCATGTATATATCGGTTGCTCTGTGTTAGAGGGAAAAAAAAACACACACACACACCTTAAACTGGCTCTTCCAGCCCCCTCCATTTGTCCAATCCTTCTATCTTAAGTTTTCATCCTTGTCTTAATATTTTATCAGATTCCCACATGATCCTTTGTGATAGTGGCCCTTGACCTTTTTCCTTTTCACTCCAGGTATTTTCCATATCACTTCCTGCTAGAAATTATCTTTTAAAACATTTTTGTTATAACAGTGCTAAACAGTATGCCCGACATCAGTTGGTTATGACCATCATGAACTTCCAAAAGGCAGGAAGTCTGTCTGTAACCTGGATCTGTTCATAAGTTACTCCAGTGTGTTACAATTTAACCAGACTGAATACACACGCTGTCTGAACCGCTCATACCATATGGGGTCGTGGGGAGCCAGAGCCTAACCTGGCAACACAGGGCATAAGGCTGGAGGGAGAGGGGACACACCCAGGACAGGATGCCAGTCTGCCACAAGGCACCCCAAGCGGGACTTGAACCCCAGACCCACCAGAGAGCAGGACCCAGTTCAACCCACTGTGCCACCCCCCCCCCCCCAAATGTAATAATGCAGTACAATACTTTGGGTTATTTATTTATTCAATGGGTTAGATTCTGTAAAAACGCAGATGAAGCTACAATGATTTTTTGAAAAAATCACTGTCGGACTTTATTTTATTTTTATGAATCGCATATAGTTGAGAGTCTCAAGAATTCCCTTATCCTGGAAACACAGGTTTTGAGACAGGAAGCAGCATGGACTGTATGACAGTTTATTGTTTTTTTATTAACATGAAGCAACATTAAAACGATGGGAATTTGAAAAGAGTTATGCTCACCAGCCGCTCTTCAGCGCGTTGTGTTTTATACACACAACACAAGAAAGTGCTGCGTTCTTCTTGTGCATCAAGCACCACAGGGAAATGAAACAGTGCGGTGAGAAAAGAGAGTCATTCAGAGAAAATATTACAGTATTTCACCACTTAGCCGTCTCTTAAGTGAGAAACCATTCCAGGTCATGATGTATTTATTCCTTCAGCACGACAGGTATAAAATAACTGGAATGATATAAACACATTAAAAGTTCTTTATGATAGAGCTGCATTTGTCCCTCTCGTTCTATATACTCGTAGCACTTTGAGACTGTTATTCCAGGAATGCGACAAGATAAGAGCTGACGGGAATTGTATTCAGTCAACCTTTAAAAAAGGGACTGGCACTGTTTTTTTTTTATTTTTTTGACAAAGGTATGGAATGCAAGCTAATTACTCAAATGCTTGGGGAGGGAATATATATATTTTTTTGTTTCATTTCTCTCTATAAATGCAGTTTAACAATAACCAGAGTTTAACTTGCCCACCTGATCTGAATTCTAATTTACATGATTTCTGAAATGTCTGGACCCCTGTTGCACAGTGGAATGTGATGGCACCTTTTAAATGATTTACATCAATCCTTTGCCCTTAAGCGTGTGGATGTTTTTGCCATTCCTCAGTGTACTGTTTCCACCTCTGTGCTGCCGTGACTCAGTGCTGCTCTGAATCTGTGCAGAAAAGTGTTCAAAATCCTGACTCTGAACTCACTCCTTATTATTTGGTTTCCAGATACCCAGTTTCTTCCAAGTATCCCATCTACAGATATTAATACCATATTATTAATCGGTCAAGACTTTAATGTACCTGGTCTCCTGCATCCCATGATAAACTCAGAGCTCTACATTATTTATTGATTTAGCTGATGATTTTCTCCAAAGCAATGTACAGTGTTAAGCTGCCTACAAGTATTTACTCATTTACAAAGGGTGAGGAAGTCTTTGTCCTACCTCGGTCTCACAGCCCATAAGTTGACGAATCGCTGTAGACGCCCAATATTTAGATGCGCATCGCAAAGTGGCACCCATATGTTTTAAAAGCCATTGTATGTACAGTAACTCAAATTTTTAATAAAAAAGGCTTAATTATGAAGTTTTCATGTGATTGTTACTTAAGAGTGGCAAAAAATTAACTTTTAGTCAACAAGTGAGTGCTTCGTAACTATGGGTTGTACGTAAGTTAGACGTTTGTAAACTGGGGACTGCCTGTACACACATTCCATGCACATACGCACGCGCGCGCGCGCGCACACACACACACACACACACACACACACACACACACACACACACACACACACACACACACACACATTTTCAGAACCGCTTGTCTCACACGGGGTCGCGGGGGAACCAGAGCCTACCCGGCAACACAGGGCGTAAGGCTGGAGGGGGAGGGGACACACCCAGGACGGGGCACTCCATGCAGTACATCAGAATTAATGGTATTCCACCAATTGTCTTCTTTGAAACATTATCAACCTTTACAAGGGGTAGAGAATGGGTGGGGTTTTGCTGAATAGAACCAATCATCATAGAGAAGCCCAGGCTTCTCAGGTGAGGGTGGAGTAACAGCTGTCAAGTCTGATAAATAGGAGGACCTGACCCAGACCTTCATAGCAGGACTGAGCATCAGTAACCATCATGGACTTCACCAGGTTCACTGTCCTCCTTTTATTCCTGTGGACTGTAGAGGGACAGACCGCAATCACACAGCTTCCAATCATGACTACAGCAGAACCACCCACAACAGGTATGTAGACAACAGCAAACAAAACTGAAATCAGATTGCTTGCCAGTCATCTTTTCCATGTTGTTACACAGCAAAATTGTTAAAATGAAATAAAAAATTAACAACAGATGAGTGACTTCTGAGGTAGATTAAATCAGATCAGTGCACACAAAACTGGAATTACAATACGAGTATTACAATATGATCATATTTAGTTTGCTGCTCACTGTGTTATGGAGGAGCACACGACAAAATTATTGAAAGCCTTTTCTTTCGGGACGGACACATTTCGGTGGGAAACTTTTCTTCGGCATTCCAGTGTGTGGTAAAAGGAATGTCACATACAGATGCTCCCCGATTTACGATGGTTTGAATTACGATTTTTCAATTTTACGATGTTGCACTGGCGATAGGCATTCAGTAGAAACTGTATTCCAAATTCAAAATTTTGATTCTTTTTTGCTGGGCAAGCGATATGCGATGCGATGCTGGGCAGCGGCAGCGCATCGCATCTCCCAGTCTGCCACATGGTTGTATTTTGGACATCCATAATGATTATTTCACAGAAACACCTATCTGTGTCTCCTGCTACTGGTGGGAAAGAGAAGAGGAGGGCAATTACTGTCGAGGAGAAACTCGACATAATTGCCCATCATGAAGGTGGCGATCCTGTAATGGCCATCACACATATGCTAGGCCATTGGTTCTCAACGGGGGGGGGGGAGCGCAAATTGTTTCCAAGAAAAAAGCACAGAGACAGGTCTGGCCATCATTTGGTACTCAGTCAGCAGTGTATTTTATTGCTTTTCAATTATAATGTCATGTGCATAAAAATGAAAAACCTATAAAAATCTATGTAAAAATCTCTTCATTATTTTAAAAATATAATTTAAAAAATATTTTGAAAACGAACCCGTTCCTTCTCCCTCTCCATTTTCTTTCTGAGTCGGAGAGGCGGAGCTTAAGCCCGCCTTTTATGTTTAGCCGGCGGTCCCGTAGACACGAGTCAGAACGTAAGAGATACCAGTCGAAGTTGGTATGGATCAGTTCATCACGCGTGCTAAAAGGAGTTGTGGCGACGGTCCGTCGTCAGCACCTCCAGCTAAAAAGTCTATATCTCTTGCTCTCCGCCTTCGTTTTGGTTCATTGTGATGACTGAATATCATCAGTCGTCTGACGCCGCCGTTAAATTGCTGCTTCCATTCGCCTCCACTTATTTGTGCGATGCCGGGTTTTCAAAATTCACTGCAGGTGGAGGATGACCTCAGGCTTGCGCTGTCCGACACTGAACCGCGCGTTAGAAGCAAGCGCACGTTTCCCACTAATTTCTAATGGCATGGCTAGCGAAAGGCACCCTACGTCCCAGTTTGCATATCACATTACATTACACGTAGTGTTACAAATTAGTTGTATATTGTTCAAGAACATTTTTGATAATTTAAGAGCGTGTTCCACTATTGTCCTTCATATAGTTTTAAAAGAAAAAAAAAACATAAAAGTTAAAAAAAAAAAAAGTACAAAAAAATCTTATAAAAATTATCTATCTATCTATCTATCTATCTATCTATCTATCTTAGTCATGGGGGAGGGCGTGCCACACAATAGGAGAGGTTTGGGGGGGCTTTAGTTCCAAAAGGTTGAGAACCACTGTGCTAGGCGATGATGATCAGTAGGTTAGGTGTATTAAATGCATTTTCGATTTATATTTTCGACTTACGATGGGTTTCGCAAAACGTAACCCCATCGAAAGTCAGGGATCACCTCTATACACTTCTGAAATCATTAAAATGGGGAATGATGTCAGACTCTATTGACACAAACACTGTATATAACAGTGGCGCATGGATTGATACACACACACACGCACCTTCTGAACTGCTTGTCCCATATGGGGTCGCAGGGAGCCGGAGCCTACCCAGCAACACAGGGCGTAAGGCCGGAGGGGACACGCCCAGGACGGGACGCCAGTCCATCCCAAGGCACCCCAAGCAGGACTTGAACCCCAGACCCACAGGAGAGCAGAACCCGGTCCAACCCACTGCACCACCGCAGCCCCCCAGACTGATACAATGAAACTTAAATACATTTATTCACCCCTTTTTCAAAGTGACTTACAATTCTAACGTTACACCGTGAGTTACCGCACTGGGGGGACACCAACCCTAGTAACATCACTGGGTGCTCCTCATAGCCAGCGCTTTAAATCAGGAAAAAGTTTGAAAGACTGGGTTTCAAACCTGGAGCCGGTATCCTATAAAAATTCTATAGAGTGGGTTTCAGACACGCATTCGGTATCGCAAACTTCTGGGTTAAATCACTGAGCCAAAAACACCACCACCAGCCGTGTGTGAAGAAAGAGCGACACTTAGACAGTCAACCTGTGGAAACGGACTGGGGACAGTGGCACACACCTCCTACAGAGAGAATTTCGGTACATTCGCTCATTAAACACACTGCACCCTGATGGTCTAAATGAAGAACTGTTTCTACACATTTATTATTATTTTTTTAATCATCCTGTTTTTTGTGACCATGCTTTTAACCAGTTGGCCAGCTTTGTATGTTTATTTTTATTATTACCTTCCTTTCTGGTAATTCTTTTATTTGCAGTGATTGATCTGTTCTGCATATGTATCCGGTGTCTTTTACTGATCTTCTAGTTACGGTAATGATTACCGAATATGTGATGTGTCTAAGTTTCATTGTATCAGTCCAGGCACCACTGTTTTATTTTTGTATGACAATAGAGTCTGACATCATTCCCCATTTAATGACTTTGATGCTAATATGGCATTCCTTTTACCACATACTGGACCACTGAAGAAGAGTTTCCCACTGACAGGCATCACTGATCAAAGGCCCATGCACAACTAGGCTTTCAGCTTCCAAGCCTTTCAGTGAAACGCGTGTCTTGTTTATTGAAAAATATTGTTACAAAACTAACGTTTAGTCCAGTCGTGATCATTTTCTTCCTTTGTGGTTCATGTGATTCGCTCGTCAAAAGAAATGACAACCACAAACACCTCCACCATCACCACGGAAACGACAACCACAGCAGATCCGATCACAACAACCCTGACCACCACCACGGAAACGACGACCGCAGCGGAAACTACCACGACCATCCCATCCACCACCACAGAAATGACAACCACAATGGATCTGACCACAACAAACACAACCACAACTACTGCTACCACAACCACACCACTGCTGACCATGACTACAACTACCACCATCACACCAGTGCCAACCACGACTACCACAACCACACCACTGCCAACCACGACTACAACTACCACCACCACACCAGTGACAACCACAACTACCGCTACAACTATGACTGCAACCCCCACCACGCCAGAAGCCCCCACAACCACCACCACCACACCAGAGCTAACCATGACTACCACAACCACACCACTGCCCACCACGACCACAACTACCACCACCACACCACTGCCAACCACGACTGCAACCACCTCCACACCACAACTGACCACAACCACAAGCATCACCACCACACCACTGCCAACCACAAATACAACCACCACAACACCACTGCCAACCATGAATTCAACCACTGCCACAACACTGCCAACCACAAATACAACCACCACCACACCACTGCCAACCATGAATTCAACCACTGCCACAACACTGCCAACCACAAATACAACCACCACCACACCACTGCCAACCATGAATTCAACCACCGCCACACCACTGCCAACCACGAATACAACCACCACCACACCACTGCCAACCACGAATTCAACCACCTCCACACTGCCAACCACAAGTACAACCACCACAACACCACTGCCAACCATGAATACAACCACCACCACACCACTGCTAACCATGAATACAACCACCACCACACCACTGCCAACCATGAATTCAACCACCACCACACCACTGCCAACCATGAATTCAACCACCGCCACACCACTGCCAACCACGAATACAACCACCGCCACACCACTGCCAACCATGAATACAACCACCACCACACCACTGCCAACCACGAATTCAACCACCTCCACACTGCCAACCATGAATACAACCACCAGCACACCACGGCCAAACACAAATATTACCACCACCTCACCACCGCCGACCATGAATTCAACCACCGCCACACCACTGCCAACCACGAATACAACCACCACCACACCACTGCCAACCACGAATTCAACCACCTCCACACTGCCAACCACAAGTACAACCACCACCACACCACTGCCGACCATGAATTCAACCACCGCCACACCACTGCCAACCACGAATTCAACCACCTCCACACTGACGACCATGAATACAACCACCACCACACCACGGCCAACTATGAATACAACCACCACCACACCACTGCCAACCACGAATTCAACCACCACCACACCACTGCCGACCATGAATTCAACCACCTCCACACTGCCAACCATGAATACATCCACCAGCACACCACGGCCAAACACAAATATTACCACCACCTCACCACTGCCAACCACGAATTCAACCACCACCACACCACTGCCGACCATGAATTCAACCACCTCCACACTGCCAACCATGAATACATCCACCAGCACACCACGGCCAAACACAAATATTACCACCACCTCACCACTGCCGACCATGAATTCAACCACCGCCACACCACTGCCAACCACGAATACAACCACCACCACACCACTGCCAACCACGAATTCAACTACCTCCACACTGCCAACCATGAATACAACCACCACCACACCACGGCCAAACACAAATATTACCACCACCTCACCACTGCCAACCATGAATACAACCACCACCACACCACGGCCAAACACAAATATTACCACCACCTCACCACTGCCAACCATGAATACAACCACCATCACACCACTGCTGACCATGAATTCAACCACCGCCACACCACTACCAACCACAACCACAGGAAAACCTACTATTACAACACCAGGTAAAGGTCTCCCCACACATTCAGGATCCTTTTTTCACTCTTTCTTTTCCATAAAAAGATGGTCCAGAAATATTATGTAACGCATTGTACTTACATTTAGCACACCCTTCTCTTCAAAGCCTCTTACATATTTATCTACCTACAATTCTTTACCCATTTCCCCAGCTGGGTAATTTTTACTGCAACATAGCAATTTGGGGGAAGACCCTTACGCAAGGGTACCACACCAGTAAGTGGGATTTGAACCTTTGGATCTAAAGGTCACAGCTCTGACCGCTACCCTAACAGCCATCCCTTGTAAAAGCTTTAATAGTTTACCATGTTTGTCTTTTTAAAATGCTCATCAAATTTAGTGATATTGTTTGTAATTTTTATGACAATCTCATTTAGTACTTCTAAAACATCATTCAATGTTTTTACGCACTGTCAGGTGACCGATAATGGCTCAATTCTTAATCCCCAGCCCGGCCCGTGCTATCCGTGCTCGCCAGCCTAAATGTTTCCCTCCGAGTTGCAGCAGGCCTGAACGAGACCGTTCTGGAGGAGACCCTTCAGAATGTAAGTCCTTTATCTCTGGTACATTCTGTGATCGGCTGTGAATGAGTAAGTAGTGTGTGCAGGAAAAAATGAAGGTATGTCTCATATTGTCCTAAAATTCATATTAGCAGTTTATGTAAAGAGTAAATGTGTTGGTTTGAACAGTTTAATCTAAGTGGAATTTGCACACGGTTTCTTCTTTTGATGGTTTGTTGTATAATATTAATTTATTATTCTAATGGTTGTCATTACTCATGTTTAAGGACACAGAGAGTTTCCAAGACTCAAAACACATACAGTATAAAATAGAAATAGTAAAAATGCCTGAAAGTATTTGAACCCTACACGGCTGGTAATTATACTCATATTTACACACCTGATTCTACTTACCTGTTTGGTTAAACCAGTGTAACTTGGCCTTCACTTTTTTTACACCTGTACTACTTGTGTGTTTCTGTTACGCACATGATTTCCTCTAAAGCAACATATGGAATTGGTCATTATACACCTATTATATCTTTAATGAATCTTGAAATTATGAACCCTGCCTTAGATTTCTGTTTTTCCACACAGGCAACAGCGAGACTCGAGCTCTATTTGAAAAGTAATTACAGCGATTTCAGCTCTCTGAGAATCAAGAATATCAGAAAAGTATCTGTTGGTTAGTCTCAGTGCTACGCAACCATTTTGAAAACAATAAAATGAGAATTACTGAGTATATATATTTTTTATTGGTTCTTCTACGACAGGGGTGTCCAACATGCGATCCAAGTTCCACAATAACATTTGTAAAATTAATATGTACTAGACCTTCCAAAAATACTTAAAATTCTTTGGAATCACATGATAATAGTCAGATGTACACTTGAACACACACTGCACCAAAAAAAAAAAATACAAAAATATGTATGACATTAGAAATTTAAGATTCAATATAACTTTTTTTAGTTTTTACATTTTTACATACGCCACCCTCAAACCAGTTCAAACCAGTAATGAAGCTCTTGGAGAAAGAAGCTGGACATCCTTGCTATATGGACTTAAAAATGTTTGTCATATCACAATTAAAGTGAATCGCAAAAACTTTAATAAACTAGGCAAATGGATTGGTATTGTGTTTAGTGATAATTCAAATAATTTCTATTTCCCTCATCTAACAACTGTATTGTTTCATTATATTATTTCCCTCAACGTTGCATTTGTCTCCTCTAATGAAGAAAAACAGTGAGTATTGAAACAAGGTAGATCAATATAGTACCGTATTAATCAAAAAGTCTGTCTCTTTATATACATATTTATCATAAAAAGGGCTCATTGACATAACAAATCTGACTTTTCTCTGTGCATATTCCTCATGAAGTAAGTTTAAATACAACTGGCATACTCTTATAGAGAGATAAAAAAATTTTGACAGCAAGAATAAAACATTTCCAAACAATGTGTGTAATATATATTCATTTTGAAGAGAATGTTTTGTATAAGTCATATGATGACAGCAAAAGTTTTTCTATTGATGTATTGTATTTGTTGTAGTAAATTAAAGTATCTGGCCAAAAAAAAAGCTGTGCAAGAGCTTAATTTTTGTTTTCTCATCAAGTGAATCCTTTGCATTGTTTTTTTTTTTTTTTTTATGATGTTGCATATTTAGATGTATTAATAACACCAAGGGACATATTAAAGTAAAAGGCATATTCTGATGAAGGACTGAGAGTGAGATTCAGATTGAAAAAGGCATAGTTTTGCCTCCGTCTTTTAAAGTATTCATGAAAAATTCTTATTCATACACTGGACCAGAGACACTTGAGTTTCTCCAGCTCAATGGGAGTGGACAGTGTCTCTTTGTTGCTGAAATATAATGTTATTTTAATATATTTAACAATCAAAAGTGAATCCATGAAAACCTGCATTCCAAGGAAGGCTTCAGAGTATTTCTGAAGTGAAGCTCTAGTGTTTCAATCTACAAGGTTGAAGGGTCCACAGCCTGCATCCATGTCCCAAGTCAACAAACATGACTGGGGCATCCACACCCATTGTATGATTTTTTAGGTTCCCAGGGGTGACACAAGCATAAATCAAAAGGAAACTCAATTCATGTATATGTGCCACACGTGTTAAGGACATATCTTGCATATTTTTATGAATACAGCCCACACAGATATCAGATGGATCACAGAGGGCACAAGGATGTGATTTGCCTCATGCTGATGGCCTTCTACAACAAAGCAAACTGGTAATCTGGAGCAAATAAGGTTAAGTGCCTTGTTTGCTGTACAATACGTTACATTAAACAATATATTACAATATAATAATAAATGCTGTTTTTAAATCATTGTATATATTATAATATATTGTAATATATAGTTTATGTATGTAGCACCATGGTCCTGGAGGAATGTTGTTTTGTTTCACTCTATGCTCTACCAGCTGTATATGGTTCAAATGACAATAAAGCCACTTTTGTGGGTTCTACAGCAAAAGCAGGGAAAGGTCAAACCTTGGACCTTTCAAGTAGATGGCAGTGGCTGTAACCACTGTGTGACCTGCACAGAAGTGGGAAGGCTGGAAATATATTCACTCCCAGCAGCCTATTTCATAAAAAAAAAAATTGCATAAGTGCACACTTCAAAAACTCCTCTGAGTAAATTAAACATCCTATGACTTCTGAGGACTGCTATAAAGAAGTATAGTTTAGTATTAGGGGGGCGTGGTGGCGCAGTGGGTTGGTCCGGGTCCTGCTCTCCGGTGGGTCTGGGGTTCAAATCCCACTTGGGGTGCCTTGCGACAGACTGGCATCCTGTCCTGGCTGTGTCCCCTCCCCCTCCAGCCTTACGCCCTGTGTTGCCGGGTTAGGCTCCGGTTCCCTGTTACCCTGTATGGGACAAGCGGTTCAGACAATCTGTGTGTGTATGAGTTTAGTATTAACAGTTGACATGAAAAATTCTAGTTTTTTTGCCTAAGGACACCGATATGGCGGGTAGCTGTTATTTAGACACCACATCTTCCGGTTCTATTCTGGTCATTCACATTCCCCACCATCATTCTCTGAAACAGTTTGTGATCAGAATTGCGAAAGATACTCCGTTCTATTCCATCAGTCACATGTGAGTCACATGCATGAGGAACTGAGTTTAGGCTAATATCATTTCTCTTTCCATCCTCATTTCCCTGGCAGTACTTCTGAATTAAGGATTAACCTTTGCCTCCTCTACCAGCTTCATGACTTCTTGCATATCTTTTAAACAGTATTCTCATTTGCTTACCCACATCTGACATTTTATCACAATCTCCAGCTGCTACCCAACTAGTTGTTTCAAATGTTTCCTTCTCACTTTGCGCACTGACAGATCTCTAAGAGCTCTCAGCATTTCTTGTTGGGATAAATGGGATGTGAACTGAGCCAAACAAACATACAAGGGGGTGGAAAAGGGGGTTCAGGAACTGACCATCTTGGTAACAAAGAAGTCGGATTCCAAGGAGAGGAACTTCAGCAGCAGGTTTTGAGCTGCTCCCATGCCTCCTGGGTCAGCTGGGAGATGTCTGGCACAAATCCAGCAAACAATAACTCAACCAACAAACCAAAATGAAATCAACCATATGACACAGGGAGTCGACCCGGGGAAGTCTACAGACTGATCACGACAAACCAAGCAACTAACCGACCCGTAGCAGCTAGGGAAAGTGGCTCAGACTAGTTAACCAGCAAATCAACTAACTAACCATTCTGAAGACAGCTGAGGAGAGTCTTAAAAAAAAGAAACAACAAACCAGTCAATCATTTGTGATCAGAATTGTGAAAGATCACTTCATTCCAGTTTGATCAGTCGAACAGTCAGTGTAGAGACAAAGGAAACAGTCACTCACTCTGTCAGTAAGATGACACGCTCCTTCAGGCATTTTCACTAGGAAACATTTTAAAGTATGAGCACCTGCAAAAAGACATGTTATTATCTAATGAATGTAGAAATATAATAAAGTAATGTAACGCAAATGTTTATAAATCTCCAAAAAAATTCTGATGTATCTCCAAAAAAATGTTAATACAGTGTATCTCCAAAAAATTACTAGGAAGGTGATCAGGAATCGTGGATATTCTGATAAAGTTTTATGCAGCTACTTGGGTGATGAGCATTGGTTCATATGGTGGAAAGAAACAAACTAACTGCACTTAAGAATCACACATTTGAATGTCTCTTTCCGCTAATGTAATGAACACATTGTATTTTCTACGAGATGTACGTCACTCCGGAGAAAAGTGTCTGATAAATGAATACATGTACATGCGGATGTAGAAGAGTTCCTGAAAGTGAAATAAAAATAACTTTTAATTCCCACAAAAGTGAAGTCTTGTAAGGAGACTCTGGACCCCGATCAGGCCAAGTAGTTACTAAAAGCGGATGGTCTGGATGCATGGTGTTCAAATTCAGCAGTGTACTACACGGAATGTTATTTGGGAATGAAAATTATGCAAATACATGTATTCAAAAAGTAAATGTGATGAACTGAGTGGTGGTAGGACCTGAAGGCAATACGTGATGAAACAGCCTCCAGAGACTCTGTTTTACCTTTACATGTTAGTAATTTAGCCAAAGCATTTTTCCACAGTAGCTGTCATTGACATGGAAAAATTTTTCTTTTGCGGGTGTTTATTGCCAGGACCCAGATCAAGTGCCTGAGCTGCCATTCTTGTGAAAATGTTACTTCAATCCTTCCACAAATAAGTTATGGTCATAAAAGCATTTAGAACTTGACCACAGGTCAGCAAACATGCAACACAAGGCAAATTTTCTGAAAGTAAGACGTTAGAATTGTTTGACGTTCAGTCATCAGCTTGTTGTTCTGTTTGTAGCTTTAAAAACACAGTGATACTTTATTTGGATCACCTGCCCATTTACACTCACAGCACCCCCGACACACAGTGAATCACATAACTGTTTGATATCATAAAGCATATAAAACATGCAGACTTGGTTAAGGGGTCCAATTAATATTAGAGTACATGTCAGAATAGGCAAGACGTGATCAGGTTTTGTTGTGAATTTGGTATGATTGCTGGTGCCAGAGAGAAGCAACTCAGAAATGACCTCTCTCCTTTTTTTTCCATTTTTATGTGTTATATTCCATTTATTTAGCAGACACTTTTCTCCAGAGCAAATTCCAATGAACTCTATGTAGTGTTATGAGCCCACACACCTTATTCACTGCGGTGACTTACACTGCTAGATACATTACTTACACTGGGTCATCATCCATACATCAGTGGATATCTCTCTCTCTGTCACTCACACACTATGGAGGAATTTGAACAGCATGTCTTTGGAGTGTGGGAGGAAACCAGAGCACCCCACCTCTCGCCCCACCCAGGCCCTGTGACACAGCAGCTCTACTCGCTGTGCCACCAGGCCGCCCACATAATCACAGTATAACTAAACTATGGTGCTGGCTCAGTTCCTACGTCCATGGCCACAGTTTGCTCGCAACTAATACTTCCGGCAGGATAACATTCCATGTCTCGAAGTATGCATCACCTCGGGATGCCTTCACAGACATCGACACAAACTCGATTTTAATCCAGTGGCCTGCTGGGTCTCCAAATCGCAGCCCTGAAGAATCCCCCCGATGCAAGAGAAACAGAATGTAACAAAAAAATTTGCAGAAATATTAATACTATGAAGTCAGCTCACTTTGGAACATTTCCAGCACTTTGCTGAATCCTTGCGTGAAAGAATTCTGGCTTCTCTGGAGGCAAAACAGGTCCTACCAGGTAGTAGATAAGAGTACTTATAGTAAGTGATGGATAGATGCATTTCCTTGTACATCTATTTCGAAGACACAAAGTTACTTACCGGGTAAGGACAGAAATGCAGCTTGTATATATGAATACCCAGCCCCAGTGGTCTAATGGAGGGAGCCATGTAAATTATTAAGGGAGTACTTAAAAAACAAACTGATTATGAAGGCTCTATAAATGGGTCGATCGATGCAAGCAGCTGAAAAGTATTGGATAAATTAATATAAACATTAGTTCACATAGTTGCTTATAATTGCAGGACAGCATCAAAAACGGTCGACACCGAAGATGAAATGTCACCTGTGCCCGGTTGGGGGGCCGGATAGAGGCGTTGGACAAAACCAGGCAAACAAAATCAAAAGGACCATTTTTTGGCCAGTTACTCTTTAGGTAAACCACAACTAAACCAAAACCAGACTCATTCCCCCAGGATTCCTCTCAAGTTCTCAGACCAGCTGCCTTTGAAGTCTTTGTTGATTAGCAATGAAGTGGCAGCAGCTGGTCTTACATTTACATTTATACATTTAGCAGATGCTTTTCTCCAAAGCAACGTACAGTATACAACAGAAGTGAGTACACCCCTGTGCAATGTCACTGAAATATCAAATGATTCAAAATTGTATCACCTCTTAAAAATTGCATCATTTCTAAATTGAACAGTAGGGTATTTGCTTTTATGGAAAATTTAAAACTAACAGTTTAGATTTACTGTATTAAAATACAGGAGCCACAGTAGGAACTCAATTCAACAGAAGTCAGTACACCTCCTAAAATAATTCCACAGACAGTGCACTTATTGCACAATCTAGCTCTGAAAAACAGATGGGCAAGTGCTTCAGACTTGGCACAAGGGTTATCAATGGAAATCAGAGTTTCTGTGACAGCTCAAACAGTGCAAAGGACATTGCATAATGTCAGCCTCTATGGACACTTGCTCTTCGGCACGAAACTGCAAGATTAAGCTTTGCTAAAGAACACCACAAGAAGCCTGATGAATATTAGGAGCATATTTTTTTGGTCAGAGGAGACCAAAATAAATTTATTCGGCTCAGATGGGGTCCAGCACGTTTGGCATGAACCTGGCTAGGACTACCACAGTGAATGCATAGTCTCGACACTGAAGCACAAGGGTGGGAGTGTCATGATATGGGGCTGCATGAGTGCAAAAGGTGTTGGGGAGATGACATTTAAAGATGGCACCATGAATGCCTGTGGATATACCAAAATACTGGCTGAAAAAGTAAATCCCTGTCTCCAGAAACTTGGCAGAAGAGGAATATTCTGGCACGATAACAATCCAAAGCACACTGCCAAAATCAGGTAAGAGTTTCTAAAAAAGAAAAAGTGAGGTGAAGCCTATGACTTAGCCAAGTATGCTGTCGGACTTGAATCCAGTAGAACACATCTGGGGTATTTTAAAGAGAACGGTAGAGTAACACAACTCCTAAAGCAAAGAGCAGCTGAAAAAAATTGTCTCTGAAGAATGGCAGAACAACTCTCCAGATATTTGTGCAACACTGTTATCTTCCATGCCGAGGAGGACTGAGTCTGTCATCAAAAATAAAGCTGGACATACCAAGTATTGAAAAAAAATTAAAATTTTGAATCTCACTAATGAAAGGTATACTGACTTTTGTTGCATTGAGTTCCTATTGTGGGGCTTGTATTTTTAATATAGTAAATTTAAACTCTTTTAAATTTTACATAAGAGCAAATACCCTACTGTTCAATTTAGAAATAATACAATTATTGAGAGGTGATACAATTTTGAATCATTTGACAGTTAAGTGATATCTCTCCAGCTCATGTACGATGTAAATATTCATGCACCGTAACTTCATGAGCATTACCAGATAAAGCTTTTATTCAGCCACTACTCTGGCATTGTTTTTGTTTCCTTGTGTATCTTATAATGCTTTTTTAAAAAAAAAAAAATTGGTAGGAGGGTATCGGGATTTGTCTATCCTGTGTTTTATGCACCTACTTGAACAATGAACCTTGGTGCAGCAAATGGTAGGTAACAAACTAGGTTTGCTTGAGACTTTCATGTCTGCAGCTGTGTCTCTTTCTCTTAATGTAATGCATAAATTGTACTTTTGCTGAGATGTACATCGCTTTGGACAAAAGCGTCTGCTAAATGAATAAATGTAAATGCATTGCACAGGGGTGTACTCACTTCTCTTGTATACTGTACACCTCATAGAAAATACAATGTGTTCATTACATTAGCAGAACGAGACACTTAGATGCAGACGTGTGATTCTTAAGTGCACTTAATTTGTTTCTTTCCACCATATGAACCAATGTTCATCACATGAGTAGCTCTATTAAACTTTATCAGGATATCCACAATTCCTGATCACCTTCCTAGTAATATTTTTTTTTGAGATAGAGAAACATCATGGTCTTCATTAATTAACCCTCTGTAGCATGGCAGTGATGGGCAGTGGAGGATGCTGTCCATCACTTTATCCCCATCCCTGCCAGGACAGTCCAATCTGCCAGCTCACAGAGCTCAAATCAAAGGGATATCCTGCACAATAGTGCCTCCCAATGATTATTATCTTGCATTTAGCTGGTTATTTTTAAAATCTTTCTCTTTACTCCTCCTCTCTCCGGTCAGAGCATAGGACCTTTACTGCATGTCTCTATCGGTCTCTGTCCTGGGCTTCCTGCTTTGCCTCTCCGCAGAACATCTTGATCTTCCGTAGCTCTGTCTGCAGGCTTCGTCTCCATGTGAGGAGTGGCCTTCCTCTTCTCGGTTTACCCAGTGGGTTCCGATCCAAGGCCATGTCTTTAAAATGGTGTCATACAATGCCAGACACACTACTGTAAATCCCCTAAAATTATTCACCCATTTACACAGGAGAAAAACATAACATCCCCTCGTACGCACGAGGTTGTTTAGAGTCACAGGTTTACCTGAAATACAGGTTTGCGCCATGGGGGAAACCCATACCAGCTCCAGGAAAACATGCAGCTTACAAACAGACTGAGCTGAATTCAGACCTACACTCGAACCCACAGTCAAGGCAGGGGTCAATGTCCCGTTGACCTTATATTATTTTTGAGGAATGGTGTTTGGTTGTAACCCCTAACACCGACCGCTCCACCTGCTGAAAAATAACACTGGTTTCCCGCACTGCAGCATGACACCACATTTCTGATTGTTTGGGTCTCAGTCAGTGTTTGGGTGTGTAGCAGAGATTTTGTATTCTTTACAAAACTATCCATCTGTGATCCTTTTTGAGTTACTTTTACCTTAAAAAAACACTCAGAAGCAAAAAAGAGCATTCTGGCGTTGCTAAAATGAACAAGTGGAACGCAACTGATTTACAAATGAAAGCAAAATAACAGTGCAGCATAAAAATATAATTCTAATACTGTATGGTATTTATAGTATTACTACTCTGTATTACTATTGCTGGCCTGCTTGTGCACTACCGCACTACTGCCTCACAGTGGCTATTTGGGTGTTGGTTTGAATCTCGCTCAGTCTGTGTGGACTTGGCATGTTCTCTCCTTGTCTGTGAATTGAACTCTCTAATTTGCCCATGGTGTGTGAATGTGTGCACGTGTGACTGGCATCCTATCCTGCTCCAAGTGACTCCAGGATAGGCTCCAGAGTGCCACAAACCTGACCAAGACAAGTGGTTGTTGAAAGTAAGTACGTTACTATTATTTTAATATCCGAATTAGTGAAAAAATATGACAAAGCCCTGTTATACAATACGACATTCATGCAAGTTAACTGTTTTTATATCTTTATGGTTCATATAATGTAGTACAAGGAAATTTGTGAACTAGGACAAAATCAACTCACAATGGGATTATTGAAATGGAATCCCATGCTAAACCAAGGACCATCTGTAACTGATATATAACAGCAGTACATCTCATCATATTCATGTTTTGCGATGAGGCAAAGGTTTAGAAACAAAATAATAATAATTACAACACAAAAGAACAAGCCATACTTCAAAGTATATTATACTGAGATAGTTGCCAGTGCAGTCATACCACAGAAATGAAGTGGTAAAATGGCTAATAAAGTACACCAAATCGTTCTTGATGCTGTTTCTGACATTTACCACATATTTACTAAGAGATTACTGTAGAAAGTAAATAAAATAACCCAGCCAAGACATAGGGTTGACCTGTTACCCATACACTATGCTATACATTGTGATGCCACAAGGGGGTATCGTATTGTTAGAAAATAGAAATCAATGTGGAGCATCACTTGCATTTACATTTATTCTTTTCGCAGATGCTAATATCCAAAGCGACGTACATCTCAGAGAAAATACAATTTGTACATTACATTTTCAGAAAGAGACACAGTTGCAGACATGTGATTCTTAAGTAAATCTAGTCTGTTACTTTCCACTTGATGCACCGATGTTCATCGCTCGATCAGATCACAGACACAGAGCAACAACACCCGGACTCTGTTATAATCATTTTCGGGGACTTGAATAAAGCGAATCTCACCCGTGAGCTGCCAAAATACAGACAACACGTTACATCTCCTACCAGAGACAGTAATATAATGGACCACTGTTACACCACAATAAAAGATGCATATCACTCTGTCCCACGGGCAGCTTTGGGACTCTCTGATCACTGCCTGGTTCATCTTATACCGACCTACAGGCGGAAACTGAAATCAGCTAAACCTGTAATAAGGACTCTTAAAAGATGGACTGAGGAAGCAGAGCAGGACTTACAAGCCTGCTTCGAGTGCACCGATTGGAGTGTTTTTGAGGCTGCTGCTAGTGATCTGGATGAGCTCACAGACTATGTAACATCATATGTCAGTTTCTGTGAGGATATGTGCACCCCTACCAGGACTCGTTTAACATACAACAATGACAAACCGTGGTTCACTGCAAAACTCAGACAGCTTCGTCGGGCCAAAGAAGACGCCTACAAGAACGGGGACGGAGTCTTGTATAAACAGGCCAAAAACACACTGGCAAAAGAGATCAGAGTGGCTAAGAGAAACTACTCTGAAAAGCTGAAGAAACAGTTTTCAGCCAACGATCCTGCATCGGTGTGGAAAGGCCTGAAAGACATCACAAATTACAAGACACCACCCCCCGGCACCGTGTCAACTCAACAACTAGCCGACGATTTGAATGAGTTTTATTGCAGGTTTGAAAAACCCTGTCTCACACCCCATACCCATTCTGACCTTCTCTCCATGCATCCACCAACACCTCCAGCAACCCCATTCTTCCCTCCTCCTACACTGTGGGTCTGTAAAGAGGAGGTGCGTCGGGTCTTCCGGAAACAGAAGACAAGGAAAGCACCAGGCCCAGACGGTGTTTCACCAGCCTGTCTAAAAACCTGTGCTGACCAGCTGGCCCCTATCTTCACAAAGATCTTCAACAGATCACTGGAGATGTGCGAAGTTCCTTCCTGCTTCAAACGCTCCACCATCATCCCCATCCCAAAGAAACCCAAAATCACAGGACTGAACGACTACAGGCCTGCTGCCCTAACGTCTGTGGTCAAGAAGGCATTTGAAAGACAGGTGTTGGCCTACCTGAAGGACATCACTGGACCCTTGCTGGACCCACTACAGTTTGCTTATCGAGCAAACAGGTCTGTGGATGATGCAGTCAACATGGGACTGCACTACATCCTGCAACATCTGGACAAACCAGGGACTAATGTGAGGATCCCGTTTGTGGACTTCAGCTCGGACTTCAACACCATCATCCCACACCTCCTCCTGTCCAAATTAACCCAACTCTCTGTGCCCACCTCCATCTGTCGGTGGATCACCAACTTCCTAACGGACAGGCAGCAGCTAGTGAGGCTGGGAAAATTCTCATCCAATACTCGCATGATCAGTACTGGCACCCCCCAGGGATGTGTGCTCTTCCCACTGCTCTTCTACCTGTACACCAACAACTGCACCACAAAAGACCACCTCTGTTCAGCTCCTGAAGTTCGCAGACGACACCACACTCATTGGCCTCATCCGGGATGGTGACGAGTGTGCTTACAGACAGGAGGTCCAAGAGCTGGCTGTCTGGTGCAGTCATAACAACCTGGAGCTGAACACGCTCAAAACAGTGGAGATGATTGTGGACTTTAGGAGAAACACCTCAGCACTATCCCCACTCACCATCATGAACAGCACTGTGGCAACAGTGGAGTCATTCAGGTTCCTGGGCACCACCATCTCACAGGACCTGAAGTGGGAGCCCCACATAGACTCCATCGTGAAGAAGACCTAGCAGAGGTTGTACTTCCTTCGCCAGTTGAGGAAGTTCAACCTGCCACAGGAGCTGCTGATGCAGTTCTACTCTGCAGTCATCCAGTCTGTCCTTTGCACCTCTATAACTGTCTGGTTCGGCTCAGCTACGAAATCAGACATCAGAAGACTACAGCAGATAGTTCAGACTGGAAGAATCATCGGCACACCCCCCCCCCCCCCCCCCCAGCTCTCAGAGAACTGCACTTGTCCAGAGTCAGTAAAAGGGCTAGCAAAATCATTCTAGACCCCTCATGTCCAGGTCACTTCCTCTTCGAACCTTTGCCATCTAGCCAGCGCTACAGAACACTGAGCACCAGGACAGCCAGGCACAAGAAGTTTCTTTCCTCAGGCCATCTACCTCATGAACACCTAAATCCCCCCTAGAGAGTAAACCAGTACAATAAACAACGCTATTTATAATTATATTTATTTTTCACAAAGTAGCCAACGGACTGAAAAAGATCTGTTTTTATACCGATTTACAAGTAAGGAGACGCCAAGCAATGCAGCAACTACTGGAAAATCGCTCTTATTTCTCATGCTAGTAAGATCTTGCTAAAGATAATCCAGCGGCGCTTGCAGCCATACGTAGACAGAGAGTTACCAGAAACTCAAGCAGGATTCAGGAAGGGAAGAGGAACAAGAGATATTATTGCTGACATTCGATGGATACTAGAAAAGAGCAAGGAATAGCAGAAACTTGTCTACCTTCGCGGGGGCGCAGTGGGTTAGACCAGGTCCTGCTCTCCGGTGGGTCTGGGGTTCGAATCCTGCTTGGGGTGCCTTGCGATGGACTGGTGTCCTGTCCTGGGTGTGTCCCCTCCCCTCCGGCCTTACGCCCTGTGTTGCCAGGTAGGCTCCGGTTCCCCGCGACCCCATATGGGACATGCGGTTCTGAAAATGTGTGTGTCTACCTTTGCTTCATCGACTACAGCAAGGCTTTTGACTGTGTTGATCATAAAAACTTTGGTCGGCTCTGCCGCAAATGGGAATACCGAATCACATTGTTCAGTTAATAAGAAATCTCTATGACGGTCAACAAGCTACGGTTCAAACAGAATATGGGAACACAAGCTGGTTTTCAGTCCGGAAAGGTGTACGAGAGGGTTGCATTTTATCACCATATTTATTCAATCTGTATGCTGAAACCATATTTCAAAAAGCTACCTTAGAAGCAGATAACATTGGAATATGTATAGGTGGAAGACCGATAAACGGTCTGAGGTATGCCGATGACACAACATTGCTGACTGAATCAAAGGAAGACATGGAGCGTTTGTTGAAGAAACTCAGGGAAGAAAGTCGAAGGATGGGATTAAAACTGAACATGAAGAAAACCAAGATCGTGTCAACTGAAAACATTGATAAATTCGAGCTTGATAGAGAAGAAACTGAGATCGTTTCTAGTATGACTCTTTTGGGAGCACTTGTGAACACTGATTCGACCAGCACTCAGCAAATATTACGTCGTTTGGCATTGGGCAAGTCAACCATGAAGTTGCTAGGGAGAATCTTCAAAAGCAAGGACATCAGACTGCAGACAAAGATAAGGCTAGCTCAGACTCTCGTATTCTCAGTTTTCAAGTATGGTTGTGAAAGCTGAATTATCCGTAAACGTGACCGAAGAAAAATTGATTCATTTGAAATGTGGTGTTGGAGGAGAATTCTGCGTGTGCCATAGACAGCGAGACGAACCAACAAGTCAATCATGGAGGAAATCAAATGGGAAATGCCGCTTGAAGCGCAATTGATGAAGATGTGTGTGTCATATTTCGGTCGTATGGTTCGAAGAGAAAGATCACTGGAGAAGGGTGTCATGACTGGAAAGATCGAGGGTACAAGGCACAGAGGAAGACCACCAATCAGATGGATCGATGCGATTACAACGATGACACTGTCAGGGCGGACGCTCGAGGATCTCATCAGACTAGTACAAAACCGAGCCATTTTTAATTCATTGGTCTATCGAGTCACCAAGACTCGAACCCGAGTTGATGGCACATGACATTTATTTTTCACATCATATCTCTTATTTACTTTCCCTTGCATTGTATATATCATACTTGTACAAACATATAATGTCTAGTGTCTATTTTGTATTGTGTATTTTATACTCTATATATTTTTTATTATCTTTTATTAGCCTACTCTACTTATACTGTCATTCTGTCTGTGCTGTGGAAGTTTCTGTCACCAAGATGAGTTCCTTGTATGTGTAAACATACTTAGCAATAAAGCTCATTCATTCATTCATTCATTCATTCATTCGAGTAGGCGCATAAAACTTAGGATAGACAAATCCCGATCACCTAAAAGTTACGGGGCACGAACATTTACGCCATACATGAGCTTGTGTCATTGCGACGGGGCTCAGGAAGGTGATGGATTTAAGTGCAGATTGCATTTTCCTTTTATTTGTAAAACAGGGAGCAGGCGAGAGAACAGTCGATGGACAGACAAGGGTCAGACGATCGGCGAACGTTGTTGAGAGGACGAGACGGAAATCGGAGTCGAGACGAGGGCAGGCAGAAGGCCGCTAATCCAGAGTGAGTTTCAGTGAACGTAGGCCAATAGGGAGGCAGCGGTCGCTTAAACCGAGGCTCTGCATTGAGGACCCATCGGCGTTGCCTTTTATCTGCTATCCCATCAGGGAGCAGCAGGTGTCGCCGATGCGCTGGCAGATGGGGTTGTGGCAGGTTGAGAGATGAGTAAATAATATTCATGAATATCAATATTCAATATTCATCAATCATCGAGATCATCAGTAAATAGTATTTTGTTTTCGATAGCCAGACTCGGGCTAAGGCAGCCTACAGTGTTTGATGTTTAAAAAAAGATGATTCGCTTATTTATATACCAACTTGGTAGATACTCTTAATACCAGTGCGGAACCGTGAGATGATTAAACTGGCAGCCAGAAAGTGTGCATTTGTAGTGTTCAGGAGGCATTCCTGTATATCTGGGGCTGACAAGAACTCATTCCTTAATCTATCCAAAAGTAGTTCTCAATGGGGTGGTGGAATGTCTCAAACATCACAGAGAGGCTGAAGAAACTGTGCAAGAGTGAGGTCCTCTGTTGAAAATGAGAGGGGACGGAGCTTTGTCGCTGTTAGGTCTCCAGATGTAACGCTTGTCTCATGTCCACTCAGGGTTCTGCTTTCAACAAGAAATCAAGAAAGTTGATTCAAGAAGCAAAAGCACATAATAATGTTGTTTTTTTTTTTAATGAAGGAGGGAAATAATTTCTCTGACCACATACCCACCACCTGGACATGGCTGTAGTTGAATGTCTGAGTGGTCATAGAACCCAATCAGTGAATCTTTACTCAGTCTAGCAAAACAGAGTCATTGCATGGGACGTCTTGAGATTTTAAGAATAAATACAGCTAGTGAAAAGTGAAGTGTCATTATACAGATTAGAAAACAGAAAGCTAAGCGCAAGGAAAGACACACTTAGCCAAAGTGTAAAAACAGAAGGCTAAATTGAGTTATGAAGTTTATTCTAAAAGCCGCAAAATGGATAAAGAAGCAAAAATAAACCTGCTCAACATAAGGATAGTAAATAGTGCAGCAGTTTGTTCTCATGCACCTGATGCATGGTATATTTTAAAATGTCCTGAACAGTAATAGATTTTACTTGAACAAATCTAGGTGTGTTTGGGTTTGGGCCAGACAGATGACGGCAACATTCAAAGTGACGGACATTGCCGTGCAGGGATTCTCTGTGAACACTTCAAAGTTGTGCTCTTTAACGTCTTCAGTCTTGAATAAAGATCATATATCAGCACATTACTATGACACACCTACATACCGATTTCATGACAATGCATATGTCCTACTATTTCGTTGAGGAACAAATCAAGTTATTTCTTCTTACAGGAAATAAAAATTCTGCACTGTGGCATTGTAATGCGAAGAACCGGGTGGTTCAGTTATTCATGTGCTCTCTGAAATGGGAATGCTGAGTGAGAAATGATGTGAAAAAATTACTGACAAAAGACTTCCTTTGCTGTGATTCAAATAGAGTGTGATAACTTGGAAGTCAGAAACTACAACTGAAAACATCATGAGCAACACCCCCATCCTGTGGGAGAATACATAGGATGGCCATAGCCACTTGCAGGTTCAGAATGTTAAGAGGCAGATACTGAAGGAAGATATTGCCCTGTTGGCATCTGTCACGACACTCAACCTTTGGAGAGGTCGGTGGTGGAAGAATAATTTCCCTAGAAATTCTAAGAAAAGGAAATCGCACCCAAAGGTGAGGACAGCCCATTTGACAGCAAGACACACCTTCTATATGGTGTTGTGCCTCATTTGCCAAGAAGCAAACTCTCTACAGATGAATAGCATGAGTCATTTCTCCCCTTCTATCTACTGAACGAGGACCAGCATGCAAACGACTGACCATGGTATTACCATGGAATGATCATTGTGCCCATCCGAAACACAAACGCAAGCAAAAATATAATGCAGACTGATGTCAGGCCTTCATCTCCGTGAATCCAGCCTTGCACTGCTTTGCCCCGTTTTATCAAAAGTTTATCAGGAGGCAAGTGGTTTCCACAAAGTTGGGAATAAACAATAGAAATAATTTCAATAACACCACTTCCTTTGTACACACTGGCTGAAACCATTGACTCGAGTAGGGTCGCGGCAGGTCAGGGCAAAACCCAGCAACACAGGGTGCAAAGCTGGAGGGGGAGAGGACACACCCGGGGCGGGACGCCAGTCCATTGCAAGGCATCCCAAGCAGGGCTCAAACCTCAGATCCATCAGAGAGGAGGACCCGGCCAAACCTGCTGTGCCACCGCACCTCCCCTTCCTTTGTACACCCATCAGTCAAAACGTTAAAACCACTGGTAAGTGCAGTGAATAACATTGATCATGTCGTTACAGTGACACCTGTCAAGGGATGAGATCTATTAGGCAGAAAATGAACAGCCAGTTCTTGAAATTGATGTGTTGGAAGCAGGAAAAAATGGTCAAGCGTAAGGATCTGAGCGACTTTGACAAGCGCCAAATTGTGATGGCTAGACAACTGGGTCAGGGCATCTCCAAAACGGCAGGTCTTGTGGGGTTTTCTAAGTATGCAGTGGTTAGTGCCGTCCAAAAGTGATCCAAGGAAGGACAACCGGTGAATCGGTGTCAGGGTTATGGGCGCCCAAGGCTCACTGATGCGCGTGGGTAGTGCGATCCCACCGGAGAGCTGCTGTAGCACAAATTGCTTAAAACCTTAATGCTGGCCATGATAAAAGGTGTCAGAACACACAGTGCATCGCAGCTTGCTGCATATGGGGTTGCGTAGCCGCAAACTGGTCAGAGTGTCCTTGGTAACCCTTGTACACTGCCAAAAGTGCCTACAATGGGCACATGAGCGTCAGAACTGGATCATGGAACAATGGAGGGAGGTGGCCTGGTCTGATGAATCACATTTTCTTTTAGATCATGTGGACAGCCGGGTGCGTGTGTGTTGTTTACCTGAAGAAGAGATAGCAGCAGGATGCATTACGGGAAAAAGGCAAGCCAGCAGAGGCAGTGTGATGCTCTGGGCAATGTTCTGCTGGGAAACCTTGGGTTCTGGTATTCATGTGGATGTTACTTTGACATGTAACACCTACCTAAAGATTGTTGCAGACAACGTACCCCAGTGTATGTTCCCCTTCCAAGAAGAAACCCAGGAACTGTACCCCCGCAGTTACACATTTTGAAAAATTTTAACATGGCAGGGGCCCTATGGAATCCAAAAGGAAGTTCCATGAATTGGTGTAGACAAATAACGTTCATAAGGGAAGTGGAACTACCAACAAGCTGAAGTCAACACCTGGATCCCACTCATCTTGTTTTCAGGGCAGAGAAGTCATGACAGTGGTGTAATGAAAATTTATGGAGTTGTTACAAGACTAGGAGAGAACAGAGTCTGAAATAGATGTGCTTTTTAGGCCCTTCTTTGATGCTGGAAGGAATTCAGTGGTTGTGACGGATTGAGGGAGCTGGTGCCACTATCCACCATCAGAAGAAAATCCAAGAACTTACTGACTTTCAGTTTTTAACCTCTTGTGCGAGGGACCACTGAGCAGCTGAAGACATAAGTGTATAGTGCTCTGCTGAACTGTAGGGGATGATCAGTTATCAGGATGTACATTCTTTGACAGTCTTGTAGGTCATTATGAGAATCTCAAACTTGATATAGGTAACTACCAGAAGCCAACAGACAGAGATAACAAGTGGTGATAAGTGTTGAACATAACTCATCCTATTCGCTCAGGCTTGATGGTGGAGGTCAGGCAGTATATCACCATGGCCTGGATCAAGAGCTCTGTGGTGTTTTGTGAGATATGGGTGAATACTGTTAGAGTTACACAGTTCTTATCTGTAGGACTGTATTATGGCTTCAGTGAGCTAAGAGAAGCAAAGGCCGGAATCAATTACAAGCTCTTCGGTGATGAAGCTGAGGACATGAGTGAACTGTCCAATCTGACAGGGAATTCCCGATAGTCCGATGGACTTGCATGGAGGTAGAGGATCTCAGTCTTAGAAAGATCATCATCAATACATATTTTTATGCCTCCATTCATTTTCATGACCAGTTTGTGGTATGATCTCTGAACTTGCGGCTGTTCATTTAGCAATGAGGCATCACCTACTGAATCTTCCTGTCTGACAACATACGGCATAATGTTCAATCCATATTCTTGGAACGATAGGCATGTACTGCTGATGAGTTCCAACCAAAACAAAAATCATGTCCAGTGTTCCTTTTGAGCCTTGCAGGACATTCTAAATTTTACCTGTGAAATAATAGTTTTTCGGATGTTCCAAGATTCACCATTGAACTATCTCAAGGAAAGGTCTTTTAGCTTTTCAAGAAATAGACTACCCTATGTGCATAACCCTATCCAAACCTGCAACCCCATAATATTACAGGGAACTATAGTTAAGAATAATAAATTCTGTCAAGCTTTAATATACTTTTAGGCGGGTCTTATTGTAAGAGCTTACTTGTAACGTTCTCTTATACATGTCTCAAGATGACCATGCCTGGAGACTCAGTATCAGTACAATGAAGTATGGTGGTGGTAGCATCATGCTGTGGGGTTGCTTACCTCAGCAGGGACTGAGAATCTTGTTAAAAATGAAGAAATAATGGATGTAACAAAATCCAGGGAAATGCTGCAAATGAACCTGCCTCAGCCTGCACAAAAAAATACCCGATCTCGAGAAAAGTTTACCTTTCTGCAGGACAACACCACCAAGCACAAGGCCAAAGCAACAATGGACTAGAGCTCAAGAAGAAAGAGGTAAACGTCTTGCAATGACCCAGTAAAAGTCTTAATCTCAGTCCCATTCAGAATTTGTGGCACAATTTGAAAACTGCATTCCACAAGCCTGATCAAAACAACCAGAACAACCTGGAGCAAGTCTGCTGCGAAGAATGGGTCAAAAATCAGTCCTGTGTGGTGTGCAAAGCTAGAAAGTGTTCATTTTTTGGAGTTGACTACTTAAGCAAACAGCATATTTCGGATTTTTGAAAAATGGCAATATCACCTTAAAACAATTCTGAGTTCATGTTTTCAATGAGAATAGTGAGAGAGGAAAAAATTAAATGTACTGTTAGGTAAAACCGAGAACTGGTCTGGAGACTGAATACTTTTGAAAGGTGTTGTACAACACAGGAGTCGAGGCAACTTGGTAACTTGCAGCTCAACCGGTTTATCGGTAACAGGTGGGACAAGTGAAACAAAAAGCAATTTCAAGAAAATAATAAAAAATTGGGAGAATGCAGAATAGTGAATCAGTAAATGAAGAAGAAAAATTAAACCAGAGCTATGAACACATATGAAAGAGGTTTGATAATTTGTGGATTTTCAGACGTCTTTTCACTTTTCCGCTGTCTGAACACGTTGCTGTAGGTGTCTAAACAAGACAGTGAAGACAGAAATAAATACCCTTAACTGAAACCGGTACGGCTGGTCAGAGTTACTAAGTTACTCGGGTTTGTCCCTCCCCAGCGTGCTATGTTTATGATCTGTTCTCTTCAATATTCTCTTTAACATTTGATCTACAATTACAATATGAGCTAAGAAACAGCCTTGTGTTCAACAGGATCTTGGTTCAAGTTTGAAAAGCAGATGCTCATGCAAGAGACAAAATCCTATCTTTGTGTCGCACCCACGTCCCCGCACCAAGATCAAGGAGAAAGGGCATAAAAAGGCTGCACCGAAGACCTTAGATCGCAGAACCTCATTTGAGTACCCTTGAACCTCCACACCAGCAAGCTCTTGCGATTTCTCCCATGTCCCTCTTTCCTCATTTCCCTGCACTCCCCCCTACGTCTCCCTGGTATCCCGAACTACGGCTTTGTTTCTGGACCACGGCTTTGGATTTTCCCCAGTTCAACGTTTGCTCCTCGGTGACCTTCTGCCTGTTCCTTGACTACTCTATTTCTCCTGCTCCTTGTCTGCCAACACTACCTAATAAACTGTGCACCTGCAATTGGGTCTGTCGCCTCTCTTCCTCCCTACGGACATGACACTTCGCAACTGCACACACTTTACTTTTACATTTTTCTTTTTATGCCTCTGACATACATTCTATAATTCCATTCCAAATAAAATAGTTCAGCACGTCAATTTCAATTACATTCCATCCATTGTATTGTTCTCCTTGTTAAGGAAAGGCACCGTCCCATCTCTCCAGCATCTTACTGGCTAATGAGTAGAAAAGGGGCGGGGGTTTGCGAAAAGAGAACCAATCACCATAAAGCAGCCCAGGCTCCTCCAGTGAGAGTGGAGAAGCATCTTTGACATAAATAGGAGGACCTGACGGAGACCTTCACTGCTGCACGGAGATTTAAGTCACCATCATGGACAGCTTCACCAGGCTCACTGTCCTCCTTTTGTTCCTGTGCACGGTTCGAGGACAGACTACGATCACACTGGAACTGAGCACGACCACTGCAGAGCAAACTACAACCACACAAGAACCAACTGCGACCACTGCAGAGCAAATTACAACCACACAAGAACCAACTGCGACCACTGCAGAGCAAACTACAACCGCACAAGAACCAACTGCGACCACTGCAGAGCAAATTACAACCACACAAGAACCAACTGCGACCACTGCAGAGCAAACTACAACCACACAAGAACCAACTGCGACCACTGCAGAGCAAATTACAACCACACAAGAACCAACTGCGACCACTGCAGAGCAAACTACAACCACACAAGAACCAACTGCGACCACAGCACAGCAAACAACAGCCACACAAGAACCAACTGCGACCACAGCACAGCAAACAACAACCACACAAGAACCAGCTGCGACCACTGCAGAGCAAACTACAACCACACAAGAACCAACTGCGACCACAGCACAGCAAACAACAGCCACACAAGAACCAACTGCGACCACAGCACAGCAAACAACAACCACACAAGAACCAGCTGCGACCACTGCAGAGCAAACTACAACCACACAAGAACCAACTGCGACCACAGCAGAGCAAACTACAACCACACAAGAAACAAGTGCAACCACAGCAGAGAAAACTACAACCACACAAGAAACAAGTGCAACCACAGCAGAGCAAACTACAACCACACAAGAACCAGCTGCAACCACAGCAGAGCAAACTACAAGCACACAAGAACCAACTGGGACCACTGCAGCGCAAACTACAACCACACAAGAACCAACTGCGACCACAGCAGAGCAAACTATAAGCACAGAAGAATCAACTACGACCATACCTCACCTGACTACAACCACAACAGGACCGCTGACAACAGGTATAAGAACATTAGTAAAGAGAGCAAAGGTCAGAGGTCTGTCACTGCCATTGCAGTTATAGCTAAATAAGGTGTGACATCTGGGGTAAAATGAACAAGTTTGATTTACAAAGCAAATGTTACAAAATGACCTCAGCTTTCTATGTCCTGGATAATAACGGTTAAATCTGGTCAAATCGTAATTTTCCGTCTTTATGATTCAAATGATGTGTTCATGTCTATACAGCAGTTCATTGTGCTCAGGTGGTTCATATACTGAATACATTGCTTCTTACCTGATGTCAACACCTGTCTCAGAACAGACAACCTTGGCGACAGAACAGACCACAACTGCAAATCCCAACACAATGTACATGACCACAATTATGGAAACAACCACAGTGGTCCCAACTGAAACAACATTGACCACCTCCTCCACAACAGACACAACGACGACCCCCCCAATAACTGAAACATCCACAACTTCCACCACAACAGAGAGGACCACAACTGAAACGATAACAATCCCCCCAACTGAAACGACCACAACAGAAACAAAACCTGAAACAACCCCAAGTCCAACCACAACAGAAACATCAACAGAAACGACCACAACTCCAACCACGACAGAAACGGCATCAACCCCTTCATCAATTGAAATGACCACAACTTCCACCACAACAGAGATGACCACAACAGAAACAACAACCACCCCCACAACAGCTGAAACGACCACAATTCCGACGACCACAAGAGAAACAACAACTGAGACGACCCCAAGTCAAACCACGACAGAACCAACATCAACCCTCACAACAACTGAAACGACCACAACAGAGATGACGACAACAGAAACAACAACTGAGACGACCCCAAGTCCAACCACAACAGAACCAACATCGACCCTCACAACAACTGAAACGACCACAACAGAGATGACGACAACAGAAACAACAACTGAGACGACCCCAAGTCCAACCACAACAGAACCAACATCGACCCTCACAACAACTGAAACGACCACAACTCCGACCACAACAGAGACGACCACAACAGAAACAACGACCATCCCCACAACAACTGAAACGACCACAACAGAAACAACGACCATTCCCACAACGACTGAAACGACCACAACAGAAACGACCACAACAGAAACGACATTGACCCCAACAACACCTGAGACAATTTCAAGTCTAACCACAAGAGAAACGACATCGACGTCTTCAACAACTGAAACGACCACAACTTCCACCACAAGAGAGATGACCACAACAGAAACAACAACCACCCCCACAACAGCTGAAACGACCACAATTCCGACAACCACAAGAGAAACAACAACTAAGACGACCTCAAGTCCAACCACGAGAGAAACGACATCGACACTTTCAACAACTGGAACAGCCACAACTCCAACCCCAACGGAAACGACCACAACAGAAACAACGACCATCCCCACAACAACTGAAACGACCACAACAGAAACAACGACCATCCCCACAACAACTGAAACGACCACAACAGAAACAACGACAATCCCCACAACAACTGAAACGACCACAACAGAAACGACCACAACAGAAACGACCACAACAGAAACGACATTGACCCCAACGACACCTGAGACGACCTCAAGTCCAACCACGACAGAACCAACATCGACCCTCACAACAACTGAAACGACCACAACTCCGACCACAACTGAAACGACCACAACAGAAACAACAACCATCCCCACAACAACTGAAACGACCACAACAGAAACAACGACCATCCCCACAACAACTGAAACAACCACAACTCCGACCACAACAGAGAGGACAACAACAGAAACAACAACTGGAACAACCACAACTCCAACCCCAACAGAAACGACCACAACAGAAACAACGACCATCCCCACAACAACTGAAATGACCACAACAGAAACAACGACAATCCCCACAACAACTGGAACAACCACAACTCCGACCACAACAGAGACGACCACAACAGAAACAACAACTGGAACAACCACAACTCCAACCCCAACAGAAACGACCACAACAGAAACAACGACCATCCCCACAACAACTGAAACGACCACAACAGAAACAACGACCATCCCCACAACAACTGAAACAACCACAACAGAGACGACCACAACAGAAACGACCACAACAGAAACGACATTGACCCCAACGACACCTGAGACGACCTCAAGTCCAACCACGACAGAACCAACATCGACCCTCACAACAACTGAAACGACCACAACTCCGACCACAACAGAAACAACACCTGAAATGAGCACAACAGAGACAACACCTGAAATGACCACAACTCTGACCACAACAGAAACAACACCTGAAATGAGCACAACAGAGACAACACCTGAAATGACCACAACTCTGACCACAACAGAAACAACACCTGAAATGAGCACAACAGAAACAACACCTGAATTGACCACAACAGAAACAACACCTGAAATGAGCACAACAGAAACAACCCCTGAAATGACCACAACTCTGACCACAACAGAGACAACCCCTGAAATGACCACAACTCTGACCACAACAGAGACAACACCTGAAATGACCACAACTCTGACCACAACAGAAACAACACCTGAAATGAGCACAACAGAGACAACACCTCAAATGACCACAACTCTGACCACAACAGAAACAACACCTGAAATGAGCACAACAGAAACAACACCTGAAATGAGCACAACAGAGACAACACCTGAAATGACCACAACTCTGACCACAACAGAAACAACACCTGAAATGAGCACAACAGAGACAACACCTGAAATGACCACAACTCTGACCACAACAGAAACAACACCTGAAATGAGCACAACAGAAACAACACCTGAAATGACCACAACTCTGACCACAACAGAAACAACACCTGAAATGAGCACAACAGAAACAACACCTGAAATGAGCACAACAGAAACAACACCTGAAATGAGCACAACAGAGACAACACCTGAAATGACCACAACTCTGACCACAACAGAAACAACACCTGAAATGAGCACAACAGAGACAACACCTGAAATGAGCACAACAGAGACAACACCTGAAATGACCACAACTCTGACCACAACAGAAACAACACCTGAAATGACCACAACTCTGACCACAACAGAAACAACACCTGAAATGAGCACAACAGAAACAACACCTGAAATGAGCACAACAGAGACAACACCTGAAATGAGCACAACAGAGACAACCCCTGAAATGACCACAACTCTGACCACAACAGAAACAACACCTGAAATGAGCACAACAGAGACAACACCTGGAATGACCACAACTCTGACCACAACAGAAACAACACCTGAAATGAGCACAACAGAGACAACACCTGAAATGAGCACAACAGAGACAACCCCTGAAATGACCACAACTCTGACCACAACAGAAACAACACCTGAAATGAGCACAACAGAGACAACACCTGGAATGACCACAACTCTGACCACAACAGAAACAACACCTGAAATGAGCACAACAGAGACAACACCTGAAATGACCACAACTCTGACCACAACAGAAACAACACCTGAATTGACCACAACAGAAACAACACCTGGAATGACCACAACTCTGACCACAACAGAGACAACACCTGAATTGACCACAACAGAAACAACACCTGAAATGAGCACAACAGAGACAACACCTGAAATGACCACAACTCTGACCACAACAGAAACAACACCTGAAATGAGCACAACAGAAACAACACCTGAATTGACCACAACAGAAACAACACCTGAAATGAGCACAACAGAGACAACACCTCAAATGACCACAACTCTGACCACAACAGAAACAACACCTGAAATGAGCACAACAGAGACAACACCTCAAATGACCACAACTCTGACCACAACAGAAACAACACCTGAAATGAGCACAACAGAAACAACACCTGAAATGAGCACAACAGAGACAACACCTGAAATGACCACAACTCTGACCACAACAGAAACAACACCTGAAATGAGCACAACAGAGACAACACCTGAAATGACCACAACTCTGACCACAACAGAAACAACACCTGAAATGAGCACAACAGAAACAACACCTGAAATGAGCACAACAGAGACAACACCTGAAATGACCACAACTCTGACCACAACAGAAACAACACCTGAAATGAGCACAACAGAAACAACACCTGAAATGAGCACAACAGAGACAACACCTCAAATGACCACAACTCTGACCACAACAGAAACAACACCTGAAATGAGCACAACAGAAACAACACCTGAAATGAGCACAACAGAGACAACACCTGAAATGACCACAACTCTGACCACAACAGAGACAACACCTGAAATGACCACAACTCTGACCACAACAGAAACAACACCTGAAATGAGCACAACAGAAACAACACCTGAAATGAGCACAACAGAGACAACACCTGAAATGAGCACAACAGAGACAACCCCTGAAATGACCACAACTCTGACCACAACAGAAACAACACCTGAAATGAGCACAACAGAGACAACACCTGGAATGACCACAACTCTGACCACAACAGAAACAACACCTGAAATGAGCACAACAGAGACAACACCTGAAATGACCACAACTCTGACCACAACAGAAACAACACCTGAAATGAGCACAACAGAAACAACACCTGGAATGACCACAACTCTGACCACAACAGAGACAACACCTGAAATGAGCACAACAGAAACAACACCTGAAATGAGCACAACAGAGACAACACCTGAAATGACCACAACTCTGACCACAACAGAAACAACACCTGAAATGAGCACAACAGAGACAACACCTGAAATGACCACAACTCTGACCACAACAGAAACAACACCTGAAATGAGCACAACAGAAACAACACCTGAATTGACCACAACAGAAACAACACCTGAAATGAGCACAACAGAAACAACCCCTGAAATGACCACAACTCTGACCACAACAGAGACAACCCCTGAAATGACCACAACTCTGACCACAACAGAAACAGCACCTGAATTGACCACAACAGAAACAACACCTGGAATGAGCACAACTCTGACCACAACAGAAACAACACCTGAAATGACCACAACAGAGACAACACCTGAAATGACCACAACTCTGACCACAACAGAAACAACACCTGAATTGACCACAACAGAAACAACACCTGAATTGACCACAACAGAAACAACACCTGAAATGACCACAACTCTGACCACAACAGAAACAACACCTGAAATGAGCACAACAGAGACAACACCTGGAATGACCACAACTCTGACCACAACAGAAACAACACCTGAAATGAGCACAACAGAAACAACACCTGAAATGAGCACAACAGAGACAACACCTGAAATGACCACAACTCTGACCACAACAGAAACAACACCTGAAATGAGCACAACAGAAACAACACCTGAAATGAGCACAACAGAGACAACACCTGAAATGACCACAACTCTGACCACAACAGAAACAACACCTGAATTGACCACAACAGAAACAACACCTGAATTGACCACAACAGAAACAACACCTGAAATGATCACAACTCTGACCACAACAGAAACAACACCTGAAATGACCACAACAGAAACAACACCTGGAATGACCACAACAGAGACAACACCTGAAATGACCACAACTCTGACCACAACAGAAAGAGCACCTGAATTGACCACAACTCTGACCACAACAGAAACAACACCTGAAATGAGCACAACAGAAACAACACCTGAAATGAGCACAACAGAGACAACACCTGAAATGACCACAACTCTGACCACAACAGAAACAACACCTGAAATGAGCACAACAGAAACAACACCTGAATTGACCACAACAGAAACAACACCTGAAATGAGAACAACAGAGACAACACCTGAAATGACCACAACTCTGACCACAACAGAAACAACACCTGAAATGACCACAACAGAGACAACACCTGAAATGACCACAACTCTGACCACAACAGAAACAACACCTGAATTGACCACAACAGAAACAACACCTGGAATGACCACAACAGAGACAACACCTGAAATGACCACAACTCTGACCACAACAGAAACAACACCTGAAATGACCACAACAGAAACAACAACTAAAATGAGCACAACTCTGACCACAACAGAAACAACCCCTGAAATGACCACAACTCTGACTACAACAGAGACAACACCTGAAATGACCACAACTCTGACCACAACAGAAACAACACCTGAAATGAGCACAACAGAGACAACACCTGAAATGACCACAACTCTGACCACAACAGAAACAACACCTGAATTGACCACAACAGAAACAACACCTGAAATGAGCACAACAGAGACAACACCTGAAATGAGCACAACTCTGACCACAACAGAAACAGCACCTGAATTGACCACAACAGAAACAACACCTGGAATGAGCACAACTCTGACCACAACAGAAACAACACCTGAAATGAGCACAACAGAGACAACACCTGAAATGACCACAACTCTGACCACAACAGAAACAACACCTGAAATGAGCACAACAGAGACAACACCTGAAATGACCACAACTCTGACCACAACAGAAACAACACCTGAAATGAGCACAACAGAGACAACACCTGAAATGAGCACAACAGAGACAACACCTGAAATGACCACAACTCTGACCACAACAGAGACAACACCTGAAATGACCACAACAGAGACAACACCTGAAATGACCACAACTCTGACCACAACAGAAACAACACCTGAAATGAGCACAACAGAGACAACACCTGAAATGACCACAACTCTGACCACAACAGAAACAACACCTGAAATGAGCACAACAGAGACAACACCTGAAATGACCACAACTCTGACCACAACAGAAACAACACCTGAAATGAGCACAACAGAAACAACACCTGAAATGAGCACAACAGAGACAACACCTGAAATGACCACAACTCTGACCACAACAGAAACAACACCTGAAATGAGCACAACAGAGACAACACCTGGAATGACCACAACTCTGACCACAACAGAAACAACACCTGAAATGAGCACAACAGAGACAACACCTGAAATGACCACAACTCTGACCACAACAGAAACAACACCTGAAATGAGCACAACAGAGACAACACCTGAAATGAGCACAACTCTGACCACAACAGAAACAACACCTGAATTGACCACAACAGAAACAACACCTGGAATGACCACAACTCTGACCACAACAGAAACAACACCTGAAATGAGCACAACAGAAACAACACCTGAAATGAGCACAACAGAGACAACACCTGAAATGACCACAACTCTGACCACAACAGAAACAACACCTGAAATGAGCACAACAGAGACAACACCTGAAATGACCACAACTCTGACCACAACAGAAACAACACCTGAAATGAGCACAACAGAAACAACACCTGAATTGACCACAACAGAAACAACACCTGAAATGAGCACAACAGAAACAACCCCTGAAATGACCACAACTCTGACCACAACAGAGACAACCCCTGAAATGACCACAACTCTGACCACAACAGGAACAGCACCTGAATTGACCACAACAGAAACAACACCTGGAATGACCACAACTCTGACCACAACAGAAACAACACCTGAAATGAGCACAACAGAGGCAACACCTGAAATGACCACAACTCTGACCACAACAGAAACAACACCTGAATTGACCACAACAGAAACAACACCTGAATTGACCACAACACAAACAACACCTGGAATGACCACAACTCTGACCACAACAGAAACAACACCTGAAATGAGCACAACAGAAACAACACCTGAATTGACCACAACAGAAACAACACCTGAAATGAGCACAACAGAGACAACACCTGAAATGACCACAACTCTGACCACAACAGAAACAACACCTGAAATGACCACAACAGAAACAACACCTGAAATGATCACAACTCTGACCACAACAGAAACAACACCTGAAATGACCACAACAGAGACAACACCTGAAATGACCACAACAGAAACAACACCTGAAATGAGCACAACAGAGACAACACCTGAAATGACCACAACTCTGAGCACAACAGAAACAACACCTGAAATGAGCACAACAGAGACAACACCTGAAATGACCACAACTCTGACCACAACAGAAACAACACCTGAAATGAGCACAACAGAGACAACACCTGAAATGACCACAACTCTGACCACAACAGAAACAACACCTGAATTGACCACAACAGAAACAACACCTGAATTGACCACAACAGAAACAACACCTGAAATGACCACAACTCTGACCACAACAGAAACAACACCTGAAATGAGCACAACAGAGACAACACCTGAAATGAGCACAACAGAGACAACACCTGAAATGACCACAACTCTGACCACAACAGAGACAACACCTGAAATGACCACAACAGAGACAACACCTGAAATGACCACAACTCTGACCACAACAGAAACAACACCTGAAATGAGCACAACAGAGACAACACCTGAAATGACCACAACTCTGACCACAACAGAAACAACACCTGAATGAGCACAACAGAGACAACACCTGAAATGACCACAACTCTGACCACAACAGAAACAACACCTGAAATGAGCACAACAGAAACAACACCTGAAATGAGCACAACAGAGACAACACCTGAAATGACCACAACTCTGACCACAACAGAAACAACACCTGAAATGAGCACAACAGAGACAACACCTGGAATGACCACAACTCTGACCACAACAGAAACAACACCTGAAATGAGCACAACAGAGACAACACCTGAAATGACCACAACTCTGACCACAACAGAAACAACACCTGAAATGAGCACAACAGAGACAACACCTGAAATGAGCACAACTCTGACCACAACAGAAACAACACCTGAATTGACCACAACAGAAACAACACCTGGAATGACCACAACTCTGACCACAACAGAAACAACACCTGAAATGAGCACAACAGAAACAACACCTGAAATGAGCACAACAGAGACAACACCTGAAATGACCACAACTCTGACCACAACAGAAACAACACCTGAAATGAGCACAACAGAGACAACACCTGAAATGACCACAACTCTGACCACAACAGAAACAACACCTGAAATGAGCACAACAGAGACAACACCTGAAATGACCACAACTCTGACCACAACAGAGACAACACCTGAAATGACCACAACAGAGACAACACCTGAAATGACCACAACTCTGACCACAACAGAAACAACACCTGAAATGAGCACAACAGAGACAACACCTGAAATGACCACAACTCTGACCACAACAGAAACAACACCTGAAATGAGCACAACAGAGACAACACCTGAAATGACCACAACTCTGACCACAACAGAAACAACACCTGAATTGACCACAACAGAAACAACACCTGAAATGACCACAACTCTGACCACAACAGAAACAACACCTGAAATGAGCACAACAGAGACAACACCTGGAATGACCACAACTCTGACCACAACAGAAACAACACCTGAAATGAGCACAACAGAGACAACACCTGAAATGACCACAACTCTGACCACAACAGAGACAACACCTGAAATGACCACAACTCTGACCACAACAGAAACAACACCTGAATTGACCACAACAGAAACAACACCTGAAATGACCACAACAGAGACAACACCTGAAATGACCACAACTCTGACCACAACAGAAACAACACCTGAAATGACCACAACTCTGACCACAACAGAAACAACACCTGAAATGACCACAACAGAGACAACACCTGAAATGACCACAACTCTGACCACAACAGAGACAACACCTGAAATGAGCACAACAGAGACAACACCTGAAATGACCACAACTCTGACCACAACAGAAACAACACCTGAATTGACCACAACAGAAACAACACCTGAATTGACCACAACAGAAACAACACCTGAAATGACCACAACTCTGACCACAACAGAAACAACACCTGAAATGAGCACAACAGAGACAACACCTGGAATGACCACAACTCTGACCACAACAGAAACAACACCTGAAATGAGCACAACAGAGACAACACCTGAAATGACCACAACTCTGACCACAACAGAGACAACACCTGAAATGACCACAACTCTGAGCACAACAGAAACAACACCTGAATTGACCACAACAGAAACAACACCTGAAATGACCACAACAGAGACAACACCTGAAATGACCACAACTCTGACCACAACAGAAACAACACCTGAAATGACCACAACTCTGACCACAACAGAAACAACACCTGAAATGACCACAACAGAGACAACACCTGAAATGACCACAACTCTGACCACAACAGAAACAACACCTGAATTGACCACAACAGAAACAACACCTGAATTGACCACAACACAAACAACACCTGGAATGACCACAACTCTGACCACAACAGAAACAACACCTGAAATGAGCACAACAGAGACAACACCTGAAATGACCACAACTCTGACCACAACAGAAACAACACCTGAATTGACCACAACAGAAACAACACCTGAATTGACCACAACAGAAACAACACCTGGAATGACCACAACTCTGACCACAACAGAAACAACACCTGAATTGACCACAACAGAAACAACACCTGAAATGACCACAACTCTGACCACAACAGAAACAACACCTGAAATGAGCACAACAGAGACAACACCTGGAATGACCACAACTCTGACCACAACAGAAACAACACCTGAAATGAGCACAACAGAGACAACACCTGAAATGACCACAACTCTGACCACAACAGAGACAACACCTGAAATGACCACAACTCTGACCACAACAGAAACAACACCTGAAATGACCACAACAGAGACAACACCTGAAATGACCACAACTCTGACCACAACAGAGACAACACCTGAAATGACCACAACAGAGACAACACCTGAAATGACCACAACTCTGACCACAACAGAAACAACACCTGAAATGACCACAACAGAAACAACACCTGGAATGACCACAACTCTGACCACAACAGAAACAACACCTGAAATGAGCACAACAGAGACAACACCTGAAATGACCACAACTCTGACCACAACAGAAACAACACCTGAAATGACCACAACTCTGACCACAACAGAAACAACACCTGAAATGACCACAACAGAGACAACACCTGAAATGACCACAACTCTGACCACAACAGAGACAACACCTGAAATGACCACAACAGAGACAACACCTGAAATGACCACAACTCTGACCACAACAGAAACAACACCTGAAATGACCACAACAGAAACAACACCTGGAATGACCACAACTCTGACCACAACAGAAACAACACCTGAAATGAGCACAACAGAGACAACACCTGAAATGACCACAACTCTGACCACAACAGAAACAACACCTGAATTGACCACAACAGAAACAACACCTGAATTGACCACAACAGAAACAACACCTGGAATGACCACAACTCTGACCACAACAGAAACAACACCTGAAATGAGCACAACAGAGACAACACCTGAAATGAGCACAACAGAGACAACACCTGAAATGACCACAACTCTGACCACAACAGAGACAACACCTGAAATGACCACAACTCTGACCACAACAGAAACAACACCTGAATTGACCACAACAGAAACAACACCTGAAATGACCACAACAGAGACAACACCTGAAATGACCACAACTCTGACCACAACAGAAACAACACCTGAATTGACCACAACAGAAACAACACCTGAAATGACGACAACAGAAACAACACCTGGAATGGCCACAACTCTGACCACAACAGAAACAACACCTGAATTGACCACAACTCTGACCACAACAGAGACAACACCTGAAATGACCACAACAGAAACAACACCTGGAATGACCACAACTCTGACCACAACAGAAACAACACCTGAAATGAGCACAACAGAAACAACACCTGAATTGACCACAACAGAAACAACACCTGAAATGAGCACAACAGAAACAACCCCTGAAATGACCACAACTCTGACCACAACAGAGACAACCCCTGAAATGACCACAACTCTGACCACAACAGAAACAACACCTGAAATGAGCACAACAGAGACAACACCTGGAATGACCACAACTCTGACCACAACAGAAACAACACCTGAAATGAGCACAACAGAGACAACACCTGAAATGACCACAACTCTGACCACAACAGAAACAACACCTGAAATGAGCACAACAGAGACAACACCTGAAATGACCACAACTCTGACCACAACAGAAACAACACCTGAATTGACCACAACAGAAACAACACCTGGAATGACCACAACTCTGACCACAACAGAAACAACACCTGAAATGACCACAACAGAGACAACACCTGAAATGACCACAACTCTGACCACAACAGAAACAACACCTGAATTGACCACAACAGAAACAACACCTGAAATGAGCACAACAGAGACAACACCTGAAATGACCACAACTCTGACCACAACAGAAACAACACCTGAAATGAGCACAACAGAGACAACACCTGAAATGACCACAACAGAGACAACACCTGAAATGACCACAACTCTGACCACAACAGAAACAACACCTGAATTGACCACAACAGAAACAACACCTGAAATGAGCACAAAAGAAACAACCCCTGAAATGACCACAACTCTGACCACAACAGAGACAACCCCTGAAATGACCACAACTCTGACCACAACAGAAACAGCACCTGAATTGACCACAACAGAAACAACACCTGGAATGACCACAACTCTGACCACAACAGAAACAACACCTGAAATGAGCACAACAGAGACAACACCTGAAATGACCACAACTCTGACCACAACAGAAACAACACCTGAATTGACCACAACAGAAACAACACCTGAATTGACCACAACAGAGACAACACCTGGAATGACCACAACTCTGACCACAACAGAAACAACACCTGAAATGAGCACAACAGAGACAACACCTGAAATGACCACAACAGAGACAACACCTGAAATGACCACAACTCTGACCACAACAGAAACAACACCTGAATTGACCACAACAGAAACAACACCTGAAATGAGCACAACAGAGACAACACCTGAAATGACCACAACTCTGACCACAACAGAGACAACACCTGAAATGACCACAACTCTGACCACAACAGAAACAACACCTGAATTGACCACAACAGAAACAACACCTGAAATGACCACAACAGAGACAACACCTGAAATGACCACAACTCTGACCACAACAGAAACAACACCTGAAATGACCACAACTCTGACCACAACAGAAACAACACCTGAAATGACCACAACAGAGACAACACCTGAAATGACCACAACTCTGACCACAACAGAAACAGCACCTGAATTGACCACAACAGAAACAACACCTGGAATGACCACAACTCTGACCACAACAGAAACAACACCTGAAATGAGCACAACAGAAACAACACCTGAATTGACCACAACAGAAACAACACCTGAAATGAGCACAACAGAAACAACCCCTGAAATGACCACAACTCTGACCACAACAGAGACAACCCCTGAAATGACCACAACTCTGACCACAACAGAAACAACACCTGAAATGAGCACAACAGAAACAACACCTGAATTGACCACAACAGAAACAACACCTGAAATGAGCACAACAGAAACAACCCCTGAAATGACCACAACTCTGACCACAACAGAGACAACACCTGAAATGACCACAACTCTGACCACAACAGAAACAACACCTGAAATGAGCACAACAGAGACAACACCTGAAATGACCACAACTCTGACCACAACAGAAATAACACCTGAAATGAGCACAACAGAGACAACACCTGAAATGACCACAACTCTGACCACAACAGAAACAACACCTGAATGAGCACAACAGAGACAACACCTGAAATGACCACAACTCTGACCACAACAGAGACAACACCTGAAATGACCACAACTCTGACCACAACAGAAACAACACCTGAATTGACCACAACAGAAACAACACCTGAAATGACCACAACAGAGACAACACCTGAAATGACCACAACTCTGACCACAACAGAAACAACACCTGAATTGACCACAACAGAAACAACACCTGAAATGACGACAACAGAAACAACACCTGGAATGGCCACAACTCTGACCACAACAGAAACAACACCTGAATTGACCACAACTCTGACCACAACAGAGACAACACCTGAAATGACCACAACAGAAACAACACCTGGAATGACCACAACTCTGACCACAACAGAAACAACACCTGAAATGAGCACAACAGAAACAACACCTGAATTGACCACAACAGAAACAACACCTGAAATGAGCACAACAGAAACAACCCCTGAAATGACCACAACTCTGACCACAACAGAGACAACCCCTGAAATGACCACAACTCTGACCACAACAGAAACAACACCTGAAATGAGCACAACAGAGACAACACCTGGAATGACCACAACTCTGACCACAACAGAAACAACACCTGAAATGAGCACAACAGAGACAACACCTGAAATGACCACAACTCTGACCACAACAGAAACAACACCTGAAATGAGCACAACAGAGACAACACCTGAAATGACCACAACTCTGACCACAACAGAAACAACACCTGAATTGACCACAACAGAAACAACACCTGGAATGACCACAACTCTGACCACAACAGAAACAACACCTGAAATGACCACAACAGAGACAACACCTGAAATGACCACAACTCTGACCACAACAGAAACAACACCTGAATTGACCACAACAGAAACAACACCTGAAATGAGCACAACAGAGACAACACCTGGAATGACCACAACTCTGACCACAACAGAAACAACACCTGAAATGAGCACAACAGAGACAACACCTGAAATGACCACAACAGAGACAACACCTGAAATGACCACAACTCTGACCACAACAGAAACAACACCTGAATTGACCACAACAGAAACAACACCTGAAATGAGCACAACAGAAACAACCCCTGAAATGACCACAACTCTGACCACAACAGAGACAACCCCTGAAATGACCACAACTCTGACCACAACAGAAACAGCACCTGAATTGACCACAACAGAAACAACACCTGGAATGACCACAACTCTGACCACAACAGAAACAACACCTGAAATGAGCACAACAGAGACAACACCTGAAATGACCACAACTCTGACCACAACAGAAACAACACCTGAATTGACCACAACAGAAACAACACCTGAATTGACCACAACAGAGACAACACCTGGAATGACCACAACTCTGACCACAACAGAAACAACACCTGAAATGAGCACAACAGAGACAACACCTGAAATGACCACAACAGAGACAACACCTGAAATGACCACAACTCTGACCACAACAGAAACAACACCTGAATTGACCACAACAGAAACAACACCTGAAATGAGCACAACAGAAACAACCCCTGAAATGACCACAACTCTGACCACAACAGAAACAGCACCTGAATTGACCACAACAGAAACAACACCTGGAATGACCACAACTCTGACCACAACAGAAACAACACCTGAAATGAGCACAACAGAGACAACACCTGAAATGACCACAACTCTGACCACAACAGAAACAACACCTGAATTGACCACAACAGAAACAACACCTGAATTGACCACAACAGAGACAACACCTGGAATGACCACAACTCTGACCACAACAGAAACAACACCTGAAATGAGCACAACAGAGACAACACCTGAAATGACCACCACTCTGACCACAACAGAAACAACACCTGAATTGACCACAACAGAAACAACACCTGGAATGACCACAACTCTGACCACAACAGAAACAACACCTGAAATGAGCACAACAGAAACAACACCTGAAATGACCACAACTCTGACCACAACAGAAACAACACCTGAAATGACCACAACAGAGACAACACCTGAAATGACCACAACTCTGACCACAACAGAAACAACACCTGAAATGACCACAACAGAGACAACACCTGAAATGACCACAACTCTGACCACAACAGAAACAACACCTGAAATGAGCACAACAGAGACAACACCTGAAATGACCACAACTCTGACCACAACAGAAACAACACCTGAAATGAGCACAACAGAAACAACACCTGAATTGACCACAACAGAAACAACACCTGAAATGAGCACAACAGAGACAACACCTGAAATGACCACAACTGTGACCACAACAGAAACAACACCTGAAATGACCACAACAGAGACAACACCTGGAATGACCACAACAGAAACAACACCTGAAATGAGCACAACAGAGACAACACCTGAAATGACCACAACTCTGACCACAACAGAAACAACACCTGAATTGACCACAACAGAAACAACACCTGAAATGAGCACAACAGAAACAACCCCTGAAATGACCACAACTCTGACCACAACAGAGACAACCCCTGAAATGACCACAACTCTGACCACAACAGAAACAGCACCTGAATTGACCACAACAGAAACAACACCTGGAATGACCACAACTCTGATCACAACAGAAACAACACCTGAAATGAGCACAACAGAGACAACACCTGAAATGACCACAACTCTGACCACAACAGAAACAACACCTGAATTGACCACAACAGAAACAACACCTGAATTGACCACAACAGAGACAACACCTGGAATGACCACAACTCTGACCACAACAGAAACAACACCTGAAATGAGCACAACAGAGACAACACCTGAAATGACCACAACAGAGACAACACCTGAAATGACCACAACTCTGACCACAACAGAAACAACACCTGAATTGACCACAACAGAAACAACACCTGAAATGAGCACAACAGAAACAACCCCTGAAATGACCACAACTCTGACCACAACAGAAACAGCACCTGAATTGACCACAACAGAAACAACACCTGGAATGACCACAACTCTGACCACAACAGAAACAACACCTGAAATGAGCACAACAGAGACAACACCTGAAATGACCACAACTCTGACCACAACAGAAACAACACCTGAATTGACCACAACAGAAACAACACCTGAATTGACCACAACAGAGACAACACCTGGAATGACCACAACTCTGACCACAACAGAAACAACACCTGAAATGAGCACAACAGAGACAACACCTGAAATGACCACCACTCTGACCACAACAGAAACAACACCTGAATTGACCACAACAGAAACAACACCTGGAATGACCACAACTCTGACCACAACAGAAACAACACCTGAAATGAGCACAACAGAAACAACACCTGAAATGAGCACAACTCTGACCACAACAGAAACAACACCTGAAATGACCACAACAGAGACAACACCTGAAATGACCACAACTCTGACCACAACAGAAACAACACCTGAAATGACCACAACAGAGACAACACCTGAAATGACCACAACTCTGACCACAACAGAGACAACACCTGAATTGACCACAACAGAAACAACACCTGGAATGACCACAACTCTGACCACAACAGAAACAACACCTGAAATGAGCACAACAGAGACAACACCTGAAATGACCACAACTCTGACCACAACAGAAACAACACCTGAATTGACCACAACAGAAACAACACCTGAATTGACCACAACAGAGACAACACCTGGAATGACCACAACTCTGACCACAACAGAAACAACACCTGAAATGAGCACAACAGAGACAACACCTGAAATGACCACCACTCTGACCACAACAGAAACAACACCTGAATTGACCACAACAGAAACAACACCTGGAATGACCACAACTCTGACCACAACAGAAACAACACCTGAAATGAGCACAACAGAAACAACACCTGAAATGAGCACAACTCTGACCACAACAGAAACAACACCTGAAATGACCACAACAGAGACAACACCTGAAATGACCACAACTCTGACCACAACAGAAACAACACCTGAAATGAGCACAACAGAGACAACACCTGAAATGACCACAACTCTGACCACAACAGAAACAACACCTGAAATGAGCACAACAGAGACAACACCTGAAATGACCACAACTCTGACCACAACAGAAACAACACCTGAAATGAGCACAACAGAAACAACACCTGAATTGACCACAACAGAAACAACACCTGAAATGACCACAACAGAGACAACACCTGAAATGACCACAACTCTGACCACAACAGAGACAACACCTGAAATGACCACAACAGAGACAACACCTGAAATGACCACAACTCTGACCACAACAGAAACAACACCTGAAATGACCACAACAGAAACAACACCTGGAATGACCACAACTCTGACCACAACAGAAACAACACCTGAAATGACCACAACAGAAACAACACCTGGAATGACCACAACTCTGACCACAACAGAAACAGCACCTGAAATGACCACAACAGAGACAACACCTGAAATGACCACAACTCTGACCACAACTCTGACAACACCTGAAATGACCACAACAGAGACAACACCTGAAATGACCACAACTCTGACCACAACAGAAACAACACCTGAAATGAGCACAACAGAGACAACACCTGAAATGACCACAACTCTGACCACAACAGAAACAACACCTGAAATGACCACAACAGAGACAACACCTGAAATGACCACAACTCTGACCACAACAGAAACAACACCTGAATTGACCACAACAGAAAACACACCTGAAATGAGCACAACAGAGACAACACCTGAAATGGACCACAAACTCTGACCACAACAGAAACACAACACCTGAATGACCCAACAGAAACAACACCTGGAATGACCACAACAGGAACGGACATCGACCCCCCACAACACCCTGAAATGAGCACAACAGAAACAACACCTGAATTGACCACCACTCTGAACCACACAGAAACAGCCACCTGAATTGACCACAACAGAACAACACCTGGAATGACCACAACTCTGACCACAACAGAAACAACACCTGAAATGGCACAACAGAGACAACACCTGAAATGACCACAACTCTGACCACAACAGAACAACACCTGAATTGACCCACAACAGAAACAACACCTGAATGACCACAACAGAGGACAACACCGGAAATGACCACAACTCTGACCACAACAGAAACAACACCTGAAATGACCACAACAGAAACAACACCTGAATGACCACAACTCTGACCACAACAGAAACAACACCTGAAATTGACCACAACAGAGACAACACCTGAAATGACCACAATCTGACCACAACAGAGACAACACCTGAAATGACCACAACAGAGACAACAACCTGAATGACCACAACTCTGACCACAACAGAAACAACACCTGAAATGAGCACAACAGAGACAACACCTGGAATGACCACAACTCTGACCACAACAGAAACAACAACCTGAAATGAGCACAACAGAACAACACCTGAAATGACCCACACCTAATGACCACAACAGAGACAACACCTGAAATGACCACAACTCTGACCACAACAGAGACAACACCTGAAATGACCACAACAGAAACAACACCTGAAATGACCACAACTCTGACCACAACAGAAACAACACCTGAAATGAGCACAACTCTGACCACAACAGAGACAACACCTGGAATGACCACAACTCTGACCACAACAGAAACAACACCTGAATTGACCACAACAGAAACAACACCTGGAATGACCACAACTCTGACCACAACAGAAACAACACCTGAAATGAGCACAACAGAGACAACACCTGAAATGACCACAACTCTGACCACAACAGAGACAACACCTGAAATGACCACAACTCTGACCACAACAGAAACAACACCTGAATTGACCACAACAGAAACAACACCTGGAATGACCACAACTCTGACCACAACAGAAACAACCCCTGAAATGACCACAACTCTGAGCACAACAGAGACAACCCCTGAAATGACCACAACTCTGACCACAACAGAAACAGCACCTGAATTGACCACAACAGAAACAACACCTGGAATGACCACAACTCTGACCACAACAGAAACAACACCTGAAATGAGCACAACAGAAACAACACCTGAATTGACCACAACAGAAACAACACCTGAAATGAGCACAACAGAAACAACCCCTGAAATGACCACAACTCTGACCACAACAGAGACAACCCCTGAAATGACCACAACTCTGACCACAACAGAAACAGCACCTGAATTGACCACAACAGAAACAACACCTGGAATGACCACAACTCTGACCACAACAGAAACAACACCTGAAATGAGCACAACAGAAACAACACCTGGAATGACCACAACTCTGACCACAACAGAAACAACACCTGAATTGACCACAACAGAAACAACACCTGGAATGACCACAACTCTGACCACAACAGAAACAACACCTGAAATGAGCACAACAGAGACAACACCTGAAATGACCACAACTCTGACCACAACAGAAACAACACCTGAATTGACCACAAGAGAAACAACACCTGGAATGACCACAACTCTGACCACAACAGAAACAACACCTGAAATGAGCACAACAGAAACAACACCTGAAATGAGCACAACAGAGACAACACCTGGAATGACCACAACTCTGACCACAACAGAAACAACACCTGAAATGAGCACAACAGAGACAACACCTGAAATGACCACAACTCTGACCACAACAGAAACAACACCTGAAATGAGCACAACAGAAACAACACCTGAAATGAGCACAACAGAGACAACACCTGAAATGACCACAACTCTGACCACAACAGAAACAGCACCTGAATTGACCACAACAGAAACAACACCTGAAATGACCACAACAGAGACAACACCTGAAATGACCACAACTCTGACCACAACAGAAACAACACCTGAATTGACCACAACAGAAACAACACCTGAAATGACCACAACAGAGACAACATCTGAAATGACCACAACTCTGACCACAACAGAAACAACACCTGAATTGACCACAACAGAAACAGCACCTGAAATGACCACAACTCTGACCACAACAGAAACAGCACCTGAATTGACCACAACAGAAACAACATCTGGAATGACCACAACAGAAACAACACCTGAAATGACCACAACTCTGACCACAACAGAAACAACACCTGAAATGAGCACAACAGAGACAACACCTGAAATGACCACAACTCTGACCACAACAGAAACAGCACCTGAATTGACCACAACAGAAACAACACCTGAAATGACCACAACAGAAACAACACCTGAAATGAGCACAACTCTGACCACAACAGAAACAACACCTGAAATGACCACAACAGAGACAACACCTGAAATGACCACAACTCTGACCACAACAGAAACAACACCTGAAATGAGCACAACAGAGACAACACCTGGAATGACCACAACTCTGACCACAACAGAAACAACACCTGAAATGAGCACAACAGAGACAACACCTGAAATGACCACAACTCTGACCACAACAGAAACAACACCTGAAATGACCACAACTCTGACCACAACAGAAACAACACCTGAATTGACCACAACAGAAACAACACCTGGAATGACCACAACTCTGACCACAACAGAAACAACCCCTGAAATGACCACAACTCTGACCACAACAGAAACAACACCTGAATTGACCACAACAGAAACAACACCTGAAATGACCACAACAGAGACAACACCTGAAATGACCACAACAGAGACAACACCTGAAATGACCACAACTCTGACCACAACAGAAACAACACCTGAAATGAGCACAACAGAAACAACACCTGGAATGACCACAACAGAAACAACACCTGAATTGACCACAACAGAAACAACACCTGGAATGACCACAACTCTGACCACAACAGAAACAACACCTGAATTGACCACAACAGAAACAACACCTGAAATGAGCACAACTCTGACCACAACAGAAACAGCACCTGAAATGACCACAACTCTGACCACAACAGAAACAGCACCTGAATTGACCACAACTCTGACCACAACAGAAACAGCACCTGAATTGACCACAACAGAAACAACACCTGAAATGACCACAACTCTGACCACAACAGAAACAGCACCTGAATTGACCACAACTCTGACCACAACAGAAACAGCACCTGAATTGACCACAACAGAAACAACACCTGAAATGACCACAACAGAAACAACCCCTGAAATGACCACAACTCTGACCACAACAGAAACAGCACCTGAATTGACCACAACAGAAACAACACCTGAAATGACCACAACTCTGACCACAACAGAAACAACACCTGAATTGACCACAACAGAAACAACACCTGGAATGAGCACAACAGAGACAACCCCTGAAATGACCACAACTCTGACCACAACAGAAACAGCACCTGAATTGACCACAACAGAAACAACACCTGAAATGACCACAACAGAGACAACCCCTGAAATGACCACAACTCTGACCACAACAGAAACAGCACCTGAAATGACCACAACAGAGACAACCCCTGAAATGACCACAACTCTGACCACAACAGAAACAGCACCTGAATTGACCACAACAGAAACAACACCTGAAATGACCACAACAGAGACAACCCCTGAAATGACCACAACTCTGACCACAACAGAAACAACACCTGAAATGACCACAACAGAGACAACCCCTGAAATGACCACAACTCTGACCACAACAGAAACAACATCTGAATTGACCACAACAGAGACAACACCTGAAATGACCACAACTCTGACCACAACAGAAACAACACCTGAAATGACCACAACAGAGACAACACCTGAAATGACCACAACTCCGAGCACAACAGAAACAACTGAAAAAACCACAACAGAATCGACAACCACCTCCAGAAGAACTGAAACGACCATGGTTTCCACCACAGCAGAGAGAACATCTTCAAGTCAAAATTTTACCACTGCAGCACCAGTCGTTTTCACCCCGTTTCCAAGTTCAATGACACCTGCACTGTTTCCAACCACTGGAGATCTTGCTTCTAACACATCAGGTAGCGATACCCCTTGAAGTGCGGGACTCTGGATTGTTTTTCTGCAGTTTCTCTTTTTTGAAAAAGAACTATATAGGTTTACATTCTACAACAGTACCAAAATACTGTAATGTCACGTTTGTTTTCTTTACAACTGATGTTGTGAACATATTTAGTTGTTAGATTTAGAATGTGATATTAGTTTAAAAAGGTGGAACAAGCTATTTCCCATCTTTCTCTATTGCTGTTCTCACCCTTGCTCGTCCGAATGAAACCGCACTTCCACATTTCACACATTTCTATATGCAAAGAAACTGATGTTCACAAGGAAACGGCAGCAGCTGCTTTAGTTTGCACACATCTCTCTGACTTACTCCCAAGTAACATGTAAATACACCTTTTTATTCCACAGCCAGGCCTGTCCAGTCTGTTTTCGCCAGTCTGATCATTGTCATCAATCCATCAGATGTGAGCGATGCAGCCGTGAAGGCAACCCTCCGAAATGTAAGTCCAGAAATATTTCAGCACATTATGTCCAAGTACGTATTCGCCTCATCTTACGAACACAACCGGGACTGGAAGTTTGTTCCTAACTTGAAATTTATAAAACCTGCTGTTAAAAACATCAGATAAAACTTGTGCCTCACACACTCACGAGAAAGTGTTGTGTTCTTCTGTTAGGTGCCACAGTGGGATATGGGAAGGAGTGTTACTTGCAATAGAGGAGCGCAAGAGAAAACAAATTAAGAAGTGTTTCACCTTAAATACCGACTATTTTCCTAATGATAAACTAACAAAATAGATACAGTTTATACAAAGAGCCGTATGTGTGCCAAAGTATCAATGCCCACACCATTACATCAGGCAGGATGGATCAGTGTTTTCATGCTGTCTCACCGTTCCATCAGCATTGCACACCATAAATTGAGATTCACTGATGGGTGGCACGGTGGCACAGCGGGTAGCGCTGCTGTCTTATCACACCTGGGTGGTGAGAGGATGTGGGTTCAATGCCTGCTCAGTCTGTATAGAGTTTGCATGTTCTCCCCATGCCTGTGTGGGTTTCCACTGGGTGCTCTGGTTTCCTCCCACACTCCAAAGAGATGCTGTTCAGGTTCACCCATAATGTGTATGTGTGTTCCACTGATGTATGGATGAGTGACCTGGTATAAGTAGTGTATCTAGCAGTGTAAGTCACTGCGGTGAATAAGGTGTGTGGGCTGGTAACACTACATAGAGTTCATTGGAAGTTGCTTTGGAAAAAAGTGTCTGATAAATAAATGTAAACTTCAGCCATGCAGTTTCGATGATCAGGTATCAACTAAAGCTTTTTGTTCTGAGAAAATGGAAGTGGAATTCACCATGGTCTTCTGCTGCTGTAACCCATTGACTCTGAGGTGTGACGAAGAGTGCAAACTCAAGTGTGCTGCACAACACCTGACCCGTTATTTGACTGCTTTCAGCTCATCTTTAGGCTTGTACAGGTCTTACCATTCTCCACTGAACACCCTCTTCAACAAGGCATTTTCATTCATAAGGATTGCTTTAGTTTATCACTCCATGCTTTGTGCACTTTGGATATCAGAGCACTTCTGAGATGCTGGAACTGATGCACCTGGATGCGACAATCCTGCTAAATCACATTTTGCCTTTTCTAACCTTCAGTGAAACAGTAAACAGACCCTATATGCATGATTTACATAGTGAGACACAGCCACACGATTCACTGTCCGGGGAGTCAAACCAAATCTGTAAATGTGTATCAACTGAAATGGCTGGTGTATAATTATAAATTTCAGTTTTAAAAAAATGGATTTTGTGAATCTACGATTCTGTATTACTGTGATTTTTTTCTTTCCCCAACAGGCATCGGAACCCCTCCAGCTGTACTTAAAGAAAAAGTACAGTAATTTCAGCACACTGAGAATCATCAGGATCAGAAAGGTACCCTGAAGTGGGAGGACATGAAACTCCTGCTTTGTTCCTGACGTACAAAACAGTGGAGGAATGAACTATATTCTGTACTGATTACAGTATTTTATATGTAAATTATTCCTTTACAATGTTGTCCAGCTGCTATTCCAGAACAATGAAGTGAAAACTTGTGTATGTTCAGAACTATTCATGTTTACTTTTTCTAAGTTTCTTAGGAAGGTCATTTTTAATAACAAAAAAATGTAATAAATAAAAAAAAAAAATCTGATGTTACATAAACAAAGAACTGAAACTAAAGCTAAAACATGAACAGATGTCAATTATAAAATTTTACTAACAAAAATATTTTTTACAGTTTTTTACAAGAAGCAATGAAATAAAATATAAAGAACTCGATTGTGCACTAGTCATATTAGAAAGATTAAATATTTTGAAAGCAAAACAAACACGTTTCTACATGAATCGAATATGACTTTCGCTGCTTTTGGAAGATAAGATTTTGTTCCAGATAATCACGTTACAATGCCTCTCGAGATCAGAGACTGGGATTGACACGGCCTTCACGTTCATCTTTGTTTTAAAATACACGCGCTCTTCGGCTTACGAACATAGTGCCGACTATTGCTCCGTCTGTAACTTGTTTTGTTCGTAAGGCCAAAGTCATTGTCCCACCAAGTCAAGCAATGAAAGCTAAATAATACACACGTCCCTTTATTTGCTAAATATGTGTTGTAAAAGTCATGAATATAGCCATAATTAATTTATCTTGACCTTGAGCAAGAGTAAAATAAAAACTAAAAAATACTGTGTCCACAAATTCTTATTCAGCGTTGAACAGTTCATCTTGTAAATAGTCATGCGGCGCTTAACGACGTTTCGCTTAACGACTGAGCGCATATTATATACGACGGTGGTCCCATAACATTATAATGGAGCTGAAAAATTCCTATCGACTAGTTACGTCGTAGCACAACGTGTTACTCGCATGTTCGTGGTGCTGCCGGTCGTATAAAAGTATAGCACATACAATTATGTAGTACGTAATTACACACACACACATTTTCAGAACCGCTTGTCCCATACAGGGCCACGGAGCCAACCCGGTAACACAGGGCGTAAGGCCAGAGGGGGAGGGGACACACCCAGGATGGGACGCCAGTCCATCGCAAGGCACCCCAAGCGGGACTCGAACCCCAGACCCACCGGAGAGCAGGACTGTGGTCCAACCCACTGCGCCACCGCACCCCCATGTAGTACGTAATTATTGATAATGAAAATGAACAGCTATGTTACTAGTTTATGTATTTACTATACTGTACTTTTTATCGTTATTTTAGAGCGTACTTATAAAAAGTTTACTGTAAAACACTATGCTGTGTTACCCCAGCAGCAGCGTCTTAAATCTCATGTTTACCGCGGTTCTTGACCGCATCAAGGCTATACCACATAGGTTTGTATAAGTATACTATGATTGAGGCTATACAATCTAGGTGTGTATAAGTACGCTCTGTGATGTTCGCACGAAAACGAAATCGATCACGTTGTTATTGACCATACACACACTCAGGAGTTCCAGGCAGGAACTGTAATCACTGTGGAAGCGAGCTGAATTTAGCTGGTCCCACATTCTTGCTTGCGTACTCTTCGCTGCCTATCACCTCGGCACGTCAGCACAGGTCCTGAAATTCAAGAGAAATTCTAAAAAACCGATAACCGAAGAAGAAAATATACATTAAACTGGGAAATTTAACTTCAAAACACTTGTTTGTGACAGGAGGATCCAGCGTATAAAATCTAAAGTCTCGTTTCAGTGAGCACCGTACAGCAGGCTCTCGAGTTTCTCCAGCTCATCAGGAGCAGATGATGTCCATTTCGTATTGAAATAGTGAATTTCGATCTTCCCTGAAGACCTGGCCAGCGATATTCCCGAAAATGTATTCTGTTTCGATGGGTCTCCAAAAACAGCCATGGCGGTCACGCTGTGAAAAGCAAAACACGATTCAGTGCCACAGAACATTTCGCCCTCAATATGATTTTAAAAACTATGTTCCACATTTCTCCGGAAGTGACTTACAACGTTAAGCTACTTGAAACAATTTTTCCATTTGCAGCAGGGAAATTTTTACTGTAATAATTCAGTGTAAGTATCTTGATTAAGGGCACAACAGCAGGAGATGGGATTCAAATCTGGGTCATCTGAGAGCAAGACAGCAGCTCTCATCACTACATGACTTTTTGCACACAGCATATCATTTGCATTTATTCATTTAGAAGATGCTTTTGTCCAAAGCGACGTACATCTCAGCAAAAGTACAATCTGTGCATTACATTAAGAGAAAGAGACACAGTTGCAGACATGTGACTCAAGTAAATCTAGTTTGTTACCTACCACTTGCTGCACTGAGGTTCATCACTCAAGTAGGTGCATAAAAAACACACACACACACACACACACACACACACACACACTTTCAGAACCGCTTGTCCCATACGGGGTCACGGGGAACCGGAGCCTACCCGGTAACACAGGGTGTAAGGCCGGAGGGGGAGGGGACACACCCAGGACGGGACGCCAGTCCATCGCAAGGCACCCCAAGCGGGACTCGAACCCCAGACCCACCGGACAGCAGGACCGTGGTCCAACCCACTGCGCCACCGCACCCCCTCTTGCATAAAACACAGGATAGACAAATCCCAATACCCTCCTACCAATTTTTTTTCTTTTTTTTTTTAAAAAAAAAAAAACATTATAAGATACACAAGCAAACAAAAACAATGCTGGAGTAGTGGCTGAATAAAGGCTTTATCTGGTGATGCTCATGAAGTTACGGTGCATGAACATTTACACCGTACATGAACTGGAGAGGTCTTGGGCGAAATGGGTCCAGAAAAGGTGAGTTTTCAGACCCTTCTTGAATGTAGACAGAGTTTCCAGAGATCTGAGTGAGAGGGGAAGGTTGTTCCACCACAACGGAGCGAGAACCGAGAACCTCCACGCTTTACCTTTCGTGCGCGGGACCACCAAGCGAGCAGAAGTAGACAAGCGAAGGGGTCTAGTTGGGGTGTAGCGGTTGATCAAGACCTGTAAACAGCTGGGAGCAGTTCTACTGATGCATTCGTAGACAGTAACCAGGGTTTTGAATTTGATACGGGCAGCTATAGGAAGCCAGTGCAGAGAAATGTGTAGAGGAGATACGTGGGAGCACTTTGGCAAATCAAACACAACTCGTGCAGCAGCATTCTGTAGAAGCTGCAGAGGTTTGATGGCATTAGCAGGAAGGCCACTCAGAAGAGAGTTGCAGTAGTTCGAACGGGAAGTCACCATGGCCTGGACAAGTAGTTGGGCAGAGTCAGTAGTGAGGTAGGGGGGGATTCTATGAATATTATGCAGGATGTATCTGCAGGTCCGGGTTGTGGCTCTGATGTGCTGAGAGAAAGACAGACTCGTGTTAATCGTTACTCCCGGAGGAGGTAGGCAAAATGAGTGAGTTGTCCAATTTGATCGATAGATCGTGACAGGAGGACGGGCCAACTGGGAGGTGAAGAATCTCTATTTTGGAGAGGTTGAGTTTGAGGTGGTGATCAGACATCCATGAAGAGATGTCCGACAGGCATGCAGCAATGCGTGCGGCGATGTCTGACGCACCAGGTGGAAAGGAGAGGAAGAGCTGAGTATCATCAGCATAGCAGTGGTATTTGAATCCATGAGAGGCTATGACCGGACCGAGGGAGAAGGTGTAGATGGAGAAAAGAAGAGGACCCAATACTGAGCCCTGTGGAACACCGGTTGAGAAAGGCAGAGGAAAAGAACGAGAGCTCCGCCAAACCACTTGATAGGATCTGTTAGAGAGGTAAGACTCAAACCATCTTAGTGCCGCACCTTTGATATCAATATCAATGTATTCAATATGTAAAAATGAAAACAATGAAAAGCACTATGCCTCAAGGTCACATAGTCGTCATCCCTCAGGCCTCCCGGTTTCTTTACCTGTCACTTCGGAGCGATTCGACTGCAGTCGGCTCCAAGTCCTTCTGCGATAAGTCCCACAGGTGGAGGGTGGGGGCGCTGTCTAGTACGCAGAACACAGTCGGCCTGGTGAGGGACCAGTGGCCTGAAAGCACTGGGCCGCGGCAGCTCCACTCCATTATGGGGAACTCAGTGGCCACGGAGTGGAGCCGCACAGTGCTGTCATCGCAGCCCACCTGGGGGGCAGGTACACAGACAGGTAAACGGGCGTGCACACACATGCACACTCTCTCACACACACACACACACACACACACACACACACACACACACACACACACAGAATAAGCCAAAACATTTCCCTGTTGATACACCAAGATTATGACTCATTCATGTCCGCGTCATAAATGTGTCAAGGGTGTATGGCGAATAATTTTTTTTATGATTACAGCCACCAGGTATGTTAAATATGTCAAATGCGTAATTTCGTCAAAAGTAAGACATATAAATTATATATAGCACTTCAACCATTTGGGGTAACATTGTTTCATATTGGTAGAACAGTCATATTCCCTATTCTTATGTTCCTTTGAGAGTGAGAAAGTGATGAAGAAGAGGATGGTCCTCCTCTCCGGAACAGTGATCTCACCAGGAACAAAGGCTCCCCAAAGGGCGAGAAGTCCAGGCTGGTGACACGAGAGGGAGTCGGACCCGCTGCCCGTGGCTTGTAGAACCTCGGTGGTCTCCTCGGTCCGTGTCGCGTCCCGTGAGCCACAAGGCCCTACGGCCAACCAAAGGGAGGTCATAGGTTAAGGCGAGGGGCGTCTGTGATTCTGACTGTTCTCGTCCTCTATTTGACATGCTGTTAATTTATAGAAAAATATACACACTTTTTTTTTATTTCACATAGAATTAGGTAAGGATTATCGCAGAAATATTAGGATTCGGTAGCTTGTGTTTTGCAAAGACATTGAAATTGAAAGAAATTGGAAACTTCATATATTCAAGTCAAAACCCTAAATATCCTATTATTTACAATAATACCCAGAAATGTTTCTGACACTCATTTTATATAAACAATATGTTTTGTTTGCAGAGATGCTCATATCAAGGACACCTGCCGTTAATCTATCACCTCCTATCTTTTAATCTTAATCATTCATCTGACTCTTCACATGCCTCTCAATTCCCTCCACAAGAAACGACAGGGAATATCCTACTTGCAGCACCACTAAATCCCGGCTTAAGGCCAACATGTTGAGACATGTCCTCTTCAGGGACACGTTCTCCCTCATCATTCACCTTACTACTGTCTTATTACTTACTCTTTTGGTTTGCTCTATTCTGTTGCAGAATTATTTTCAATGCTAGTATTTATTTGCCTTTATACTTGTTACCTATATTTTCTCTTTGCTGTTCATATTTGGAGAACCTGCTTTTTAACATGCTATATATAACAAAATTATATGAACTCATACTTAACAGATAGATAATTTCAGTGCTACACATTTTTTTTCCAGCAAGTGTTTGTTGAAAGATAAGATAGCAGACCAGAACTGTGAATTCCAGCCATTGTGTTAAACTCGGATAAATACCGCTTACCAGGTCTTCCGGTTTTTCCAGCTCTTTAACATGCATTCCCGCTATTACCGCTTAGAGACATCTGTGACTCAAACATGCAAGATTTCTTGGTTCCTTTACCGCAAATGACTCACATGCATGCGGAAGATAATTTAGACTGAAACTGAACGTTTGTTTCCCATACTCATTCCTCTGGATAAAGGTACACCTTGGCGTAATTAATTTTCTCCTCCTTTACCGGTTTTCACAGTTTTCTTTTCACGTTCTTTCAGTTATATAATTGCTTTGTTATTCTCATCTGAGATTCTGTTACTGATGTCAGCTGTTGTGCTCATTTCAATTCTTTACTTTTGCCAAATTTTCGCAGTTGTGTTAAAAGCTGTGAATATTCCTTCTTTCGATAAAATGGACCTGAAATGGTAGAATACAGGAGACGGTCGCTCGAGTGCCCACCGTGCTTGTAGCGATGAAGAAGTGGTTCGAGTCTGACGGGAGGAACTTCAGCAGCAGGCTATGAACAGGGCCCACATCTGTGGAGTCACCAGGGGAGAGTCTGGTACAGGCGAAGAAATCAATGAGCCAACTGGTCAATCAGTCAATAAACCAACTAATATGTCAATACGCAGTCTGATGGGAAGAGTCTGGCAGAGATAAAATCAATCAATCAATTAACCAATTAATCAGTCATCTATCTAAAATCTGGCATAGGAAAACAAACTAGTTCGGTGTCAATAAATCAATAACAGATAATGCCACTTTTTCCATATATTATATTCATAGATAGGAAAGGCATACACAACGAAATCCTACAAAGCTGTGACGAAAAAGTTTGTGAACCCTTTGCAGTTATCTTGAATTCTGCATGAATGATTTAAAAAAAAAAAAAAAAATGTAGTCTGATCTTCATTTAAGTCATAATCATAGAGAAACACAGTCTGATTAAATAATAACAAAATTTTCACATTTTTATCAGTTGAATTATATAAACCTTCAGTCAAAGATGGACAAAGCATGTGGTCTCTTAAAAATAGATGGAAACTTTTGGAGCAATAAACTCAACCAAAATTTGCATCGCTGTTGATCCCACCACAGTATGTCAGTAGGACTGAGGACATGATCACGCTGAAACACAGAATTTGTGATGTTCAAATCACTGTTGCTGATTTACACCTGATGTTTCGTTATTTTTGTACTTCATGTTCCAGCTTCTTTTGAGACCATGTGTCTTGGTAATGTCCTGTAGAGTTTCCTGATACAACTTGGAATTCGTTGTTCCCTCAACGACTGCCAGTCATCCAGGCTCGGACGCAGCAATGCAGCCCCGCATCATGATGCTCCCTCCACCACTCTTCACAGCTGGGGTAAGGATTTGGTATTGGTATTCAGTATTTTGCTTCCTTCGAATACAATACTGTAAACCCTTAGCAAAAGTTCAACTCATCTCATCTGACCACAGAACATCGTTCTACATCCAAGTGGTCTTCAGCAAACGTGAGACACGCAGCAATCTGATTCTGGAAAACAGTGGTTTTTTGCATGGTAACCTTCTGAGAAGAACACACTTATGTATTGTTTTTCTTATCATAGCCTCATGAATGCAGATGTTATCAAGTATAAGAGATGCCTGCAGATCCTTAGTTCCCATCCTAGGGCTCTCTATCACGTCCCAAAGCAATGTATGATGTGCTTTTTCAATTGTGCTGAACTTCTTTCATTTGTGCTCCATCTGCCTGACTGTGGACTGATGGAGACCCAAGTCTCTTGAATCCTTCTGTATGGTTTCTCAGCTTTATGAGCTTTAAAACTTCTTCTTAAGTCCACTGAAATCTCTTTCAATGAGTCAAACTTCATTAAATCAATGTTCTGCAGAGCAGGTCACCAGAATTCTGAAATTATTTTTAGGACAGGGCACTTCAGCCACACACAAATGTCATCTCATTGACTGCAAACTCTGATTACCAACTCTACGTACTTTTTCCACCCTTAACACTTAATATTTAAGTATGTTCAATAAAAATATCATATGAGTTAGATGAACAGTAGTCATATCTTATAATTCATTCATATCTCTTGGCAAAATTCCAAAGGCTTCACAAAGTTTTTCCCAAGCTGTGCATCTCTCACAATAGATGTTTTAAAACACATTTAAAGCACAATAACAAACAAAAAACTGATCGGTGTATTAGACATTAAGAGTAGTGACATGTGGCCTTTGAGGAAACACCACAGAACCCTACCGCTCCAATGTGATTATGGAAGAACTGAGAAGCAGCTTCACTTTCCCTCCGGGTTTGAGTCCTGTGCAATCAACACACAAAACACATGCAATTCTTATTTTTAAGTAACAGCAATCATCCCGAATGTGCTGGCGACCACACCCATGGAACACCAAACAGTCAGCAACAAATTCATCATTTTTACAAACAGCTTATAAAGGAGGACGCCATAGCATAGTGCTTTATCACTGTTTATTTCGATAAGTTCACTAAATTTTATAACTTGCATGCTCATTAACTGGTTCAGTGGCTTTTAAAAGCTTATAGTTTCAACCATTTAAAACACCACTATGAAGGAAAAAGGTAACAGCAGTGAAGTAATACGGTTATCCGGAGCAGAGGCCGCAATCCTAAACCCAAGTTTGCTAGAACAGAATGCACGTTCCATAAAGGTATGCATGAAATTTACAGCACTGCAGCTCGAGGAAAACAGCATATCTCCCTTACCCAGATCATTCTGGGATCCTGCTTGATCAGCTTGTGGAAGTTCTACCACGACCTGAAACACAACACACAACTCTAACCGTAGCATGAGAACTGCATACTCTGATAAGCCTCTTATGATAGTTATTAGAGAATACGCAGTTTGAAGTTACATTGTATGTTATGTTTATTCATTCGGCTCACATTTCTCTCCAAAGCAGCTTCTAATGTTAAATACACACACACACACACACACATTTTCGGAACCGCTTGTCCCATATGGGGTCGCGGGGAACCGGAGCCAACCCGGTAACACAGGGTGTATGGCCAGAAGGGGAGGGGACACACCCAGGACGGGACACCAGTCCATTGCAAGGCACCCCAAGCGGGACTCGAACCCCAGACCCACCAGAGAGCAGGACCTGGTCCAACCCACTGCGCCATCGCGCCCCCCCCCTAATGTTAAATACTTACACTGAATTACCCTTTTATAAAGCTGGGTAATTTTTACTGCATCAATTCAGAGTAAGCACCTTGAAAAAGGATATTATAGTGAGGTGGAGTTAGAACCTGTAACCTCAGAGCCGGTGTCAGTAGCTCTAACGGCTGTGCTGCCTGTCGTCTCTTTTCATTGAACTCAACAGGAAGCTATAATTTGCTAAGAAACCGTTACAAAAGTGCAATGGCATTTGTATGTATGCATTTGGCACAGGCTATTATCTAAATCAAGAGAATAAATACTTAAGATGTAATATATAATATTAATACATAATAAAAAGAAGAGATAATTTATTGCCTAAAGGGATTGTAATGAGCAGTATTGTGACTGGGATTTAAATAAGAAACTCACCCAAAGATTTAACACCCCTTTCTCGTCAAGGGATGCTAGCTGGAATGACAGTCCAGATGATTCTGAATTATAAAGAAAAGCTGCAGTCAAAAAAACATGCTGATAAGAGGAATCGCTGAAAAAAACTAAGCAAAGCAATATTTGTTTGTAAAATCAAAAGCATTTTCACTACTAAGTGACCATCAATACAGACGTCCCCTAATTTACTCACTAGTTTTGAAAAAATCTCAGCTGTTAGAATTTAAAAAAAAAAAAAAAAAAAAAAACTTTGCATGCCTTTACACACACACACACACACACTTTCAGAACCGCTTGTCCCATACGGGGTCACGGGGAACCGGAGCCTACCCGGCAACACAGGGCGTAAGGCCGGAGGGGGAGGGGACACACCCAGGACGGGACGCCAGTCCGTCGCAAGGTACCCCAAGCGGGACTCGAACCCCAGACCCACCGGACAGCAGGACTGCGGCCCAACCCACTGCGCCACCGCACCCCCTCCATGCCTTTACATTTTTTCTTAAATTATCGTAGCTACACTAAAATTAAAACTAATTTAAAATGACTGAAAAAAAACTGAGCAACCCATGCAAATTTTGCAGTGTTTCTCAACTTGTTAGAGCACCAGCACCGAGGAACACTAGGAAGGATCTTTACACTGGAAATCTGTGCAAAAAGTCTTAGGCACTTAGATGTTTCACAAAAATATTTATTTTAGACTGTTATTTAATGTCTTCTGCTTTACTGTCAATGGAAAAGAGCATATTTTACATTTCCAAGCACTGCTTTTGCAAAAAGTTACAGTATTACAGTAAGGGTTTGTATGTCGTTAAAGAAAGAAAGTATACACACACACACACACACACACACACACACACACTCTGAAACCACTTATCCCAAGCGGGGTCGCAGCGAGCCGAGGCCTAAACCGGCAACACAGGGTGTAATGCTGGAGGGGACACACCCAGGACGGGACGCCAGTCCATCGCAAGGCACCCCAAGCACGACTCAAACCCCAGACCCGCCACAGGGTGGGACCTGGCCAAGCCTGCCGCGACCCCCCTCAGGACAAGCGCTTATTGACGATGGATGGTTACTAAGCTTTGTAGGAAGTTCATTAAGAACATTATTTTTGGAAGCATTCTCACTTAACAGTTTTTTTCCCCAAGCGCCTAAAACTTTTGCGCAGTACTGTATATAATGTAACATAAACAAAGTCTCACTCTCCTCTTTCGTTTGCGTGCGCTTTACCGCCATCCATCGGCTCGACGCGTAAATACAACTCACGTTCACTCCGCGCGGATCAAAAAAGGCTGTTTAATAATTACAGTTAACAAGTAAAGCGAAAAATGTTCATACTTCTGAGATGTGGAAACTCTGCCACTAAGTCCAGTGTAGATGTGGTGAATTAAACATTTCCCCAGTGTAATGCAGCCACACAATTCAAAAGCGTTACGTCACACCTTCAAGAAATCGGTCCCAGCTCACGTTTATGTGCACATCAACAGTACTATCCTTGCGTTAGATACCCGAATGTTCCGGCATTCCGTTTTCAGACACAAAGAGGAGTTTTTTATCAGATGCGCCGAATGAATCCAGGTCGTCCGCATCACGTGTTAACAGGTACCCGAGAAACTGCGGATCCCAGGCTACCTTCTTTGGAGGACAGGAGGGGCAACCCTGCTCTTCTCGCCTCTACTGCCGAAGTTGGGATGGGCTCCAGTGATGTCACTGAGGAGAGGTGGCTCGAGGACGCGAGCACCGAATCTGCACGAAACACACGCCATCAGAACGAGACATTTACGCTCCATGGGAGAGTCGCACGCAGGGACACAGAGAGATACGGAGGGACAAACGGATGGACGGAGACACACAACGCACATTCATGTAGGGACGCAAATGACACATCCGAAATCTTGTGCGAACACACACACACACACAGGCGCACACGGAGCAGACGGAGCAGACCAGTGGAGAAGGTCGGGTAGCGCAGCGTCCAGTCGTGGTCCCCGATCCTGATGTTGCAGTGCAGGTCGGAACGCTCCCGTAGGTCCCAGAGCACCAGCGAGCCCACGGCCGTGCCGGCAAACACCAGCGTAGCCCTACCGGGGCTGAAGCAGCAGCAGAGCACCTGGGGAGGGAAGGTCGCAGGTTCAGCTCTTAGAAGCAAAACACACATTTACATTTACATTTATTCATTTAGCGGACGCTTTACATCTCAGCAAAAGTACAATTTATGCATTACATATGCATTGCACACCTGCCACGTCCCTTATTAAGTGGAGCATCCTGTTCTGCAGCTGAAGGTTCCCCCATATGGGCCAATATTAGTCACTTCTTGGAAAAACAGGCGGAGAACTGATAACAACTCGGCGCTTTTCAATCACGAGGTCCTTTCTAATAGAACTGGTTAATTAAGCTAATGATCCTGGGGGCACGAGGGCAAAATGGTGACATGGCTGTTAGGGTGTAGGTTCAGATCCTGCTCAGTCTGTGTGGAATCAGCTGAATACACACACACACACACACATTTTCAGAACCGCCTGTCCCATACAGGGTCGCGGGGAACCAGAGCCTACCCAGTAACACAGGGCGTAAGGCCGGAGGGGGAGGGGACACACCCAGGACAGGACGCCAGTCCGTCGCAAGGCACCCCAAGCGGGACTCGAACCCCAGACCCACCTAAATAAATATAAATGTGTGCTGCTGTAGTCGCCATCAGGGAAAACTGTGTTGTCACTGCTGACCCCCATACAGGTCTGTGTGTTCAGCAGCTTCGGCCAGCAGGTCCACACATCGTGCCACGTGTTCACGCCAAGACCTCCCGAGGTGCAAGAAAGCACTTTAGCGGAGATCCAACTCCCAAACCCTTCATTCTCAAGGTAATGAGAAGGATGAAAGGATGTAGCAACACCTTCGCCGACAGCTTGGTGGAGGTGAGATGGTAAATAGCGACCTCAAGCGGATGTTGTCGATTGGCGTGCTGTTTCAAGTCGCTTTCCGCTGCTCAGCCACTCGCTCCAAACTCTGTTTCTGCTGTCTAAGCTGAGCCGCGTCAGGAAAGGAGCAACGCGAAAAAGCTGCAAAAACGTTACGGTAGGATATTGACGCGTTTCATTGTTTCAGAATTGCTTACTTTTCTGTAGCAGCAGAGCAGGGGACTCGTGTGCTGACAAATGAGCAATACTGAATAAGTAGAGGAATCTCTCAATTTATGAATTCTCGTCAACCAAAATTCTAGTATAATGGCTTTTGATATTCAATTTTTGATTTATGGCACCAAAAAAAAAAAAAAAAATCAGTATAACTAAATCTATCCAAAGCGTGTCCAAAAAATTTGATTTTCGCATGACTGGAGCAGAATAGTAACGTCCGCACTCAGATATCTCAATTTGTTCAGGAATATGAGAGTGTTGCTGTAAGTGAGGTGTGTCTGTTGGCCATACTGGGTATGTTATTTCACTGAATGATTGCAGAGACTGCAGAGCAATTCGCAGGAGAAGTTCAGCTGATGGTTTTTCAGTTCACGTACACACACTTTAGCGGTCGTGCAGTTTCAGAAAGTTGTTCACAATAAACCCTGGAGTTTTCAACAGACAAAAAAAAAAGGTGTGACACACTTTTTACTGTTTTCTGAGATGCTCGTTGCTTTGCAGAAAAGCATTTGCTAAATAAGCCACTGTATTCTGTTGGGCCCCCCTGCATAAAATGAGTTTGAAACCCCTAGGCTACATAAATGGACAGCTGATGAACTGAGCCAAAATGCACGCAGTTGACAGCGCACCTCCGATTCGTAGACCAAGATCTTCTGGGGCTGTGATGGCTCCCAGATGTTCCACACGCACAGGATGGTGTTGCTGTCGAGGCGCACGGCGCTGGGTCCGGCCAGGGGCCGGTGCACAGACAGCACGGTCTGCCGCTGGACCTGGGAGAACACGATGAGGGCCACCTCTCGACCTGCAGGACCAGAGCCGAGTTTGAGCGGTTTGGAAGTGGCGTGGGCAGCCTTGAAAAAGAAACTCTACGTATTATTCCGCATGAGGCAGCTGGTAGTGCTGCTGCATTTGGACCTAAAGGTTGCTGGTTCGAATCCCACCTCCAGCTGTAGTTCCCTTGAGCAATGTACTTAATTATTAACCCAGCTGTATGAATACAATTTTTTTTTAAATTTGCATGTTCCCTCCAAACAGGTGTGTGTACTTTGCGTGTGGACATATGACGACTGCCTCACCACGCAGAAAGGGCACACCGGGGTTCAGGTGCAGACCCCCGTCGCTGAAGGACAGGCCGTCCTCTTGTGTCCGCGGCTTCCCAAGAGACAGCCTCTCTGCTCTGTCCTCCTCCAGCAGGACGCTCACCACCTGGGGGGGACACACGCGCGAGCTAATGTCCGCAGGAATGTTACCGAGCCTCCGCACGACACCACACCTCGCCCCACTGGTGTCCATGGGGTCACGGGGGCAAATGCTTCAGTTTTCTTTGTTTTCACCTGAGAAGCGGAGAGCAGGAACGCCGCCAGCCGCTGGGAGTCGAAGTTCACGGAGGTCACGGATTCATCCAGGCTTTCGAGCGCGAGGCTCGCACCTGCAACCACGGTACGAGGGCAGAAAAAAACGAAAACGTTCTGTCCCGGTCAAATGCGGGCCATGTACTTGTTACCTGTTATGTCTGTTCAGCCGCATTTTCTTCATTTCACTTCTCAAACTTTCACCTGTTGTCATCCACATATAGAGCAATATTTTACTGCAGCATTTGAAAAAGGTACTTTAACTAGTGGTACAACAGCAGGGCCTTCCTCTGGAATGTAAACCAGCAACATTCAGGGTACAAGTTCCTGTCTGAGGTTTACATTTATTTATTTATCAGACGAGGGGTGCGGTGGCGCAGTGGGTTGGGCCACAGTCCTCCTCTCCAGTGGGTCTGGGGTTCCAGTCCTGCTTGGGGTGCCTTGCGATGGACTGGCGTCCCGTCCTGGGTGTGTCCCCTCCCCCTCCGGCCTTACGCCCTGTGTTGCCGGGTAGGCTCCGGTTCCCCGTGACCCCGTATGGGACAAGCGGTTCTGAAAATGTGTGTGTGTGTGTGTGTGTATTTATCAGACACTTTTCACACAAACACACTGTCTCCAAAGCAACTTCCACTGAACTCGATGTAGTGTTATCAGCCCACACACCTTATTCACCAAGGTGATTTACACTGGGTCACTCATCCATACAACAGTGGAACACACACACACACACACACACTCTCTATCACTCACACACTATGGGGAACCTGAACAGCATGTCTTTGGACTGTGGGAGGAAACCAGAGCACCTGGAGAAAACCCACACAGACACAGGGAGAACATGCAAACTCCACACACACTGAGTGGGGATCAAACCCACATCCTTTCGCACCACCCAGGTGCTGTGAGACAGCAGCACTACTCGCTGTGCCACTCGAGAAATATGTGAAAGAAACATAGTTTTATATATATATAAACATATGTATGTATGTATGTATATATATAATTTTTTTCATATGCTCCTCTAAACTATTAACAGTACCTAATGAGGTAATCCCATATATAAGTTCGACTTTATTTCCAAAGGCACAGACCAGTCAACCCTTCCGAAGGACAGGGACGACTTTTTTCATTCCACTGTTGACCACAAGAGAGCAGCACTCAAACATCATTATATTCCTTCATTCATTCTCAGAAACTGCTTGCTCAACAATACAAGGTCACAGTGGACCAGAGTCTAGTTCAAGTTCAAGCTGTTTTTATTGTCATTCCTCTATACAGCTTGAGTACGGCGGAATGAAATGTAGTTTCTTCGGAGACCACGATGCAACGTAGAACATAGCACAAGACAATAAATAAGTCTATCCTGGAAACCTACAGCGTGACACAGGGTGCACCCTGGACGGGACACCAGTCCATCACACGGCAATCACAAACACACACCAACGGCCGCTTAGAGACACCGGTTCACCCGAAAGCCACGTACTCACCCCCACATACTGCACCACGGTCAGCAGGATGCTGCGTCCACTTCTCACTGGTCTCCACTTCCTCTGTCTGGATTTCTCTCTCCATATTGTCCTCGTTGCACTGGACGTAGGCCTGTCCAGGAACAAGTGGGTGGTGTCAGAGGCTGATCTCAGCAAATGTCACATACCAGAACCTCCTGGCACTGAAATGAAGCCAGAGCCCTGGACTTGCACCCTGGAACCTCATTTGGAGAAATAAGTCAATGAGACAACATTTGACTGAGGTTTTTTTTTTTTTTTTTTTTTTTTTTTCAAAAAAAAAAAAAAGAAAAAAAGCTAAATATTTGTCCTTTTCTTCTCACATGTACAAGACATTATCAATCACTCCCTGTGCACCCCATGGGGGTCTCACTCAAACGGGATCCAAAATGAAAAGCCTGCTGGTGCTCTGGTTTCACCCCAGTCTGGTGGAGTTTGCTCCCTCTGTCCCTCAGTACTGCTGAATCCCTTTCAATATCCCAGAAGGGTCTTAAACCCATCTCTTTGAGAGCCAATTCTCTCCTGACAGCTACATAAACGAGTCCAAAACCATATGCTATGATTATCTGGCCTTCCTGTAGCTGCCTGGATCAGACTGAAGACCCTGGTTATGGCCTACAAAAGCATCAATAGAACTGCTCCCAGATATCTACAAGACTTGATCAACCGCTACACCCCAACCAGACTGCTACGCTCTTCCACATCTGCCCACTTGGTGGCCCCACACACGAAAGATAAAGCACAGGGTTCTCAGTTCTGGCTCCGTTGTGGTGAAACGACCTCCCCCTCCCACTCAGAACTGCTGAATTTCTGTCCGCCTTTAAAAAGGGTCTTAAAACTCATCTCTTCCGGACTCACTTCACCCATGATCTCATGATCTCACACATCTGCAGCTGTATCTCTTCCTCCTAATGTAATGAACACATTGTATTTTCTATGAGATGTATGTCGTCTGGAGAAAAGCATCTGATAAATGAATACATGTACATGTAAATGTACACCACTTGAATGTCACTTCTGTAGGGGGTGTCAGACAGACAAGCTGAATAAATTCAAATGTAAAAAATGAAACAATCAAAAAGCTCCTCGAGGCCTGTAGGATAAAACCCATGCTGAAAAGCTTGCGTCTCTGGAAAGGTGGGCGCTTGGACAGAGCGACACACACCTGTTTTGTGTTGGTCGTACCAAAGCTTTTGATGTACATGTCGTACTCGCTCAGCGGGGGCATGTCCAGCAAAGAGAACGTGACCGAGAAGTCCAGGTCGATGAGCCGCAGGAGGTCGGAACTGCGCTTCCTGGGGGGAGGTGGGGGCGGAGATCAGTGCTTTCGGAGTGTTTTCACACGCACCCGGTCCCCTTTTAGGAACAGCATCCACGTGCCTTCAGACGGTCACCTACTTCTGCTTGATGGCCACCTTCTTGCTGACCTCTCGATGCTTCGCGGCCACGAAGTCTATGAACTTGCCCTTGGGGGCGGGTCTGTGTCGGGAAACGGCGGGGTCTGTGGAAAGATTGCGGTTTCCAGCTGAAACGCGAGCCCACGGTGTGTGTGTGAGACGCACACAGACCTGCAAACACGTGCTCAGGGATTCCCCGCTCCGGATTATTCCCTTGCTCGTTACCTGGAGCGTCTCCTTCCTCCAGCCCCTGCGGTGACAGCAGCGCAGAGCCTATTCTCTCGTTCTCGGCCTCCATGGCTCTCCGGATGGCCTCCACCTCCTCCCTCGCGGCACCGCCGCCGTCGCCGCCGCTCCCGGCCTCCTCGTCATCCTCAAAGTCCTCCTCGTAGTCCTATTGATGAGAAAAGCATTCACCGCCCGTCCAGAGCGACAAGAGCGATCGCAGGTCAGGCAGAACCAGACAGGAGAAGCACATCAATCGCTACTTTACTATGGTTCATACTATGGTATGGTAGTTTGTTAGTCCAGCTTAATATAAAACACACTCATCTGACACTTTTCACCAAAGCGACTTCAAATCTTAAGGTTACCATTATTTACCTGTTTATACAGCAGAGGAATTTTTACTGAAGCAATTTAGGGTTATCTTGCTCAAGGGGACTACAGACAGAGGTGGGGATCGAACCTGCAACCTTTGGATTCAAAGGCAGCAGCTCTAACCACTACCAGCTGCCCCTGATATAAAACCTAAAATAATTTATACATAAATATAAAAGCTGGTAGAGTAGTGGTTACAGCTGCTATATTTGACCCCAAACATTGCAGGTTCAAATCCCACCTCCAGCTGAACTACTCTTCAGTAAGGTTCTTACCCTAAAATTCTTCAGCTCTGTAAATGGGGGCAAAGCATCCACTAAATGAATAAATGTAGTAGATAAGTAAATTTCAAGCTGTGAACTTCCTAAAATGTGAAACAAGGACCACATAAAGGGGTGGGCAGCCAATGGGGTTTCATTTTTATCCCACTTCTTTGGCCTGGGGGTTCTGTTGTTTTCCTCTCCTCAGCTGCCACATGGCTGATTTCGGATCACAGCTTTATCGGATCGCCTTCCATGTTTATTGCCTCTTTATTTCTCTCCACTGTCACTTATGGGTCAGAGAGTGTGTTGTACTGTTCAGCGTTCCGCATCACTCTGTTCAGAAGGAGAATTTCAAATAATAAACACTCTGATCTGTACACTTTGAATCATTAACGTATGCAGTACCTAGAGGTGCTGTTGGAGTGTATTTGTTTTTTATATCATTACAGGGACAGCTGGTAGCATAGTGATTAGATCTACTGTCTTTGGACCAAAAGGTTGTAGGTTCCAATCCCAGCTGAAGTATTCATGAGCAAGGTACTTACTCTAAACTGGGCCAGTAAAATTACACAGCTATTTAAACAGGTAAATAATTGTAAGTTGCTTTGGAGAGAAGTGTCAGCCAAATTAATAAATGTAATTACATTTATTTACTTAGGAGACACTTTTCTCTATAGCGACTTCCAATGAACTCTATGTAGTGTTATCAGCCCACACACCTAATTCACCACGGTGACTTACACTGCTAGATACACTACTTACAATGGGCCACTCATCCATACATCAGTGGAACACACACACTCTCTCTCTGTCACTCACACACTATGGGTGAACCTGAACAGCATGTCTTTGGACTGTGGGAGGAAACCAGAGCACCCAGTGGAAACCCATGCAGACACGGGGAGAACGTGCAAACTCCACACAGACTGAGCGGGGATCAAACCCACGTTCTCTCACACCACCCAGGTGCTGTGAGACAGCAGTGCTACTTGCTGTGCCACCGTGCCGCCTATAATTAATTAATTAATTAATTATTACCCTCAGAATATAATTCACTTTTAATTATTATATAATTACTTTTCATGATTTACTTTTAGATTGACCTCTTCTATATTATTATTCACTATATGGGATTGATCTCTTTATGTGTCGAATCTGTGTCTGTGATACGACCTGCTGTAGAAGAATCTGGAACACAGTGTTTCCGCTACTGGTAAAATCCACTGTACTGGGATTGGGTGAAGGAGACCTTGGAATGTGTTTGTGTCCGGTACAAGGAGACAGGACAGGCTGAGCAGAATGAGAAGAGACAGGAGCGACGTGCAAGCGTGTGTATCTGCGATGACGCGCTGCGATGCGCGTATCTCCGAGCATCTGATGAGATCATCAGTAATAAAGCAGCTGCCTTTACTGTCCCTTATTATTGACACTCCAAAGAATCTCGAACCGAAAAAAGTTTGACTCCAGCAGTACTCACCACCCTCTTTAGTGACATCCATTCACGGTGTGCAGGGACGAAAAGAACAACAGAAATAAAAGAGCCGCAGCTGAACAGAACACGTGTGTGTTTTGCACAAAGCGACCGCCGGACGACACCGAATCTGGATTTATCTGCGCTGGAGGCTGTGCTGCTTCTACCTCGAAGTCGTCCTCGTATTCCTCCTCCTCCTCAGCATCCTCCTCCTGGCCCTGGTCCTCCGAGGTCACCTTCCCGACCTCAGCGTCTTTCTTCTCCTTCTCCAGCCGGAGAAGTGGCATGAGAGCAGACGGGTCAGCAAAATTAGTAATTTCTCTATTCACTGATCTGACGCTGCTCTTCCAGGTCCCTTACAGTGTTTGCGCTCTGCGCCACTTACACTGTTTTACCACTTCATCCGGCGGGTTAATTTTTAATGTGTCAGTACAATTCAGGGTAAGTGCCTCGATCGTTGCTTCTAGAGCAGGAGCAGGGATGTGAACCTGGGTCCAAAAAGTGGAAGGTGACGACTGTAACCACCGTGCCACCTGCTGGCTGTCATTAGGATGTGCAACATATGCAGTGCTGTCAGTGCGAGCACATTCTGAAGGGATGCTGCCCTCACCTCCAGAGCGCTAGGGTCCCAGCTCCTTCTTTTTGTCTTGGCCGTCGTGGGCGGAGCCTCCTCCTCCACGCACTGCTCCTCCTCCTCCTCTTCCTCCTTCTTCCGCTCCCTGCGCCTCCGCTCACGCCCCGCCTCTCTATCGCCGCCCTCCTGGTCACACAGAGACAGGCGGCGTGGTTCGCTAACCTCCGCTTTGGCAAGAGGAAACACGTGTGTGTGTGTGTGTGTGTGTGTGTGTGTGTGTGTGTGTGTCTGGGAAGACAGCAGCAGCGCCATTCGAGTTTCTCACGCGTTCCTCTCTCGCCGTCCTCCTCCTGTCTCTCTCCTCCTTTTCTCTCCGGCGCTGCTCCCTGTATTCTGAATATTAATATCATTTTACAGGACACCAGACACACACTGTTAGGTTTTTAAAGAGACAGCGCACATTTGTTGTACAGTATTATTATTATTCTCGGTTATCATTTACCTTCGTTCTCTTTTTGTCTTCTGTGCTCTCTTTTGCTGCGTCTGTCCCTCGTGTCCCCCACCTCGTCGCCTTCTTTCAGGTGTTTTGCGTTGTGGCCACGTGCCCTGTCTGCGTACGGGTCTCTGTCCTTCCTCCTCTCGTGCTCCCTCTCCCTATCCCTGTCCCTGTCCCTCTCCCCCCCTCTTTCTCTGCGCCTGTCCCTGTCCCTCTCTCCTCCCCCCATCCCTTCTGCTCTCCTCCGATGTCTCTCAGCATCTCTCTCGCCGTCTCGCTCAGCCCTTCTCCTCTCTCTGTCCCTGTTCTCATTCCCCGTCCTCTCCTGTCCCCTGTCCCTGCCTTCTTTACCAGTGTCCCTTTGCCTAGCGTCTGCAGTCCTGTCTCTCTCCCGTTCTTTCCTCCTTTCTCGCTCTCTCTCGTCTCCATCTGCCACTCTGTCCCTTGTGCTGTCTTTCCGCCGGTCTCTCTCCCTGTCCCTGTCCCTGTCCCTGTGCGACCTCACATCACGAGAGCCCGCTCTCTCTCCGCCAGCTCCGTCTCTGTCCTTTTCTAGGTCCCGGTGCGTCCTTCTTTCGCGATTGCCGTCTCCTTCCCCGTCTCTGTCCCTGTCCCCGTGTGATCTTCTCTCCTGAGCGCTTCCGTCCCTCTCTCTGTGCCGCCGCTCCACCGACGCCCCGCTCCGATGCGCCTTCGCCTCTTCGTCCCTCCTCGCTCTGTCCCTCCTCCTCGCCGCGTCCTCATCGTATCCTCCTCCCTGAAACGGAGTTGTCCACCGAGGGACATGACATGAGAAACGCTGCGGGAGAAGCGCTGACAGCGACAGCCGTCGCAACACGGCTACTGAGCCAACTCACCTGGATGTGCCTCTTTAAATCGTCTGATCTCCAGGTGTCGCGGAGATTTGTCATTTTCTACAACGAGAGCATTGGAACAGGGAGTTAAACTGCACCTCCATGCCATCCCCATCACTTGTCCCATCATCATGGACATATGTATGAGGTCCAGTGCCTTCATCCAGGCAGTAAAACTGTCCTAAAAATCAAGGTATGATAAAGCTATCATGCAAGCTGACAAAAAAAAAGCAAAAAACGGGCATGTTGGTATGAATTTCCTGTAAAACATGTTACTGATCGCAGCGGGACTGGACACAGACAGACAGAGTTAATCACCCGACAGCTTAGAGCTTTTCTTTCTTTTTCAGCTGCTGGGGTTCCCCCCGCGAGCTCTGGTTTACCTTTTCCGAATGCATTTTAAGAGGTTTCTTTGGTCTTCGTACAACTCCTCTCTTGGAGTCCTGAATAAAAAGTTTTTGGTTTTTTTTACTAATTTGTGTTTACACACTACGCCGCCATAACGCCGAGTGCATCTACTGCGCGTGCGCGACACTTCGAATCCATGGCGACACGCGTCATGTTGTCCTAACGACAGGGCGGGCACTGGATAGCAGAGTCATCGATGCGCTCCAATCAGAACTGCTCCGGAGAGAATTTCATAGAGGATGCTCAATCTATTATAGAGATATCGATTCATACGAATCTCCGTGGAATTTGGAAGTTAGACGGGATTTTTAAGTTTCCATGCTAACGATTTATCCCCGTCCGAAAATGGAAGCAGTCTTCATGTGCCAACATCATTTAAACTTACAGTTTTGGTAGGGATGTGAAGGGTTGTTCAAACGTCAACAACTGCCACTAAAACAGAGTTTGTTGTGCGAAGCCGAAGGTATTATGTTCGTGTTTAACAAAATCATGTATCTGCATTTAAAACAAAATGTTGTGTCATAGAACAGAAAGTCATGATTAATTCCGATAAAAATGTCATGATCATGATGATGTGGTGCATGTGCGACATTATTTATCTTCTCGGGTATCTTACTTACAGAGTTATTGATTGGTGCTGATATCATTCTGTGATTTTCTCTAAAGCAGATATAAATGTTGGGTATTAAAAGGTTACTTAAAATCACCAGGTCTTAAATGTTCAAATAAGAATGTTTTAGTCTTTTGGTTGCCAAAAAGTGCAATGTGCTGCAAACCGCAAACACCAGGGGGCGCGTTCGAGCTCCTCCGAAACCCGCGCTAGGGTCTGACCTATTATTCTACTGTAGTTTCCACGGGACGTTGGTGAAAGGGCTCGAACCCGCGACTCACTGAGCACGTGTTTTGAACATGAACGCAGCATTCGCACCATGTGTTCACTGTTTGTTCCGTAAGAGATAAATAAATACACAAATCACTAATACAATGCTTTTCAAATAAACATAACAATGTCGTGCCAATGAACTCCCATATTAACACAAAACATGACAATACACACATTGCACTGGATTCTCTGTCATTTTCAAACCAGTAACGTCCACATTTTTTCATTTATTCACTTAGCAGACGCTTTTCACCAAAGCAACTTCCAATGAGCTCTATGTAGTATTACCAGCCCACACACCTTATTCACTGCGGTGACTTACACTGCTAGATACACTACTTACACTGGTGACCCAGTGTAAGTAGTGTATCTAGCAGTGTAAGAAGAGATGGACTCACTGCATCTAGACCAGGGGTGTCCAAACTACGGCCCGCGGGTCAGTTTTTATTGGCCCGCAGCAAATTCTGAAAATATAATTGAATATGGCCCGCACATGGCGCTTGAGCTCAACTCTGTTGCACTTCTCAGTTTCAACACTAGATGGAGCCACACTTCCCTGCGCTGTCTGAAATCAAGTCTGCTTTTCCAAAGGCAGACCTTTCTGCTAAAAAGGAGAAATATGCTTCTGTAATTACATCTCTCGTGACAGAATTCAACCAGCGTTTTCAAGATTTTTCTGTCATTGAAAAACAAATCAAGCTGTTCTCGACCCCCTTCCTGGTGGATGCAGAAGAAGTGGAGGAGAGTCTGCAGTTAGAACTGATTGAAATGCAATGTGATGATTCTCTGAAGAGTCAACATCAGCTTCTCTCCCTCCCTGACTTCTATCAGAGTTTGGATCATGCCAAGTTTCCTCTGATGAGACGCCACGCAAAAAGAATGATGAGCCTGTTCGGCTCAACATACATATGTGAACAAACATTTTCTCTGTTAAATCAGAACAAAAGCAGACTGAGATCCAGAATGACTGATAGCCATCTCTGTGAAGTCCTTCGTGTCTCAACCACCAAACTTTCTCCTGACATCCCAGCCATCCTTCAATCCAAAGGACAGCATCACTGCTCCCACTGAGAGCAATGTTCTTCACATTATAGGTGAGTTAGAAATACACACAGTAATCATGTGTCAATATGTCACCTCTTGTGTGTGGCCCGGGCCTTTGCTTATTTTTCTGTATTTGGCCCTCACCAAAAAAACTTTGGACACCCCTGATCTAGACCTTTTGAAGGCATAACCAGGTATGCACTGTGCACAGCACATGCTAAGGATCAGAAGAGATGGGCTCACTGCAGTAAAAAGTGTTTGTTCACCAGAGCGAAAGTAAGATGGGATGTGAACAGAATGCATGAAAATTTGGATTTTTCACAGCTGCATTTCCGGGGCCTGGAGCCATTGAAACACTAAGACTCTTGAACGGATTGCACATAAACATGGAACACAAACAAACATTTTTGGAAGTCAGTGACACAAAGAATAAAGAAAAGATCTCCCACACACACAATCAGGGACTGATACAGTTCCATTTCTGCGATTAGATGTTGGTCATAACGGGTTTGAACAAAATTGCATGGGTTAAAAGCAGCTTCTGGGGGGGGAGTCACCAAAACAGGATCTCAAAAACATGATGTCGCACAATCGTGGATTGTTAAGAAACACACTTTTTGCAGTCAGAAGTCACAGAAACAGAAAGTCCCTGGAAGAGATCTCACGCAAACATGGATCGTTAACAGCCGCACTTTGCGCACAGCAGCGGAACGGATCTCATGCAAACATGGATCATCAACAGCCGCACTTTGCGCACAGTAGCAGAACAGATCTCATGCAAACATGGATCGTTAACAGCCGCACCTTACGCACAGCAGCGGAACAGATCTCATGCAAACATGGATCGTTAACACTCCCGCCTCAGAGGACTGGAGTCTCGGAAGCGGCGAGCTCTCCGCACAGATCTCACACAAACATGGATTGGCAGCGGTCGCACTTTTGAGGGCTGGAGCGCTGTCGGTTTCCAGGTGTCTCATCAACTCTTTTCGTCGGACACGCGGCAAAAGCTGTAGGATCACAATTTGTGGACATGATGTTTGTCGGCAGGATTTCCCGAGATATGTTTGCTACTTGACTTAATTTGTCCCGATTTTTTTTTTTTTTTTTGGATATGCACCATTCATTAGTTGTTGGGCACAGCTGCTTTTGCGCGTTTCTCGTGCGGTGAAGACGCTTCTCGTCGCTCGCGGGCGCCTCCGAACCACCCAGCCTTTCAACTTCTGGCACGAGAGCACAGGCGATGGAGCGCGCGCAGGGAGCGCAGCGCGCGTCCCCCTTGGACGCGCCCGAGGAGCCGCGGTCTACGATAAGCGATGTGGGTCGGACGTGGGCGCGCTTCGCCCGCACCTTCGCGCTCATCTTCCCCGTGTACGCGCTCGGCTTCCTGGGCTTCAGCTTCAGCTGGATCCTCATCGGAGCGGCGGCGCTCTTCTGGTGGAGGAAGAACCGGCGCGAGAAGACGAGCCGCCTGGACCGCGCGCTCGCCTACTTGGAGCTCGAGGAGACCCCCGTGCGACAGAAGCTCACCACCTCGGAGTTGCCCTCCTGGGTGAGTGAGTGAGTGTGTGTGTGTGAGAGAGAGAAGCCTGGAGTGTCCCGCGCTATCTGTCCGTCAATATTCATACTAGTTGATCAATAATTATTCATCACCTCAGCGATGGCCAGTTGCGCGGGGACAAGTGAAGTAGATTACAGCTACTCATCTTAAAAAGTAAATATAAAAATATGTAAAAATGCAAAAAAAAAAAGGCTTTAATTTTCCAACAAACAGAGAGAGAATTGTCAATTGTCAGTAACTGTTAATAATCTCACCATGAAACGTGGGGAAATGGGGACTCCCTTTGAATGAGATTGGAAATGATTATAACTGATCAATAATCTATCAGATACACAAATGCAAAGAGGAGGGATTGGGTTTAATTTTCCAATAAGCATGGAATTATCAATAGTCCATAATAGTAATTGTCAATAATTATCCCAAACCCATGATATTTTGGGACACATTTTGATGCAGTTATGGTTTAAAACTGTCAAAAATATAAAATAGCAACAAAAGGGTGTTTGTAGTATAATTTGTAACATGCATATTATTATTAGTGACAAGTGTCTTTCCCTTAAGTGAAGTTTGTGAACTCAGGGACAGTATGTCTATAAAGTATATGTGTGAGTTACTCTACATAGAGAGTGACAGGCCCTCCTTTTTAAACATGTAAAGAGAGCGTCTCCTAGGCAACCAGGAAGCATCTGTTGCACTCGGAGAGTCGCGCATGAGCCGGAACAGTAAGAAAACACAAGACATTGCTGAGCATCCACCTTCCACACTAAGTATTATTGCTAAGAGTTCCCCCCTGGCTGGTGTATGATGTGCTCCACTCTTTTTGGGTGGGGTTGGAAAAAAGTTTCATTTTGGGACAGAGGAATGTGTGTTAAACTGGTCCTGGATTGATTATCCGTGGCAACCAATCCGCATTGGGTTCAGATGATGTTATCAGCATTATCATATTTCATAAACACAAGACAGAATATGCTGGTTCATTAAAAGGTGCCCACACAAATGTGCGTGCGTGTGTACACACACACACGCACACACACACGCTCACAGTTTCACGTTGAATTCATCAGCTCACCTGACAGCCTGTCTGTGGAATGTGGGCGGAAACCAGAGGGACACTTGAGTCTGGACTCAAACCCACTGAAGCACCAGATCTGATTAGAAGATGATCATGTATAATATTGTATCTACTATTTACATTTAGTTTTTACTTTTAGTCAATGTTTTTTATCCAAAGTGACGTACAAGCCAAAGTACTTATATCCGTTTCCTTATTTGCAGAGTTCTTATCTGTCCAAAAATAACAACGAAAAATAAGTTGAGTAACAAGCAGCGTGTGGAGTAGTTGTTATAGTTGTTGCCTTGGAGTGAGAGCACCTGGGTTCAGATCCAATCTCCTGCTGTAGTTCCCTTGATCAAGCTGCTTACCCTGAACTGATGCAGTAAAAATGACCTATCAGTATAAATGGGTAAATCAGTGTGAGTAACTCGGTGTACAAACCTGACACTGTAAATCACCGATAAATGAATTCTTGTTCTTACTAATAACAACAATCGCCGTTTTATTATTCTTATTGTCACTTTATGGGACTTTTCAAATTTTTATTTACCCTAACGTTGGTCCTTCAGGAGAAGTGTGGGGAACGGGGCCGAGTTTATCATGGATCTCTGGTCAGACCGCTGACGGTCCCGTCCCAAAGTGAACGACCCTCGGACACCTTGCCCTTGTGAAGCGCTAAGCCACCCGCGCTGTCCCTCTGCAGCTGTCCCCGGTGACGGCCCTGGGCTAAGCCCTGCTAAAGCCGGTTCCACGCGGACCCAAGGAGACGTTCCTGCAGTCGACCGCTTTATTTTCAGTGGTGCAACAACAGGCTCGTCGCTTGTGTGGAACATACTTCCTCATTGCGGTAATTCTGTGCCAGACAGGTCCAGCAGGACGGCTGCGGTAAGAGAGAAGTAATTAGCATGTCATACAGGCCGCAGGTTTCTGCTTTGCGGTGCGTGGGCCTAAGCGCCACATTACACGCAAATGACTTGGGTTCAAATCCCACGCCTCCTGCAGTAGCCTTGATCAAGGCGCTCGTCATAAATTGATACTGCAAAGATTACCCTACTGCGTAAAGGGGTAAATCGGTGTAAGCCGTAGTGTACAGCCTTCACCTAGTAAGCTGCTTTACAGATGAACGTCAAAGGAATGGATAAATAAATCATTGATAATCTAAAGTATTATTAACCACTGATCTTTCCTTCCCATCTCGGGGTGTGTGTGATTTACTCTGTTTACACTGTTTTATTTCTAAGACACAGTGAGCCAGTGCGAGGGACTCAACCTGGCATAGTTCGATGGTAAATGATAGGAAGTTTATGCTGTAAACAAATTGACTCGAAGTAATTTGCACATTGGGGCCATTCCAGCTCTTACAGGGGCGCGTGGTCCCTCGGCTGCTCTCGAGGTGGAAATATGAATCCGTTTCCCACTTTTCTCTTTCGATTCCACGTTCTTGACGCTGCGGAGCCGGTTTGGCGACTCGGCTCTGCTGGTCCGGGGGGTGGGGGGGTGTCTTGGAGGAAAGGTGAGGAATTTGCGAGGGTGTTTGCCGGCAGCATCGCGTTCCTCACCCTGTACCGTGTTCCTCCAGCTGATGCCACATAACCGTGGGCTTTCTGCGAAGTACATCTGACACTCGGTCCTTCTCCATGTGCCTCTCGTAGCTCCAACGCAGGAAAGCCCTCGACGTGAAAATTTACTCATCTGTGGTATTTAATGACCTGCTAAATACAGCACTGAGTCCTGTGATAAACTCCCATAATGCACCTCTCTAGGGACCTCAACGGTTCCCTTCTGCTCAGTCCTTGCATGGTGCCACACGTGGATTTTTTTTTTTTTCTTTTTCTTTTTCAAAGTTCAGTATAAACAGACCCTATAATGGTTAAGGAAGTGAGTTTTTGGGTGCGTCTCAAGGCAGGATCTTCCCGATGGATCCAGACAGAATGACTGTGGTAAATGAGTGTCTGGGATGCTGACGATACAGTGATGAGACCTGTAGCTGAATCTCCTTCTTCTGGAAGGTCTACTGGTAAACTGTTAATGCCGGTTTTGTCATTTATTTCAAGTTATTTGCTAGTAATTTTTCGTTGTCTCTAACTGTACACTTTATATGCACTTATGTGTGTTTGTTTCCCTGCAGGGATTAATAAAGTACCATCGTGGCCCGACATCAGCGCAGGGATTGGTTTGTCATAGAAACAGGCTGTTGTGTCCAATTTCTCAGCCCACTGAGGGTCTCCGTGAGGAGCGAGGAGACAATAATGGTGCAGCTTGTGTTTAAACTGAGCCGAAATCTCTGGGATAATTAGAGAAAATTAGTTCTGTTCTTTGCTCGTTATTGTTTTTCTTTAAGTTTTCGTGTTTATTTAAAATTAATGGATATTTTCATTTCAAAACTCATAGGTGCACATTTTCATTACAGCCCGTTTTAGAGCTGTCGCCTTGCAGTCGGGAGGTTGTTGGTTAAAATCCCACTCCAGTACTACCCTTGATAAAGGTACTTGATGTGTATCTGGGCCAGATGGTAGTGTAGTGGTTAGAACTTCTCCTTTTGGACCCAAAGGTTGTAGGTTCCACCCTCACCTCCAGCTGCAGTTCCCTTGAACAAGGTACTTACCCTAAATTACTCCAGTAAAATTACCCAGCTGTGTAAGTGGGTAAATAATTATAAATACCTTAACATTATAAGTAGCTTTGGAGAAAAGTGTCAGAAAAGGAATAAGTGTGAGTGTACCTGTCATGACCCAATGACCCTGCTGTATGAATGCGTAAATCACTGCAAGTAGCTTAGTGTACAAACCTCACATTGTAAGTTACCTTTGACAAAGACATCAGCTGAAAGAGACTGATGAAAATGTAAAAGAATATTTTCAAAGTAATACAAAAAAATTGTAGAAATACTGAATATTCTGGGTTTATTGTTAAGAGGCTGGACTTCTGAGCCATTGTTTGTAGTTCGAGTCCCTGCTTTTGTTCAGTTCAACGCCCTGTCCTGTGGAACGCTAACACCTTGTCCGCTCTTCAGTTTGAGTGGTTTTCAAACTTTCCCTGCCCGTTCTCACAGAACCCTTTCTTAGATGTTGTCTAATAAAAGTCTGACAGCACAAGGAGATGGTTGTTAGGTCCCGCCTGAGTGTACCTGATATTATGCCCTACGTTCCGAGGGGTTGATCTGGGGTTGCTGGAAAAATGGTGACTGATCCTCGATGGAAGGACATGTTATTTCACACTTCACAGATTCGTTTGCTTTTTCATCTCCACGCTCTTCTCATCTGTATGTTCAAGAATTTAAAAAAAAGACCCAGTTCTATAGATGTGTTCCGACTAGGGAGTTATACAATGTGCCTTTGTGTTTTCATTACATAGTGTAATATCCCGTTAATACATGACATTTTCTTGAGATGTTTGAGTGTTTTTTTTTTTGGGGGGGGGATTACTTGCATGTATTCCTTTATCAGACACTTTTCTCCAAAGCAATGTACATCTCATAGAAAATACAATGTGTTCATTACATTAGCAGAACGAGACACTTAGATGCAGACGTGTGATTCTTAAGTGCAGTTAGTTTGTTTCTTTCCACCATATGAACCAATGTTCATCACACGAGTAGCTGCATAAAACTTTATGAGAATCTCAAGGATTCCTGATCACCTTCCTAGTAATTTTATATTTTGAACTTTATATAAACATTTATGTTACATTACAGAAGTAGCTGTGCAAAGGTTAATTTGGGCATCATCTTAAAGTTACGGTGCATGGCCATTTACAGCTTACATGAATCTAAGAGATGCTGGGCAAAGTGAGTCTGTAAGAGGTGAGTTTGAAGACCCTTTATAAATGTGGACAGAGATTCAGCAGTTCTGAGTGGGAGGGGGAGGTCGTTCCACCACAACGGAGCCAGAACCGAGAACCTCCGTGTTTTACCTTTCGTGCACGGGACCACCAAGCGGGCAGATGCGGAAGAGTGTAGCAGTCTGGTTGGGGTGTAGCGGATGATCAAGTCTTGTAGATGTCTGGGATCAGTTCTGCTGATGCATTTGTAGGCCATAACCAGGGCTTATTAAATAGTTAATAAACACTTCTTTCTGCTTGTCATACCTTTGAACACAAAGCATGGGGCGGTACGGTGGCACAGCGAGTCGCGCTGCTGTCTCACAGCACCTGAGAGTTCGATCCCCACTCAGTCTGTATGGAGTTTGTATGTTCTCCCCGTGTCTGCGTGGGTTTCTTCCGGGTGCTCTGGTTTCCTCCCACAGTCCAAAGACATGCTGTTCAGGTTCACTCATAGTGTGTGTGTGTGTGTGTGTGTGTGTGTGTGTGTGTGTGTGTGTGTGTTCCACCGATGTATGGATGAGTGACCCAGTGTAAGCACTGTATCTAGCAGTGTAAGTCACTGTGGTGAATAAGGTGTGTGGACTGATAACACTACAGAGTTCATTGGAAGTCGCTTTGGACAAAAGCGTCTGCTAAATGAATGTAAATGTAAAGTCCACTGGTGCCCATGGGTGTGTAGGGTGTGTGTGCCATGTTCACAAGCACTGTGACGTGTTGCAGGTGGAAGGCACCTGGAGACTCTTTATAGCACGGTGCTGATGTGCGTCCTACACTTTGGGTCGGTGTGTGTGCCTGCTGTTTACAGAAGCCTCGTGCTGCCTGGGATCAGCGGCCCAGTCATCGCCACCAGTCACGCTGTCGGTTAGGCACGGCAAGCACTTTCTCCCCATATATGGGCATTTGTGGCGTACTCGTGTGTGTGTGTGGATAGGTTGGCTAATGTGACATACGGTGTAAGAGCTCGTCGCTCTCGTGCATTTCCACCACAGGATACCCCAAGGAGACCGTAGGCCTCCAGTTGCTGTTTTTCCCACAAATATGAGCATCATCTCCTCCAATAAAACACACACTGGCGTGAGGAAAAAGTTTGTGACCCCTTTGAAATGACCCAGATTTCTCCGTGAAGGGCTCGTGAGAGCGCATCTTCATCTAAGTCATAAGAATAAATACAGACACTCTTATAGAACAAGCAACACCCACTTCACATAGAGCTTTATTGAAAAAATGGTTAAAAGTTATGTTGGGTCACTGATGGGGGAAAAAGTTTGAATTTTTAGAATAATGATGCCTTCAAAAGGGGGGGGGGGAAGTGGAGGTAAATATTCCAGTTTGTACTTTTTCCTACAGCCTTGACTGATTAAGCCATTTGTTAAATATAAAAATATTTAAATATAAATATATGATAGGATTAAACTTTAGTCAGATTTCTCTGAAATTTTGTTTTGCATCGTTGCAGCTCCGTCCATCAACGCCACATATTACACACATTACGTATCACACAAAGTATATACTGTGTATTACGTGTACTGTAATATTCGTATATCAGGGCAAAAACACAAAGGTATGGGGGTGAACAGAATGAACAAGTGAATAAACAGATAAATCTTTGCTTTTCAAATGAATACACACAATATGTGCAACTAAAATGTTGAGTGGTACATAAGACTCATTATTTATTATTACTATTATCACTTAATTGAACATTGGATCATACTTTCCTGCCTTTTGTGCAGAAAATTCCCCGAACTGTCCTCACAGCTGTGTATAAGTGTGTGTGTGTGTGTGTGTGTGTGTGTGGTGTACAGATATACTATATACACATCCAGATGTACAAACTCATACACACAGTTATATGTATATAGCTATGAGAAAAACATCTATGTACAAGAAGGGAAATGACGACTGGAGAGGAAGACAACAGCGGCGTCCTGATTTTGTTTTTCCACTGAGCGCGAAGCGACGTGCATTTATTGGGCCGTCGCTTATTTTTAGATAGGTGTGTAATTTCTGTTTTTTTTTTTTTTAACACATAAAATAGTTCCTTGCATGTTTGAGATATTTTGCCCGCTCTGTTATCACGTCGATAAGAGATTTCGTCCTTGGAGAGCACCAGGCCCGTCGAAACTGGGTCTTTTTGTTTGCGCGCAACGAGTCGGCGAGGAACTTGCCGGAAACTCTCCAATATTTTCAATCTGGGTTTTTTTTTTTTTTTTTTTTTTTTTAAAAGTGGAGTTCTGTAGCTGTATGAGAGCTCATGGCTCCTCTGGAGACGCACAGGCGACAGTGTCCTGCTTTGAAAAGCAACTTTGGCCTTTTCTCCAAAAGAAGAGGCTCAGAACTCATGGCGTTGATGCGCCCATTTTTATTATACACTCATATTTTCTGTAGATATCAGGTTCACACTTCAGTGCGTTTTCTCCTTAAGGTCCAACAGAGGAGCTCCTCTCTGCTGTGACCAGTGTCCAACATCTCACCGTGACCCTTCCTTTGCCCCGTCACGCCGTCGCTCCTGCAGCCCGATGTGTGGCACCATTTGTACACCCTGCGCTCAGAGAGAATTATTATTATTATTATTATTATTATTATTATTACTCGTTCTTGCCTTGCACCCAGTGATGAGTGGGATGGGCTCCAGACCCCCATGACCCTGACTAGGAGAGGTGGTTAATGAAAATGCATAGCTTGCTGGATTTGTTGTTTGTTTTTATTATTAATAATAATATCATCACCATCAATGTTCCAGTTTAAGGACTGAAGAGTTCTGTTGCCTGGGAATGAATCCCAGTTGCTGGTGGAAAGTCTTAAAAATAGCAAGTTACCACTGAGTATGAGCTGCTCCCCCCCCCCCCCCAAAATAAAGTGTTTTTACTTAAAGGGGGATGCGGCCTTCCTGCCGTCCCCATGTCTCCGAGGGACGGGTCTGCTGCATTATTTATTTCCCTTCCTCCCGGATGCTGTTTTAACGACGGACCACTTTTGGCACACCGACACCCCGCTGCACATCTGAGTAAATGGGTTACTGCGGTGTTACCGCGGTTCACCTCGCAGGAATTCCACCTGCACATTTCTGTGCCTCCCAGTGGTCCAGTTATTGTTTAATTATATTATTCATCATTAATTATGACAACGTTCCCCTCAAAAGCACAATGCGCACACTTTAGAGGTGAAGCTGACCGGCTGGATCCTTGGCTACGGCTCACAAAAATAGTACTTATGAGAATAATGTAAATAATAACACTGGTGGGAGCTTTTTGTCTTGTATAAACCTGCCATTGTATGTCACTTTGGATGCGGGCATCAACTAAAGAAACAAACAAACAAAAGTGATTATTATTCTTGCTAAAATCATTTCTAAATAGATAATTACTATGAAAAATTGTTTATGCATTATTTAAATTATTAATGTATCCAAATTAGTTTAACAAAAATAAATATTGTTCAGAAATTAAAATTGTTACAATTGTTGTTGAAACCACTGTGTAGAATACGGTGCTTCATACTGTAAAAAGGATGTAAAATGAGGGTATGAAAAATGCAGAATGACATACAGATGAATCCTTACTAAGAACGACAGTAATGACAGAGAGCAGCAAAAGGCTACAGTGCGGGAGCAGCAATGGGCCTGAAGGAGCTGGGTTCGAATCCCACCCCCACCTACAAATAAGTAACAGTTAATGCCAGTAATTTAGTCTGATACAGAAGCAGCTCTCGCTGTAATTCTGCGGTCTTCCTATTGCTGTACCCTGGCTTCCTGTGGTGAAACACTCCGATACCCAACTATATTTACTTTTATTAATTTAGCTGCAACTTGTGATTCACTCATTTGTCCAACAAGGTGGTTCTTACTCTCTTTTTACTGTATCAAGCACCTTGGTCAGGGGTACCGCAGCCCGTGCGATTGAAACCTGGTGCAAGGTGATGGCTCTAACCGCTACGCCACCTGCTGCCCTCGTGCAGAATTGCACTGTCTGACTGCGCAAGTGTGTGAGAGGAGAGCGTCTGCATGGAGTACCTTAATAATTCTTCCCAAGCAGGAGGGGATCATGGGAAGCGAAGTGGGACGCGTGAGGTTTGAGGAGCAAACATTGCAACACGTGTACGTGTGTTCATTGACGTGCGAACGCAAGGGTCTCGGAAGATGAAGGGGAAGAGCTGCTCTCAGCGCAGTGTCGCAGCAGGGGCGCCACCCCCCAGTGGAGTGAGTCAGCTGTCGGCAACCCGACCCGTCGAGTTCTTCCGCCAGGACCAGTTCCCGGCGGTCGTCGGTGCTGGGAGCGGCACCGGCTCTTTGTGTGCGTGCTCCGCCGACGGCGTGCGCTCTTGTTTTTGAACTTGGAACAAGGGCTCGTGACCCCGGCGCATGCCCAACACCCCTTGGTCAGAGGCTCCGCCCACAAGCGCACTCCCAACAGGACGAAAACCAATGGTTCTGGTTTCGTTTACATCAGCAGACGAATGTTTGTAATAAAACAGGTGGCGAAGTGCTTGTAGTTTCTGCACCTGGAGGTCGCAGGTTCAAATCCCACCACCTCTTTGGCACTTGCCCTGAGCTGATGCAGTAAAAAATTACTCTGCTGTAGAGGTAGTGGGAGGAGGGGTAATGCCCTTCATTTGGATATTTACCTGAACTGATAAAACTGTAAAAATTACCCTGCTGTTATGGGTGAGTAATTGTAAGTAGCTTAATGCTCTCGTGAAAAGCATGGGGTAAATGTAGTAAAGTAGGGAGGTTACACAGGAGATGATGGGTTCCAACAGGGCTCTGTGTGTGTGTGTGTGTGTGTGTGTGTGTGTGTGTGTGTGAGAGAACCTGCTGTGTGTTTGAGAGCCGGTGTTTTTGAGACAGCTGTGCTGGAGATGCTGATGCTTGTTACTTGAGTTGCCATGGAACGAGGTATACATCTACTGGGCTGTGTGTCGCCACTCCTCAGAGCAGCTGATCGGCCACTGTCCCCCTGCCTTTCATCAGCGGTGTCCTCCCCTCCCTGAAGCCAGTTACACAAACTGATATATTTATATTCTTTCTAATATTAATTATTGTAATATACAATGCACAAAGGCTATAATAATTATTGCTCTGAATGTGAAGAGCTTCAATATTTAAGCTTTTTGTGATATTTTATGCTGTACTGCATGATTCGGAAAAGTTGAAGTGTTTTAGTAATTAGGAAAAAATCTATCTATAATAAAATCTATTTGTTTTAATGTCAAATTAATAACACAAACTTTGCAAAGCGCTCTTGGCTCTTTGAAATGATGATTTACAAATTCCAGCCCTGTTTTTTTTTATGAGTAATTCTCTGAACAATGATCGTGGCACAGATTTTTTTATTATTGTTATTATTACTGATTCTGTTTATTCCTGTAAACTGAGCACTGATTGAAAGCAGCCTTTTGACCATGATTAATGATGTCCTTTACATCACAGGTTCACTTTCCAGACGTGGAGCGGGTGGAATGGCTCAACAAGGTAAAGATGTTTGTTTGTGTGTGTGTGAGTGAGAGAAAGAGCGAGAGAGAAGACTCAGTGCATTTCTACCTCTCTGTATCTCTCTGCCATGTGGCATTGCTGCTGCAGGTGTTGCGATGACACCTGGCCTCTTTAAACCCATTGTGACCCCCCCGACCCCCAGCGCTACACCAGTTCAATTCCCCTTACAGTGTACTTGTAACTCCTGTACAGCGTCTTTCCTTTACCTGTCCTACTTTAGTGTGACTGCAGCACTCTTACCCCAGTAGAGCCTCGGTGTGACTCTGCTGCGGTGTAACAGTGCAGAGGACCCATCGTGCTCTTCCTGTGAGTTCATCAGCATCTCAGCAGCACCACCTACACAGCAAGATTGTGGCGTGTAATTCGGACGAAGTGTAGATGGTACCCAGGTTATCTTTCCAGACCGATCTGACAGCCACTGAATGAACGTCCTCATTAGTGATTTTGGCCTGGTGTCCTGTCCAGGGTGCACCGCACACCCTGTACCTGCGTGATGGACTGTGGACCTACATGACCCTGCACTGTAGAAGAAATTATTAATGATGGGTGGATGGATGGAGTTTTCTTTTCGGTCGACCCACACCTCCCTCCCTCCCTCTCACCCTTCAGACAGTGAAACAGATGTGGCCCTACATCTGCCAGTTTGTGGACAAGCTGTTCCACGAGACCATCGAGCCAGCAGTGAAGGGAGCCAACCCTCACCTCAACACCTTCGGTTTCACCAAGGTTGACTTGGGAGACAAGGTAAGGAGCGCACCACCTTCTGGTGCACCTCAGTGTTTGTCATAGTTCCCAAAAACCAGGCTCCTCCCCTTTCTCACACTTCTCTCTAACATGACCACGAAAGAACCAGCTCCTCCTATTTTTACTCCTTTCACTTTCTGTAACACGAACTTCTCACTTTTCCCTGTCAATCGTCACTGGTCCCTCCCATTATTTACACATCGCTTTCTTACATTTTCTCCATCAGTCATTATCATTATTATTAGTAGTAGTAGTAGCAGAAGTATTATAATGTCATAAATTATGTATAATACTATGTGTTGTGCAGTTAAACACAAACGCACACGCTGTCTGAAACTGCTTCTCCCAAGCGGGGTTGCGGCAATCCAGAGCCTAACCCTGCAACACAGGGCACAAGGCTGGAGGGGGAGGGGACACACCCAGGACAGGATGCCAGTCAGTTGCAAGGCACCCCAAGCAGGACTCGAACCCCAGACCTACTGGAGAGCAGGACCCGGCCAAACCCGCTGCGCCACCGCATCCCCCTACAGTTAGACATATATACAATATGTCATATTTTAACATATAGTACCACTATTATTGATGTAGAACAAATTTCGGAGAAATGTGAATAAGTTTAATGGTGTTGTATTGTTTTCTATAAAACAATACAAAAGAAATCATTCCTGGTGTTCTGTACACCTGGATTCTGAACTGTCCGTCAGACAGTTAAAACGTCACACTTCCCCCCTCCCCTGTCCCGATTAGCCCCTCAGGATCAATGGTGTGAAGGTGTACAACGAGAACGTGGACAAGAGGCAGATCATCATGGACCTGGAGATCAGGTGAGCCCAGGGTCCACCTTTCCGAGTGCCACTTATGAGCTCCGCTCTTTGCTGAAGTTGGAAAATTTTGTTAGCTTGGGAATTTTTCCACCTTGTTCCTTTGTCGTCTTTTTTCAGCTTTGCAGGCAACACAGAAATCGACGTGGATATCAAGCGATACTACTGCAGAGCTGGGATCAAGAGCATACAGGTGAGGGCAGCTCTACTTCTGACCTTCGCAGAGCAACACATTTGGCACCTGGTGTGAGACAATCAGTTGTTTGTACAATCATGTGCCGATTAACGACGTTTCACTTAATGACTGACCGCATGTACTGTACGACATTGGTCCCATAACGTTATAATGGAGCTGAAAAATTCTTATTGACATTAGTCCATAAGATGTTGCAGCGCAACGTGTTACTCACGTGTTCACGGTGCTGCTGTAAAGAAACCTACTGCACTGCCGGTTGTATAAAAGTATAGCACATACAATTATGTACTATACATAATACTGGATAATGATCATAATAAACACCTATGTTACTGGTTTATGTATTTACTATACTGTACTTTTTATCGCTTTTTTATCGAGTGTACTTTCTACTTATAAAAAATTTACTGTAAAACAATATACTGTGTTATGCCGGCAGCAGCATCATAAATCTCATATTTACCGCATCTTTTAAATGCATCGAGGCTATACCATCTAGGTGTGTATAAGTACACTCTATGATAGGCGATTTTGCCGTTGTGCGAGCGACTCGTTTCTCAGAACATTTCCCCGTCGTTAAGCCACGCATGTCAATATATCAGAAGTCATTTTTCCAATAAGTCGTCATAGATAAACGCTTAATATTGCAGACGTCCTTCAGTTTCTTCGCAAATTAAATTCTGGAAAAAATATCAGGTGTAGCTCCAATAAAAGTTGTTGATAAAGATTGTAATTTTGCGGCGTTAAATCGAAAACAACTTTAAAATGCATTAAAATAGAAGTAACATTTCCACAAGTTCCTGTGCAGTGTTGATCGTTGACTGATTTATCGCCCAAACATGTGGAACACAGAAGCACCAGCCACGAGTGGTAAACACCATAGAAGCGATTTGAATTAAGGTGGTCCCGTTGGGGCGCTCTTTACCGCCATCTATCCGCCTGGAGGGTAATCGCGGGTTACGGACGGAAACTTTCGGAAATGGTTAAGCGAAGAAAATCCAGTGGATTAAATAAGAAGGGACGTATTTGTGTGTGTGAAAATTTGACATTCGTCACAAGTTGTGGTTGTATTGTGCTCACACCTGAAATTGCTGTGTACACACCCCCTCAGCCACACTCCTTTCACACACACAGGTGTGCGGAGCGCCCCCGGTGTTGATGTGTGGTCACCGAGCTCTGAATTTAAGCGTTTTTATTTCTCTTTAAATGCGCTGACGAGTCGGGGAGAAGACTCTCATCAGCATTTTGCGTCGTAAACAGCGGCAGCAATACGGCCCGATAATGTTGCCTTCAGCACAACGTGCTCTCGATGGGTTTAATGACTTTTCGATGCTGTTGCTTCTTAGCGTCCTTGGTATTTCGCAGAAGCTTCCGACGACAAGGGAATAAATTTCATGTCCCATAAGAGGAGCAATGAAATTGTGTTAATTGCGTGTAACCCTCATACCGTATTAATGTACCTCGACACACACATTTCTCTTCTATTTCTCTCTGGCTCTGACGTTTATTTTCTCAGACGTTTATCGTCCCGTCTGATTTATTTCTCATGTCTTTCGATGGATTTCTTTTTTTGGCTTTTGAAACGTAGTGGATGGTGGAGAAGGAGGAGGAAACTTTACAGAGGCCATTTAAGGTTAAAAAAAAAAAAAAAAATGCAGGACTCTGGGAAGATCTAGGCGTTACCTTCCCCTCGGTGGCTCCTTGGCAGGCGGTCTCATCCTTCGCCGCCCTGAAACACTCATGTTTATACAGCAGACATCCACATCGCCGTCGTCTCTCTCACACACGCACACCAGGGCTCAGCTCTAGTGGTGAAGCTGCACTAAATATATCTGCAGTGAAAGTGGATTGAGTTTGTCAGTCATCTCCCAGCACAGTCACGCAGTTAGTGTTCACACAGGCTCTATGCTGTTATGAAGTGTGTGTGTGTGTGTGTGTGTGTGTGTGTGTGTGTGTGTGTGTTCACGGTCGCGCATTCGCATCTTTCAGCTCCAAGGCGTTGTGAGGGTCATCATGGAGCCGCTGCTGGGGGACGTCCCACTGGTGGGGGCCCTGTCCATCTTCTTCCTCAAGAAGCCAGTGAGTACCTCAATCGTGCACTGTGCATTTGCTGTAGCGCTTACACACCCTCCTGTCCGTCATGGGGCACACAGTGTGACGGTACCATGCATCACGACTCCTCACCCATCACAACTGCTCCCTTATCAGTCATCTGTAGTTAATTACCTCCGATTCCATTTGTGCTCTGGAAGTAGTGGCCCTGAAAGATAGAGTAAAAATTACCCTGCTGTATAAATGGGTCGTTTTAGTGAGTAGCTTAGTGTTTAAACCTAATTGTCTTGTAGGCAAATTGCAGCTGAATGAATTAATATCAATAAATTAATTATGTAAAATAGTTATTAATGCTGCAGATGTTTTCTTCTTATCACTGGATGAGCGTGACCCATTGGTGCGAGGGACATAGTGTGCAACATTTAAACACTCGTTTAACTACTGCACTCAGTACGAATTGAAACAGTAAAGAATTACCTTGCTGTGTACATGGTAAATCACTCTAAGTACCTTGTTGCGAGGGGGTGCGGTGGCGCAGTGGGTTGGACCGGGTCCTGCTCTCTGGTGGGTCTGGGGTTCGAGCCCCGCTTGGTGCCTTGTGATGGACTGGCGTCCTGTCCGGGGTGTGTCCCTTCCCCCCTACACCCCGTGTTGCCAGGTTAGGCTCCAGCTTGCCGCGACCCCCCATGGGGCAAGCAGTTCAGACGGTGTGTGTGTATACGTGTACCTTGTTGTGCAAAACCTGATCTTTTAGGTTTAAAAAAAAAAAAATGTTAATATGAACCAGTTCGTTGTCATTCTGGGTAGGAGTGTTCTTGGTAACCCCCCCCAGCAGCCACCTTGGATACCCCCCCAACACCCACGGTGCCTTAGCAGAAACCCCAGTGGCCCTCAATAAATATGAGGGCAGTACCCTCGCTGACTGGCTGAGCCACATGTCACAGGGGTCATTCGTTAGTTATATTTATTTATTTATAAGACACTTTGTCCAAAGCAACTTCCAACGAACTCGATGTAGTGTTATGAGCCCACACCCCTTATTCACCGCAGTGACTTACACTGCTAGATACACTACTTACACTGGGTCACTCATCCATACATCAGTGGAACACACACTCTTTGGGGGAACCTGAACAGCAGACCTTTGTAGTGTGGGAGGAAACCAGAGCACCGGAGGAAACCCACACGGACACGGTGAGAACATGCAAACTCCACATAGGCTGAGCAGGGATCAAACCCATGTCCTCTCGCACCACCCAGGCACTGTGAGACAGTACTCACTATGTCAGCATGCTACCCACGGAGAGCACTGATGCTAGGGTTAGTAAACCACAGAATCACTGCTGTCCGGTGGGACGTGTTTCTGCATTTTGGCCCTTCTGGGTCCTGTGGCAAGTCCTGCTACCCTCCGCTACAAGACGATGGGGTGGACAAAACTGCAGGGATCTGTTTACACCACGCATTCCATCGGAGTGACGCCCAGCAATTACTAAACAATAAGTGACGGAACAGGCACCTCTGTGTTCGGTTGCAGTGCCGCCCTGGTGCTCGCAATGTGTACGGAATGCAGGCCGTCGCCTCGAAGCCCAAGGACCTTCGCTAAAACACTCATCCGCAATTGAAACCGTGAAATAAAGCCGCTGTAAAAAGGGGTAAATGAGCGTAGCATGATGTAAACACATGAAACTGTAAAAACTGTCACTTTGACCCAAACACTGAATAATAATAATAAAATGTAGATATTATTATTAATAATAATGAATTATTATTACTGTTTTGTTCCATTCCCCAGTCGGGCAACGTGGTGGCACAGCAGGTAGTGCTGGTGCCCCACAGGAATTGTCCATTTAAGAGGAGAAAAGAACACAGGACTAACAGGGTAAAAGCTAGTCGAGTAATGGGGTGTCATTAATTTATATTCCCATAATGCACTGCTTTCCAGGGCTTTCTAACTTCCATGCCTTATGTGTCCTTTTTCAGTTTGCAAATGTACAGTTATTGTCCCCATGTCCCGTGTAGTAGCCCGGGGGCGTCCTCACACACTCATGTCTGATTCAGTAAAAACCCAAGGCTACGCCCAACCGTCACGTGAATGCCGTAATGCAGAAGAGCGGCCGTCCCGAGTGACGGTTTACACTGGGCTTTAAGCGTCCCCCTTCTCACTTAGAATGGATGGTGTTCTTGGAGGGAGCAGCTGGTAGCGTAGCGCTTAGCTCCGCTGCCTTTGGAGCCAAAGGTCACAGGTTTGAGTCTCACCTCCGGCTGTAGTACCCTTGAGCGAGGTACTTACCCTAAATTGCTCCAGTTAAACTACCCAGCTGTATAAATGGGTAAATACTTGTAAGGATTGTGTCCGTGCACTGTGTCTTGTGAGATGAGCTGGTGTTACCATGCGCTTTCTTTCTACTGGGGTCGCAGAAGGGAATGTTCCGGCACAGGCAAATGTCCCCACCATTTGTTTGTAGGGAAATTCTGGGTGGACAGGGGCGTGACCCAGCCTGCGCTGTCCCAGCATCGTCTCCGCAGCGTCCTGGTGATGTCGGTTCGATGTCTCTTGTATGGGCGCAGTGGTCCTTCTCTGCGGTGTCTCTGCAGAGTCCAGAAGGCAATGAGACGATCCGCATATTGATCCTCTCTATTTATATCATCGGGAGACACAGGAAACTCTGCCTGCAGCAAGAAGACGGATGAAGAATAAAATTTTTTTTCACTTTAGTGTTTTTTTTTTTTTTTTCCCTTCAGCCCTTGATGGGAATTAAATCATCTGTATTTGGTTTCGCTTCAACCTTTGCTTTAACTTGGAGGTCATCGCTGGCGGTACCAGAAGGTTCCGGCGACCTCCTCTGCGCTGCAGAGCCGTTACCATGCTCCGAGCTCAAGGACCAGGTTCAAAAGAGGAACCACAGGTGTCGGTCAAGTGAGGAACTTAGTAACTGAGTCCTCAGGAGGGGCACTGGGAGGGGGTCCGTGTCACAGTTAGTCTCACGTCGCGGTTAAAGTCTCACATCGCAGCTGTATTGATTCTCCCATTAGGATGCCTGCTCAAGGTCTTTAAGCCCCGCCCACTACCCCCCCTCAATCTCAATCCCCGTTCGGGGCAGGTTCCTCTGCTGGGGTGTCTCTCCATGGTAACAGCGCACACGGGCCACTCCGATCGGCGACTCGCCGCTCTTCGCTTGTCTATAAACTCACTGGATGTTTCACTGACGGAGCTGATGATCTGCAGCAGACCCAGCGACTGCTGGAAAGGGTTCGAGGTTCCGTTCCAGACTCATGGGTGCAGCTTGATTCTGTTTGGTTAGTGCCAGAATTACTGTCAAAGCCAGCATGTCCTCTGCGTGCAAACCCACAGTACCAGTAACAACACACACACACATTTTCAGAACCGCTTGTCCCATACGGGGTCACGGGGAACCGGAGCCTACCCGGTAACACAGGGCGTAAGGCCGAAAGGGGAGGGGGACACACCCAGGACGGGACGCCAGTCCGTCGCAAGGCACCCCAAGCGGGACTCGAAGCCCAGACCCACCGGAGAGCAGGACCGTGGTCCAACCCACTGTGCCACCGCACCCCCTCCAGTAACAACACTTTTCTTCAAAGTGCCGTACCCATCGCAGGAAATAAGTATATTTCACCAACAGGCGACCAGATATGGTTGCGGATATGCGACTCAGTTCGCCTAATGTTATTGGCAGCTGATAGTGTAGTGGTTAGAGCTGCTGCCTTTGGACTTGAAAGGTTACAGGTTCAAATCCCTCCTGCAGTACCCTTGAGCAAGGTACTTATGCTAAATTGCTCCGGTAAAATTACCCAGCTGTATAAATGGGTTAATTATTGTGAGTTGCTTTGGGGCAAAGCTTCAGCTAAATGTTTAAAACTGCATATAGAATTGGCAGTGTGATATATTTTTTTTTTTTTTTGAAAAACAGACAATAATAACAAAAAATTCCCCAAGTAGCAGCGTATGGAATTGACAGAAAATTCAAAAGATAATCGCTTAATGAAAGTTCTGCTGGAAGGGAAATTAGGAGAGAAGTGAGTCAAGAGTTGAGTTTTCAGACTCTTCTTTAATGTTGAAAGGGACTCAGCAGCTCCGAGGGACAGAGGGAGCTCATTCCACTGCATGGGAGCCCAAACAGAAAAGCGTTGTACTTTCGATTTTTGACTGTTCGACCTCTTGTACGGGACCCCTAACATGTCAACAAAAGTTACTGTCTTACTGTTGACTCCCAAGCAGCGGTGCCCAGACTGTTGACTGACTAGTGGCCCAGTGGCTGGAGACGTGAGGTGAGGCACGTAGACGTGGGCCTCGTGGGCGTTTGCAGCTCTTCTCGAACCCGTCTAATTGGGCCGATTTGTGGAAAAACGTCATTATGTAACCCTTCACTGATACTCTACGTACACTTGTATTATGAGATCAAGTGTTCCAAGTTTGGTTCTCGACCCGCTGTGTCGTTCCTCTACGGCTCCTCTCCCAGACATGGCCACTCCCCGGGTGCAGCGTTAATCTCACAGCAACCCCCGTGAGCACCGTGATGTCCGTCTCCGGCGCGCCGCCGACAGGGGTCGCGACCCTGCGGTTATGAGCAACTCCTTCAGCGTTTGACCCTTGACCGATGACCCACTGACCCCTTCTGTTAAATCCCTCCGTTCTGTCCTGTTTCTGTCGTAACCATAGCGACGGGCAGTGGAAAAAGTCCCACGTCCAGTTATAGCTGCAGCTGGCCACAAGGGCTATTTATAGAGGGTTCGAGACCCAAGAGCAGCGAGAGGCTCTGCCACCTTTTGTCCTGGCAGGGTGTGAATCTGTGGAACAACAGGAATGTGAGTCACACATGGAAAGTGTTTCAAAGGGCTGCGATGGGAGGAGCCTGATGGGTCCTTGGTGGCGTTTTAGTTGACGTTCAGAAGGGGGCGTAGTGCTTAGAGCTGCTGCCTCTGGACTTGAATGACCCAGGTCCAATCCCATCTGCTGTGGTACCCTTGATCCAGGTACTTACCCTGGACTGATAGAGTAAAAATTACCCAGCTCTCTCAATAAAATATGTAAAATATTGAGAAAGCCATTAATGAATGTCAGTGATAGTGAATAAATGCAAATGCCTACCTTGGAGGTAAGATACCATGATTTCACATTTAGTTTATACCTTTAGCATTTATTTGATCATCTTAATGTTTATTGAGCCCTTCATTTTTCTCCAATTTACATTTATTCATTTCACTGTCACATTTCTACAATTGCACTTACAATTATTCATCAATTTATACATCTGGGTAATTTTAATGGGAGCAATTTAGGGTAGGTACCTTCTTCAAGGGTACTACACCAGGAGCTGGGATTCAAACCCTTGACCTTTGGGTCCAAAGGCAGCAGCTCTCACCACTGCACTGCCAGTTGTTTCGTTCTCATTAATATCCATATTTAAAGAGTATACATGTGTTACTTTGTGCTTTCGCACCCCTGGCTTTTGTTTGCAGCTGATCTGACTTTCCCCAAAGACTGTCCGTGTACCACGGTACAGAAACTAGGTGTACCCTTGTCGAGGGGAGAAGTTGTAAAATGACAGACAAAGCGCTTCTGGCAGCTCCGTTCTACCACAGCGTTGATGGGTTTCAGCCCCATGGAAAGGTACAACGGAAGGGCCCCCCTTCCCACCCAGGGGGAGGGTTAGCAGTTTAGCTGTGCTGTGGTTTGGACACACACCTGGACATGCATGTGGACATTATCATGTTCATCTGATGCTTTTCTCCAAAGCCACTTACAATTGTTCACACGTTTATACAGCACAGTAATTTTGCTGGAGTAGAAAAATTCAGGCAAAGTATTTTGCTCATGAGTATGACAGCAGAAGATGGGATTTGAACCCACAACTTGAGAATCCAAAGTTAGTAGTTCCGACCACTATGCCACCCACTGCTCCTTGTAATTGTCTTCCATTGGACCGAACCCTGTTTGTGTTCCTCCTGCTCTGCTTTATTTCTCCACTTTTACCTTATTCTTTTCTGCCATTATTATTATTATTATTATTATTATTATTATTATTATTATTACTTTGTCTCGACGGTTATTGGGCAGTAGGTGGATTTTCTGTTGACGTTCCATTTTCGTCCATCCAATTCTCTAATGTAACGCTGACTAGATTTGTTTATTATTTATTTTATCTTGATAATCCTTTGAGTTATGTGTTCATACATTGCCCCCTGCGACGGGAGCGCCGGCTGTCTCAGCCAGGTGTGCGTGTGTCTGGACTCGGATGGATGTGCGTTCTCGACGTGCTCTTCAAGTGGGCCCCTCCCCCTCCTGCGGGCCCCTTGCTGCCGGTGGCCACACCCCCGTCGGCTTTATTGTTAGTAATATTATTACGGCGCCGACCTTCATAAAGCCGAGCCCCACTGGATGGGCTTAAAGTACAACGCGCTCGAACCGGCAGTTAATCCCTTGTCGCCGGAGTGTGTGATGCCATCTGCTGCCCTTGGAAAAGCGCGTCCGGGGTATAAATACAAATATTGTTTGTTTGGATTTAGTGGGTAGAGCTGGTGTCTCTCAGTACCTGGGCTACACAACTGGACACGGGTTCAGATCAAACTCTGGTTTCTGCCCACTGTTCGAGAAAATTGGTTTCAGCTGAATTGCCCATTGTGTGTGTGAGTGTTATCTTGTTATCCTTCATAAAGGGACATTGTAAGCCACATTGACATTCTAAGTCACCTTGGACAAAGGTTTGGCTGTATTATAATGATAGGGGGAGGGGCTAAGGGGAAGAGGCCAATCAGCTCGCTCGCTCGCTCTTAGAGCGCTTACAGACCCATTGGTCCCCTCCTCCGTCCATGAGGAGCAGAGCTGCGTGATTTCAAGGGGCCCTTTCACCCAGGATTGTGGTGGGCGCCGCTGTTCCTGCGCCAGGTTTCTGGAATGTTCCATGGGCTTTGTCAACACCTCCGGATCGCAGGCTTTTCCCGCTTCTCTCCATATTTACCCAGTGGGCTGCGCCACAAATATGAGTTTGCATGGTACTTTCAGTATTTCTATGCGGTTACCCTGATCCCTCCCCCATCCTTTGAACAGCTCCCAGGGACAACAGCTTCCAGTTACTTCTGTGATGATGTTTATCAATGAGTATCAGCCCCTGTTTATGTGGCACCTTTCTCCACAGTAACTTACCGTATTCGATACACTGCCCTCAGTTCCCTACAGTCATACAGGTGTCGGTGCAGCAATGTGAGACAGACACACACACACACACACACACACACACACACACACACCGTAGGCAGTTCAGATTCACCGATCCACCCGGAAGAACTGTGTTTGGACTGTGGGAGGAAACCAGAGCACCGAAAGGAAACCAACGTGAACGCATGGAGGGCACGCAAAGTCCACACGCTCTAGATCTGAACCCCCGTGAACACCCCGGCGCTCCCCCCGTGCCGCCGAGAATTTGGGAAATTCCAGGTATCGATTCCCCACATACTCAATCGAGTCCAGTTGGCCTTCATTTAAAATAAAAGGGCAAGACGTCACGTCTGGGGTCTTTGTGACTGAAGGATGCAGCTGCTCGTTGCTGCTCGCATTTCAGCAACTGTCAGAGGGATCCTCTTCGGTTACCTGATGGTTACCTCGATTTACCACCTTGTCTGACCCGGTTTCACCAACCTCATTTCCCAATTTTCAGGCAGATTTTTCTGCATAGTGAGAACATCAACCTTAACCGTGCATTCAGTAAACTCAGGAACCAGCTGAGTTACATGATTAAAATGTGGTAAAAAGGGCCCCCAGGCAGGCCACTTGTGATTAGACGTGCTGCACCTCTCCAGTGGATCACCTGATGATTCCATTTCAGCCCCACCCCAGAGCAGTGGTTAGAAGGTGGAGGCCGTAGCACCCGTGGGCGGGTGGTTGGGTCGCGACCTTGTTGCCAGGGCAACCGAGACACATAGGTATGTACCACACATGCCAAGGGTGGGGGGGGCTTCAACAAACAAGGTAAAGATTATTAGAGTGGAGTCCTGCTGCTCACATTCATTCTGGTGTGGGGTTGGTACCGTGGTATCTTGTCGAGGTAAAAAGAAGCAGTGAAACGATCAAGGAAGCGCTTCCGGCAGCTCCGTTTGACCCCTGCATGTCCAGCGGGCAGAGACACGGTCCAGGTCCGGTCCAGTACGGTCGGTCTCCTGCTCCCTGGTCCATCCACGTTCCTATGTGAAACGCAGGCCGCCCGACGAAGCTGACGCTGATCCCACGCTGCGTTCCCCACACTCACGTCAATGTATTAATTGACCAACATGTCCACTCGAACCCGTGTCGCAAAACTGTTTCGCTGATCTTGGAGTCCCTCATCACAAGGGTGCGAGGCCCAGGGTTTCTGGTGGTCGCCGTGTGCTGATTACCGTGATACGACCGCAATGTGTTGGTAATTGTTACTGTTACTGATGTGGAGCAGAGGGACTTCATGGGTTCAGTCGCTGTTCTTTCTTTCAGTTTCTCGACATCAACTGGACGGGCCTCACAAACATGCTGGACATTCCTGGATTGGAGTAAGTAGCGCATCACAATCATCATTCATCTTTGTCATCATCATCTTCACTTAGCTTTTCATGTGTTTTCTTTTTTTAAAAAAAAAAAAAAGCATGGCCTCTTATCGTCCTTTATGGTGCAAATACAGTAAACAGGGTAGCATCGTTGTGCTTGTTGTTCTTATTATCCTGTCAAGCACTAGCAGGGGGCATAGCGGTGAGAGTCATTACCTTGCAGTTGAAAAAACATGGTTCGGGTTGCACCTGCTGCTGTTGCACCCTTGAATAAGGTATTATTTACCCTGAATTTGTACAGTAAAAACTGTCAGATGAATTGATACATGTTATAATGTACATGAACGTTATATTCCACGTGGAACTTTGATGCAGCAGTGTTTCGAGGTTCCTGATTCTTCCCTTGCCACAGTGCCATTTCGCTCACGAGTTTTGCATGATTGTGAAGTGGGCGGGGTCACTGTCAACCTGTCGCTTATCCGATTGGGTGATTACTGGCCGACGCCCCTTCCGGAGGTCCTGAGCCCCCCCCCCCCCCCCCTTTTTTCGTAGAGAGTTCTGCCCATAGAGCTTCCTGGACCGAGACCAGATCCAAATACAAGTCCACGCTCATTATTCGTTGTGTGTTTCCTTTAATGACAGCCTGCCGTCACCGGAGGCTCATCGCCCATTACATCTGTCCCAAATAAGTCCAGTGTGTTTTGTCGGGCTTTACATTCCTGGCACCCTGCCACCTCTACCCACCCCAAACACACGCACACTCACTCCAACAATATGCAGCGTGTCGCTGTCAGGCGGCTCTGGTAGCGATCGGCTCATGTTCCGCAGGGTCGCATTGTGCCCAGAGCCATCATCTAGAAGCTGGAGGTCCAGGGTTCGAATACCCGCCCCTGCTGTCGTACCCTAGATCAAGCTACTAATCCTGAATTGATGGAGAAAAAAAATTACCCTGCTGTATAAATAGGTAAATCACTGTAAGTAGAATCGTGTGTAAACTTAAACATTGTAATTCACATTGGAGAAAAGTGTCAGATGAATAAATAATAAAAATAGTACCATTCTGTTCCCTATTGTATTGCAAAACATGGTACTGAATGCAGTGTTTGTCACTTTTTTTTTTTTTCCTCCTTCCCCCTGTATTAAATCGCTCAGGTTTCCACCAACGTTGGAGTTCTGTCAACACACACTTTTCATGTGATCCGCGAGCCTGTGTTTACGGTCGCCTGTGGCTGGGCGTGTTCCTCCGTGCGGAAAAGCTGCCGATCAGGTTCTGCTGTTCACCCGGGGATCGTCAAGCTCTGCCCATGACCGATTACCCTCCCCGATCCCTGCTACTCTTAGTCTTAAGCGCAGATCCTCCCCTGTGCTTGGACTGGATGCAGGTCAATCATAACATGGGAGTGGGCGGAGCCTAAAACCAATATGATGGGTGGTTTGGGTTGGTCTCATTTACATTATTTATTTAGCAGATGCTTTTCTCAAGAGTGATGTATGATGTTAAGCTATTTACCCGTTTATACAGCGGAGTGGCTCTACTGGAGCAGTTTAGCGTAAGTACCTCGCTCAAGGGTGCTACAGCAGGTGATTGGGTTTGAACCTTGAACCCGTGGGTTCACTGGCAGTAGCTCTAATGGCTTCACCACCACCAGTCCCCTAGTGTCCTATACAGCAACAATACACTCCATATCACCGCCTCTCCTCAATTTCACTTGGTCTGGCCTGGATTAGGACTCAACAGCAGGAAGCAGCAATTCTTCCCCTTTGAAAAATCCCATTTTAAAAATGAACAGTCAGCTGAGCGAAGTACGAATGGAAGCGGGTGGCAGATATGGTTCTAACAAACATCACTAAGCCTGATAATAGCCACACTTATTTTCTGTGACAATTTTATACTTGCATTTTCTGCTGGCTACAGCAGTTGCACTTCCCGGGACTTGAACCTATGACCTTCTTTGTCGCAGTCCCAGATGCTGCGGCGCAACCAGCTGCCGTGCTTCGGCCGTCTCTCCCTCGTCGCAGCAGGGAACTTTCATAGCTGCGGAGGTGGAAATATCTGTAACAGAGCAGCACTTGTGTCTGTGGTGCACCCCCCGCCCCCACCCCCACCCCCACCCCCCAAGCTGCTGTTGGTTTGAGAGTCACACAGCTTCACACTTCGGCTCGCTGGTTCCCCCTGTTGGCTGGTGGGGAAATGGACTTATTTTGAACATGGTAATTCTGGAAACTGCAATACGTAACAGTATATTTTATTGCTTAAATTATTGTTTTTATCATTCTTTTCTTTTATCAGTTTTTTCTTGCTTTTGTGAGGAATTGATTAGAGCCAGAAAATAATTGTTTCTGCAGAAGTAACCATGATGCCCTGTGTACAGAAAGGTACCATGTGACAGTCTGGCCACTAACAGCAGCCACTCCCCCCCCCCCCCCACTTCATGGTTAACAGCTTATCAGGCAAGTGAAGGTCAGGGGTTGGATGGAGGGGGTTGGTGGGGCATGAAGGACACCTCCCCTGCCACCCAAACAACTTCGAATAGAAAGAAGACAAATCCTCTGGATGTCCCACCAAGTCTGGTTCTTTACCGGCCTTCCCCCCCCCCCCATCACTTGTGATATGGTGTGATCAAAGGAACAGGCACCCGTGGGGTCTTCACCAGACAGCAGAGGGAACCTGCCATGCAGTTAAGCAGTTAAAGGTGTTACCAAAAAATTCTACTCCCTCTGTCCCTCAGAGCTGCTGAATCCCAACTAGCATTGAAGTAGGGTCTCAAACCCATCTCTTTCAGACCCATTTCTCTTCTCATCTCCTAACAGCTCCATAAATGAGTCCAACACCATCTGCTACGATTATCTGTGTATTTCCTATTCGGATGTCACTTCTATAGGTGGCTACTTGAGGGATGTGAACCAACGACATGGTGGTGTCAAACACAGAAGCTGAGCGTACACAGTCCTCTGTCTGTGTCTAAAGCTCTTCATCTGTTGCTGATACACTTCTGCTTACCGTGATTCGCTCATGAGTTTGGTGGGAAGCGCCCGACAAATTAATAAATGTAAAAGAGACGGAACGGAGGAGATGCCCGTTATATCACGGAGGGAACGAAGGCGGAATCGTCAGCCCGTCGGATGCGTCCCGAGCAGAAACGGGAGTTTTCCGCATTCTCCCCATGCGAGTCTGCATGTCTCCGTATCTCCGTATCTGTCTCTGTGTCTCTGCCTGCCTTGTGTCCCCTGCATATCTCTGCAAGTGTCCACCTCTGGATGCACAGACCATGTAGATACTGAGCAAAATACTGTAGTAGCGCAACACATACTAATGGACTGTTCCTTGTATCCCTCTCCCCATACACACACCAGCTCCCTGTGTGACGGTCTTATCCAGGACATCATCTACAGCTGCCTGGTCCTACCAAACCGCATCACAATCCCCCTTGTTGAGCAGAAGGACCTGGAGCAGCTGCGCTTCCCCATGCCCTTGGTATGTCAGGGAGAGCCTCCACGTGTGTATGTGGAAAACGGTCGCATCCCACCGGTGCTCTCCTCTCTCTGGGGATCTTATCATTTTTGCTCTGTTCAATCCAGTATATTACTTTTTAGTGGATTTAAAATGTGCTGATGCATATGAAATATGTATAATGTGTATATTTACAAGAGTGAGTCTAGAAGTATTTGCAAAAACTTGCCTTTTATGGGATAATCAATACTGAGGATATGTCTCTTTTTTTTCTTTTTTTATTTTTTTAAAAACACCCTTGTATATACCGTAGCATTATTATAAGGACTTCACCTTTATCAAATGCCCACAGTTATACTTCATAAATCTTTAAATATCATTTTCTAAGGACTGACAGAACAGTAGTGAGTGGGTTTACAGCCCAAATCCCAGGTAATCAAAGGTTTCAGGGGTTTAACTGAAAGGGAAAATTTCCGTTCACCGTCTTTTCGGGTTGGAAACCAGTGGAGTGTTTTGCTTTGTTGTCCCCAGTTGTGCACTAACTAGTTGCTCTGTCCAATCAGGGTGTCCTCAGAATCCACTTTGTGGAGGCCCAGGATCTGGAGGGGAAGGACACGTACCTGGGGGGGCTCATCAAGGGGAAGTCGGACCCCTACGGTGTCATCCAGGTCGGCAACCAGCTCTTCCAGAGCAAGACCATCAATGACAACCTCAACCCCAAGTGGAACGAGGTCTACGAGGTATGAACGCAACCAGCGAAGTCTCTTTTAATATCCCACTGAAAGTGTTTCTTAAAAAAGAAAAATTGCTAAATACACACACTCTCACACATTGACTGAAGCCGCTTGTCCTGATCGGGAGGGTGCGGCGAACCGGAGCCTAACCCGGCAAAACAGGGCATGGGGCTGGAGGGTGAGGGTACACACCCGGGGGGGACACCAGTCCATCGCAAGGTACCCCAAGTGGGACTCAAACCCCAGACCCACCAGAGAGCAGGCACAGGCCAAACCTGCTGCGCCATCGTGCCCCCCAACTGCTAAATACTTTGTGCAAATTTAACACTACTGTACTTGTTAAAGGAGCGTGAAGTGTGTAACGGTGGTGTGTGTGTGTGTGTGTGTGCGTGCATGTGTGTCTGCATGCGTTTCTGTCAGGTCCTGGTGTACGATTGCAAGGGGCAGCAGCTGGACATTGAACTCTATGACGAAGACCCCGACAAAGACGATTTTCTCGGAAGGTCGGTCAGATTCTCCAGTCTGGGTCTGGGGTCCACTTTGGGCGGGGATGGGGAATGGAGCGGGATGCGGGGCGCATGTAGAGTTGAGGTCGAACATCCGTTTGTATCTCGGAGACTGTGCACAAGTCCACTCACTACATCAGTCTATAAAATTGTAGTAACACGGCTCAATCTGTCCGTTTATTCATGGGTTAGGTTCTACTAAAATACAGTATGAGATAAATATCCCATAAACTGGCAATAAGACATTTATTTTTTCTACATTTATAAACTGCTCGTACAGCGCAGGGCCTCAGGCTATATTTATTGTGTTGTTCTGCTTTACACCCTTGAGACGGTGTCGCGTTGCTTCTGCGCATTTCCTCCGGGTGCTCTGGTTTCCTCCCACAGTCCACATGACATGCTGTTCACGTTCCCCCATAGTGTGTAAGAGAGAGAGTGTGTTCCACTGATGTATGGATGAGTGACCCATCCTAAGTAGTGTATCTAGCAGTGTAAGTCACCACGGTGAATAAGGTGCATCAGCTGATAACACTCCTAGAGTTCATTGGAAGTTGCTTTGGAGAAAAGTGTTTGCTAAATAAATGAATGTAAATGTAAAATCAAACAGTGAAGAAAATTCAGTTAAAACTAAACTGGGGAATGTTTGCATTTTCAAACAAAAATGTGTAACTGATGTGTGTAATACAAAATACAACAGTAAGGTGTATATTTCACAGCTGATGAGGGGTACTGGGTCCTGTTAGTATGACCGGAAGTGCAAACGGGCATTCCGGGTGTGTGCGCAATAGGACACACGCCGTCGAACTGAGACAGCAGGTGATGTGTCACCTCAAGCATCTCCTCCTCATTCTTCCTCCTCTTTACTGCAGTCTGTCGATTAACATGGAGGAGCTTCAAAAAATGCAGAAGGTGGATGGGGTAAGTGGGTCGCGCCATAACACCCTTCTCACAGATGTCTACCTGGTGTGTGTGTGTGTGCGTGCGTGCGCGCGCGCGCACGTTGGGGGCAGCAGGAGGACTCATCCTTGACAAACCACAGCGCAAACATTCTGTGGTATTCCATTACCCTTACATTTTGTCCATTTGCACAGTTGGGTGTTGCGTCTAGACCCCTTGTCTTAATACGCCGTCCAACAGGTGGCCAGTTAGCTGTCGGTTCTCATCCCTGACTGGAACTTGTCCTGTGCCGTGATGCGGAATGTGTCCCTCGTCTGTCCGGTGACAGGCTCTGTGGTCTGTAAACGATCTTTCCCTAGTGGTTCGTGCTGGAGGAGGCCGTCACTGGGAAGTTGCACCTGAGGCTGGAGTGGCTGTCCCTGCTGTCGAGTCCTGAGAAGCTGGAGGAGGTAGGAGCCGTGCCCTGTACGTGTTCGGCCGCTCGCCCGCAAGGCCGTCGCTTGACCTGCCGCGCTCATCCCTCACCTTCCCAGGCGCTGATCAGCACGAGGGCGGACCAGACCAAGGCCAGTCCGGTGCTGTCCTCCGCTGTGCTCCTGGTGTACTTGGACTCAGCCAAGAACCTGCCGGTAGGTACGGGTACGGGTGCGGGCACGGCCGGGCTACCCGTCCTGGTCGCGGTGAGCAAGATCCGAGATCCGACATCCAACCCCACGCTGAGAACCTGCATCCTCTTCTTTCTCCGTCTTTCCTCCCAAGAGGGTCTTCGAAGGGAACTTTGAGTGCGGAGACTCGAGAGGAAGGCGCGGATCGGGCCTTGTCTTTTGTGAGAACTCTCCGTCGCTCTGTAGAACGTTATTTGTGAGTCCCTGGAGCGATGTGTTCTAGCCTCCCAAGGATGGCATGAATAGGCGTTGCCACGGCAACCCAGGCCGCATTCCTGGATGCCAGAAAGCGTGGCGATTGTCTCGGCTGCACGATTCCCAAGCTTGACATTCTTGCGAACATAATACTGAGTACTTACCCTGGCGCCAAAGGCCGCTTCGTTCATGTTGTTTAAAGCATGACGGCGTGTTGCTGCGTTTTCCGTCAAGGTCATATAACTAACGTTTTACAGCGGATTCCAGGCCAAAGAAGACTTATTTAGATTTTTTTTATTGTATTATAATATGATAAAAATTTAATAATTTAAATTAATTTTCAATAACACTTATTTGAAGTGTTAACTATTAATTCTGGATTTTTATTCAGGTGTTTTAGACACCCTCATGATGCTTAGTCCCCCTGCATTAATGAGGAATTGTCATGCGCGCTGGCTTGTTGGGAGAAAGAAACCTTGTGTTAAACATAAACGCAAGTGGTCTAGATGCTCCACCAGACTGTGGCTGGAACATCTCATTTTTTATTATTCAGTGGAACTTTTCCCAGATTTTTCTACCGTAACTTTTCCCCCAGAAATTTTAAATGTGTATTTATTAGCTGATGATTTCCTCCAAAGCCACTTACAACATTAATCAACTTATAATTATAAAAGGCTTTTGTGTAGTATGTTTCACACCTAGTTCCCGTAGTGAGTATTACACTTCACTTCCTCACCAAGAAAATTAATGGAAATTAATAAATTACTTGCCATTAATTTATTTAGCTGATGCTTTTCTCAGAAGCATCTTTCAATGTACAGTACAGTAGATGGAACGCTCAGTGTTAGTCATCATGACCAAACGTTGGCCCTCAAAAATAATATAGTAAAGTTGATGGGGTGGTCATCGTGATGAGTCACATATGTCATAACGCAAGGATCGCCGGTGTAAATTTATTTTTGCTTATGCAGTCAGTGTTCTCCCTATTCCTGGCATCTCCTCCTCTCCAGGTGATGTTCTGTCCCAATGACCCAGTGAACCCCGATCTACTGTAAAAGCCACGCACCCCCAAGCATATGATCAGACATCAGGTTTCCTTTATGATGCTGAAATGGTCTCTCCAGGGTGGACAGTTTGCTCCACTTCTTCTAACCTGATTGTCTCCTTTCTGCTCAGAAGCAGATTTTGTCTCCTCTCATGAACACTCGGTCCCGGATGTCTGGTCGCTGCCCGTTTTTGGGTTTTCCGATTCCCGATTGAATCCTTCATGCCGGTGCCTTGTAACAGTGCTTTAACAGCATGCTCACGTTAACCCGATGTGTCCGTTCTCCTCTTCCCGCCAAAGCGGAACCCCTTAGAGTTCAGCTATGATGGTATGAAGCGAAGCGCTGTGCATAAGGCCTTCAAGGTAACGTCTCCGCATGCCGGCTGTCGGTCCACCCAAAGGCGCTCGTACTTTGCTTCTGCTCTGCATCATTGTCTGGTACTCAGTTTGTCTCGTGCTGCCCTCAAGGAAGCGAGATGCCCACCCAGTGCATGACAGCTTTTGCAGCTGGATGTCCGCATATGTGCCGCACATCGGTCATTTGCCGCATTGCCTCTTGTCTGTACACCTTGTGGTATAAAAGGACATTCGTGAGCTAAAGTTGCCTCCCCTTGTCATCGCAAACCCACGGATGTTCCATATCTGTAGGGAAAAAAAAAAAAAAGAAAATCCGTGTCCTTTACATCAGATTGTCTAACTTCTGCATGCAAATAATAGCAAGAGAATTAAGGGTATTGACTTTAAATAATTTTATTAACTGCCCTGTGTTCTGTTTAGCAATGTACTCTGCATTACCATGGGAAAGTCCATTGCTCTACCTACTTCTCAGCAGTGACTGGTAGGGTACTTCCTAAATACTGGTGTCCCATATTTAGCTGGCTTCTCATGTTACAAATGGTAAAACAATAAATTTTCAAAGATACAAATATTTTCCATCTTATTTTTAAATGAGTTTTTTTTTTTTTAAATTTATCTGTATTCATGGATTTTTCTGTTGCAAAATGAGCGCCACCTGTATTTACCTGCCGAGTCCATAGGTGGCAGTAAAGCGCACCTAAACAGAATAGGAGCGTGGAACTGAGTTCAGAATGGGAGTAATGGGCTCAATTCAACACTTCCTTGGTGTTAAGTTTTTTCTAAGTGTTGGTATCAAGATGAGGACCGTTTCCCATGTCAATCAATCAGTGAGCAGTCAGGATTGAATACAAGTTCCCATCATGTTGGTGATAATTAGTATGGTCTCCATTTTTTATGGAGCTCTAAACTAAGAAAAAATAAAGTAAGTTTTATTTTATTTTAATTAAAGCTTTTTCTGAAGTTTTTACAGACCTTAAAGCATAACTAAATCAAGAGACTGGTATAGCTCGGCTTTGATTGTGGCTACAGTGACTTTGGATCTATGATAAATCGAGTTGTGAACAGACTTCCTTTCCCATTTGTGTTCGTAAGATATCGCAGGTGTATTTTTGAGTGATATGAACAAGTAAATATGAATGGGATATCGATGTTGCCAACATCTGTGTGGCCACCTGGGACACCGAGCCCAGACACTGCTGAAGTATGGACCACACACAGCTGCTCCACTGTATGACCACATGTGGTTGCTCTGCTTCGCTCACCGTGCACCGTGCCGCATGTCCCCCCATGTACCTCAGTGGATGCATCGGTTCTCCACCCAACACCCAGTTCATGATTCTCCAACCATGGTGTCCAACCGTGTCTTCTCTTTACAGTCGGGCAAGAAGTTGACCAGTGATCCGAGCCCATATGTACAGTTCATCTTGGGCCAGAAGAAGTTTGACAGCAAGGCGAGTTCAAACGTCTCTTACTGTCAAATCCTCATCCTCACCTCCAACGTCTGCTCCCATGAGCCTGCTGAGTCTGAAATATTCATAATCAGATCTCTTTCTCTGTTCATAACTGCTATGTGCAATCGCTATGTCTTCCAGAATTAATTCTAAAGGCAGCAAATAGATTAACAAGAGTGAATTGTTACATGAGTTTAGTTTTAGTCGTCTTTAGTTTTGTTATTCGTTAGTTTAGCTGACATCTTTCTCCAAAGTGACTTACGATGATATACTCATTTATCCAACTGGGTAATTTGTATTGTATCAATTCAGGGTAAGTGCCTTGCTCGATGGTAGGACAGACAGAGGTTGGATCCAAACCCAGGACCAAGTGCAGGATAGCAGCTCTGACCCTATGCCACCTGCTGCCTCTGTGTATCGCTTCTTTTTTAATCATCGCAAACAGTCAGGAAAACCAGTTTTTCAAATGTCCACTGTGCCATTCTGATGGCAATAGGATGGTTGCTCCATGATCAGCTGACATATACTGTTATTATTAACAACAACATGAAACAAGCAGACACTGCACTAGTGCTGGTGATGCATCTGAATGGAACGGGTGCATTCCTTCTGCCGACAGATTCGCTACAAGACGATGGAGCCTGTTTGGGAGGAGTCCTTCATGTTCCTTGTCCCAAACCCCCGCAACCAGGAGCTTAAGGTTGAGGTATGTTCCCCATACAACACACTCTTGCAGCGACTCTTGTTGATCCACAGTGGTCTACCCTGGTCCATGTTATACTTCAGAGGCTGTAGTTGACCTGTCCCTGGTCTATATTTGCCCGTACTATGTTGTAGAAGTTCTAACTGATCCACACTGATCTACATCAGCCCTAACAACTAAACTGCAGCAGCCCTTGTTGACCCACAATGGCTTTTGATGACCAGTAAAGTCCCTCAAAGGCCATCGATGACCCACAATCACCTTTATGGCTCATACAACCCTGTTGAAGCCCCTTTTGACCCACGTTGGTGTACATTTGCTCATTCTATTCTGAAGTATCTTTTGTTAATCTGCAAAATTGTTCTGCTGTATCCCATTCTGTTCTTCAGCAACCTTTGTTGACCCGTCAGTCTACGTTGGCCCATACTATACTTCAAAGGTCCTTGTTGACCCACATTGAAGTAGCCTATACTGTCCTTCAGATGCCCTTCTTGACCCACACAATTGTTAAAAGGCTCTTGGCCTAGATTGGCTCATACTATCCTTGAGAGGTGCTGGTTGATCCACGTTAACTTTTACTGTACTTCAAAGGTCCTTGTTGAATGACACTGGTCTATACAGACCCATACTGTACTTCAGTAGCCCTTGTTGATCTGTATTGGCCAACATTTCTCCATATTATCTTTTAAAGGCCCTTGTTGACTTACACAGGTGTACGATGGCCCTTAATGCCCTGCAGTGTCCCTTGTTGGCCCTCACTGGATGTTCGTAGGCTATGCTATCTTTGAGTCCCTCGATGACCTACTCTTGCCCACTTTGTCTCCCGTTGCTAAGCTGTTACACACACTCCCCACCATGCTCATCCCAAATAAGGCAACCTTTTCTAAGAAAAAAACACAAAGTATGTAAACAAGATCACAATCCCTAATCCTGTCCTCAGGTGAAGGATGACAAGCACAAGTGCTCCTTGGGCACCATAACTTTGCCCCTGACCGAGCTACTGGAGGCAGAGAACATGACGCTCGAGCAGCGGTTCCCTTTGAAGAATTCTGGTCCCAGCAGCACCCTCAAGTTGAAGATGGGCCTCAGGGTGAGACTCAGATGTTTAACTGTTTCTTCATGGCTAAGGGATCAGGAGGAAAAACACAGCCTAGAACCTTATGTGGTCTGAATAATCTGAGTGCATGAGGTGAAATGTCTTCAGTACACTAAACAGCCTGTCATATGTGCTTTAAATCCAAAACACTGAGGTCCACAGTTGGAAAAAATTCACCTCTGAATATCTATATGTCAGCATTTTGTTATTGGAGGAACTTTTAATATGATGCTTGGGTGTGTTTGTTACAGATTCTCAGCCTTGAGAAGACTGGTTCATCAGACCAGCCATCATCCGTGCAGCTGAAGAAGGCGAGTGCAGACATCCCTGCCAGCTCTACCGCTGGTGTTTCTGCTGGCCCTTCAAGCAATCTTTCTAGCAGCTCCACCCCACGACCTCAGGTCTCAACCATCACCCAAGGTCCTGCCTCCACAATCTTGGGTCCTACCTCTGTCTCGTTCTCTGGCCCTACCCATGAGATGCCTCGCTCTGGCTCTGGACCCGCCCACCTCTATAGCCCTTCCAATCCTGGTAGCATGACCCACTTGAGCAGCATTGGGAAGAGCACCTCTAGTCTAGCTATCGGGGGTTCCCACAAGGAGTCCACACCGAGCATTGCCTCTGACATGTCCCTGCCCAATGCCACCCAGGAACTGCAGCAGAGGCTCCGGCAGATGCAGAAGTGAGTGCGCCACTTGGGTCATGGTGTGATCTCACTGGGTCTAAAGCAGAACAATGTTGTTTTTTCAAATCACTCTTCAGGATTTTTATATTCAATTCAGGGAAAGCGTTTAATTCTGAGTGTGTAAATGTGCAGTGTGCTCAGCCAGATATGGTACCATTTACTCCTTCTGCAACCCACCCGCTTTCCTTGCAGCGGATCCGCTTCTGGACCGTACTCCTTGGGACGGGTGAAGCTGACATTACGACACAGTGCCCAGAGGAACAAGCTCATCGTAGTGGTCCACTCGTGCCAGTCAGTATGACCCCGCGCCCCCGAGCGCTCGTGTGACATGTCTGATGGACCCAAGGTTTAGAACCATCAATTCTGCTCCAAACTTGTCCCCAACCTTGGCCATGAGCTCAATCCTGACCCCACATCGCTCCAGCAGAACATGTATCACAGGACTGTGTGCATTATAATCCAACAGTTTTGTGATCATCGCCCATTCCCCAGGAGGGAGTGGTGCTAAATGAGTGTGTTCCACAATAACAGCTCTGAGCGGAGGCTGCTGTTCATTAGTGGTGGTGTTAATTATTTTTTTCGGTTTGTTTTTCCATCGTCTGTCTGTGATCTCGCTCTAGTTCGCAACAGCAGATCCTCTCTTTCAATGTTCTCTGTGCTTTTTATGTTCAGCACTTTTTCAGTGTGTTCTGAAGCAGTGTGTCCTTGGCCAGCATGTGACCCCAACTACTTATCCTCAAACAGTCAAAGGAACTGAAAACTGAATTAACTGAAAGACTAGAATTTACATGAGCTGTCAGTCATTGTGATTTTTTTTTTTTCCAGTGAGTGCCAGATGAGTGATTCTAAATACCGCCGTAATGCTGATGAGGCTCAGGCAAGGGCCTGAACATTTGGAACTGTGCTTTCTCTTCTCAACACAAGCAGGGAAAATGCACTGTTTTTAAGTGAATAACAGAACATCAGTGGGTCACAGAAACAGTACAATGCAAAACTGAAAATGTATACAGATACAGAAAACAAGAGCAAGAAGTTACATTATTTCAAAAGTATCATCATGTACCGCTGTATAGTTTCAACTTTCGTCTGAATTATCATGCAGATACAACATAAATTTTTCTTGCGGAGACGAGTTAAACCTTTTGGTCACTCAGATGCTGTATTTATGAAGGGAATATCAGCTACAGACTATAAAAATAAAATACATTTCACTCATTCCATAGCTTCATCAACGGGGGGGGGAAAAAAAAAAAAAAACATTTTTCATGTGAATTAAGAAGTATGTAAGTTTTAAAAATTCAGTTTTATGGATATATGGACAGTTCCGATGTATAGAGAGTTCAGTTTTCTATTCCATTTTATATGTAGATAGATAGATTGATACACTTAGGTAAAAATTTTATTGATCGCAAAGGATCAGAATTATCTCTTGATTTTGAGAAAAAGATTGTCTAAGCTAAGAAAAACCCTGATGTGACATCATTGTCCCTCATTACAGGAACCTGATCGCGTTCAGTAAGGACGGCTCTGATCCCTACGTGCGTCTCTACCTGCTCCCGAACAAGAAGAGGTCGGGCAGGAGAAAAACGGGCACGGTGAAGAAGAACCAGAACCCGGTGTTTGATCAAACGTGAGTTCAGCAAACCCCCATACACCCAGTTCCTGAGTAAGACAAGAGTCTGGAAAGTTGGAGGAGTGTGTTGGGTGGAGGTGGAGTCAGTACCTCTGTTGGCCAATCAGTATTTTGAAGGGTGGAGTCAGAAGGGCTGTATTAGCCATTCGGTACATCGGTAGGTGGAGTTGGACCATCAGTACTGGCCAATGAGAGTGTTGGGTGATGGACTGGATGGCTATGTTTGGAGAGCACTACTAGCCAGTTAGGTTAAGTTGTAGACACAGAGGAGCTGTACTGGCCAATAAGAATTTTAGGAGGTGGAGTCAGAGGGACTGAGCTAGCCAATTAGTATGTTAGTGGGTGGAGTTTGAAGAGTTGCGCTAGTCAGTGCCAAAGTCTTCAACTTGTTTGCAGGCTCGAGTTCAGCGTTACCAACGTGGAGCTGCAAAGAAGGGTTCTGGATGTGGCTGTGAAGAATGGAGGGGGAATCCTATCCAAACACAAGGGGCTCCTCGGGAAGGTGCGTGCTTTGGCCCTTCGGCTGCGAAATTGATCCTTTTTCAGAAGACCGACCAAGGGCAAACCCATTTCCACTGCGGACTGACCCACAGTATCCCTTTCACAGGTGCTTGTGGATCTGTCGTCTGAAGAAATAGTCAAAGGACATACAGAGTGGTAAGGCACACATCTCGGATTGGTCCTGAGACGGATCATGAGACTGGCGTAGCTCAGTAAGCATGTCTGTGACTGGGAACCTCATTACAGCTCTGATGTCCATTCCCTTCCTTGTCAGGTATGACCTCTCTGAGGATGGTTTCCAAAGATCTGAACAGACCTAGTGGTCCCAGAAGGAGAGTGTGATGTCAACAAGCAAGCATCCCCACTGGCAAATCTTTGCAATCACCACCCGCTTTACAAGCTTTTATAGTGTTATGTTTTATTATGCAGCGAACGCACTGTTTACCCTTGCTTTTGTACTACGGTTCCTAAGATCCTAAGACCTAGACACCATAGTAGTCTGCACGGTTATTTAACATTGCTCAGTTCTCTCTGTTTTTATTGCCACTTCTTATTTTCTTGTGCAAGAGGTCAGAGGGGTCTGATGATGCTCTGAAGGAGTGGAATCCAGGGAAAGTGTTGGACTGCACTTGGAAAACATTTGTCATTGCTTGATATACCGTGTCCTTAAAGCCAGAAGTCTATTATGTCCAACAAAAACCTTTCCTTATTTTTTAAATGTTGTTTACCCTACCTTGTTTGTCTTTATGAATCATGTTTGAGAGTTAACCAGAGAGTTTTGTGAGAACACCACCAGCTACCCTCTGTATGTTTCTAAAAGAATGTAATTCCATGTTTGAAATTAATGTGCTAAATGCAGACTTGTTCAGATTGTCTGGTATGTGATATAAAGGATAATGAAAATATGAAGTGCAGCATGTATAAATCTGGTAGCTCGTAGGGATATGGGTTGCGAAGATGCAGCATCCCGAAACACATTCATAGCACTTTGTTATAAATCACATTTCGTTTTCCAAAGACTATTGCTGTGTCAGTAAAACATCTAGCTGTTGACATGGAGTACCATGTTCTCTCATATTTTGTAAAACAACAATAATCAATATAGGGAAAAAAAGACATGTATATGCCATATAATTCAAATATGAATGCATTTGTCAATGATTTTGCAATGCGATTTAAATATTTAGCCCTGAGGTGGTTTTCTTCTGCTTGCATTGTTTACATTTATATAGAAAAATTATTGGAAAATCATTACTATGATGTCACACAGCTGTTGCTGCTGCATGCCAAAGACAGGACTGCGCATTCTGACTCTGCAACTGAGAAGGTAGATGTAGAGGCAGAGTGCATGTGCTACCATGGCAACGTGGGCCATAGCAGTCTAAGCACATGCAATTTGTTTCGTACGCGCTCCGCTGCTTCATTTTCCTCCCGAGATCACACAGGTATGATTTGAATGGGCTTTAATATAATATTTCTTCCACCTGTACAGACACGGTTTCTGCAGATCCCGGGGAGTTGCTTATGAGTGCACGCAGACACACAACTTTATTGCTTTGAAAGGCGTTAGATAAATAATGTGCCTTTATGGAAATATGGATTTTCTCTCTCTGACAAGTTGGTCACGGCTGCATGCGATGTCTGAGCATCTGTGCCCCTTTTATTTATGTTCTCTTAATTTAGTCCTTAGTCTCTTAGTTCTCTTAACTTATTAATCCTCAAGAAAATGTATATGTTGCAGTCTTTTTATTCTTGTTATCGTTAAGAAAGGTCGTCCTTGATGTTCCTCTGTGCCGCAAGTGATTCTGCAGGTTTATGCACCTTATTTATATCGTGCCTTAAAAACATGACACTGAAAAATGATAAATGGTGGGACTTCGGCGGAGGAGACACATGTAGGGTTTTTTGCGTCCGAGAAACTTTTCCTGTTGGTGTTTTATGTAATAAAGAGGTATTGCCTTTAAACACTTTTGTTGTCATTGCTTATGTGTACAGTATTTATACCGTGTGTTTTAGTACATGTACAGCATTTTGGAACAATTGCAACATTACTGTGGGATCTGAACCTGTGACCAGATGTGTGTGCCTAAATCTGATGAACATGCCATGGAGTCAGCCCTGACTCAGCAACCGCTCATGTGCTTTTCCCCCGCCTTCTTCCATGCATGTCGGGGGGTACAAACACAGGGACTAATGCGCAGACTCCACCCCTCAAACTCGGATGCTACGCCCGCTGAGCAGTTTAGGAGCTGAGAGGTACTGGCTTTACCCTCTGGGCCACCATGTCCCCAGCCGCCTAAAGCTGGTGCATGTTTAACCTCTACTCCTCAAACTGCAATACCATGAAGAAGGGGATAAATGGAGAAAGCTAATGATGCGGACTCCCATGCAGTGTGTGTGATGGTTATGTTTCCACCCACATGGTCATGATTCTCTGTCTGGGAACAGGAGGGGTGTTTTTTTTTTTTTTTTTTTTGTTTTTGTTTGTTTTGTTCCAAACTTTTCGGGGCAACAGTGCTGAGGAGTAGCAACCAGTCCTTGCAATCTGAAGGTTTCTGGTTTGAGTCCCCCAAAGTACTCTTGATCATGGCACTTGCCCTGAATTGACACAGTAAGGTTTGCTTCGAAAATAACACTGTATAACTACTTAAAATTTAAAATATATTGCTATGCTATTACAATATGACAATTCTATGTGAAGATAATCAAGTTTCAACACAATAAACTGAGTGCAGTGTTTTCTCAATATATTTAATGTATGAAGTGTCGGCATAAGATATTTGAAGATTACATGAACTTATTGTTCTAGTTATCATGATTAATTTTCACTAAGTTATGTACAGATACATTCCCTTTTACACAGAAGGGTATTATCACTGGAGTGATTGAGGGAAAGTACCCTAATCAAGGGTATTGTAGGGATGGGATTTGAAACCAGCTTGCATGGCAGCAGCCTTAACCACTACACTACTCACTGTCCAGTTATTGTTCGATATTCATCAACTACTTGTTTATTCCAGAGTTGCAGTTGTTCTGAGTCTATCTTGGAAGCAGAGGGTATAAGGCAGGGTACAGTCCTTCACAAGGTTACCCATCAGACACACACACACACACACACACACACACACAGAGTAAGGGCAATTAAGAGGAGCCAATCTACCTGAAACACGTCCGACCCCACAGCCAAGGTGTGTGCCACCATGTCAAACTATTAACCTTTTAAGAGCTGGTATCTTTGTCCACGGAAACTTGAAGATCACCTTTGCAATCATGTATCCATCTGAAACACCTTTAGAAAATATGTCTGTGAAGATTCTCAATCATCCAGGTCATGGTATATCTACTGAAGAAGCCACTTGGATGAGTGGTGAAATGTTTTCAAGAAAACTCATGCAAGTCCAGTTGCCTTTGTTTTAGCTTTGTTTTTTAGATATACCTTTAGAAAATACTCTACCCCCTTGGACATTTTCATGTTTTATGGTTTTACAACATTTAATCACAATGGATTTAATTAAGCTGTTGACACTGACCAAGACAAAGAAGAAAATGCATTTTACGAATCTATTTTGAATTAATTACAAATATAAAACAACCTGAGTGCTCAAGTTCTCATACTCTGAGAAATGTGGTGTGGTCAAGTCAGCACCCAGACCTCAATCCTGCTGAGAGCTTGTGGTAGGATTGAAGACTGCAGATCACTCATGGTCACTCTTGGTCTATGAGGAGTTCTGCAAAGAGGCATGGGGTCACAGCGAGTAGTGCTGCTGCCTCACAGTGCCTGGGTGGTGCGACAGGACATGGGTTCGATCCCTGCTCAGTCTGTGTGGAGTTTGCATGTTCTCCCCATGTCTGTGTGGATTTTCTCTGGGTGCTCTGGTTTCCTCCCACAGTCCAAAGACATGCTGTTCAGGTTCACCCATAGTGTGTGAGTGACACAGAGAGTGTGTGTGTGTTCCATTGATGTATGGATGAGTGACCCATTGTAAGCAGTGTATCTAGCAGTGTAAGTCACCATGGTGATTAAGGTGTGTGGGCTCATAATGCTGCATAGAGTTTGTTAGAAGATGCTTTGGAGAAAAAGCATCTGCTGAATAAATAAAGATGAGGGTGCGGTGGTGCAGCCAGCTTGGCCAGGTCCTGCTCTCTGGTGGGTCTAGGGTTTGAGTCCTGTTTGAGGTGCCCTGCGGTGGACTGGCATCTTGTCCTGGGTGTGTCCCCTCCCCCTCCAGCCCTGTGCCCTGTGTTGCTGGGCTAGGCTCCAGTTTGCGGTGACCGTGCTCGGGGCAAGCAGCTTCAGCCGGTGTGTGTGAGAATAAATAAATGTGAGAGGAACGGACAAAAAGTGTCTATCAACCGAAATGGACTCAATAGTGAAATTACAGTCAAAGGTGCCACTGATAAATACTGGCCTGAATACTTCTGCACTCAGTTGTTTAATGTTTTAATTTTATATTTGTAATTAATTAAAATTTTATCTGCAGAAATGTCTTCACTTTCACACTATGGAGTGTTTTCCTGTTGATCGGTGTCAGACAACTCTTATTGAATCCACTGCGGTTCAGCATTGCAGAAGCCCAAGTGGACTGAATTCTTCTTAAAAGTGCTGTAGTCCGCAGGGTAAGTACTGTACTTTTACCGCGGGGGATTCGTACCCGAGCTCTTCACGAGGAGGAACACCTACGAACCGCAGTGAAGGAAAAGTACGGGCTCGTCCGGGATTTGAACCCGGGACCTCTCGCACCCAAAGCGAGAATCATACCCCTAGACCAACGAGCCAGCTGTACAACGACTGTCGTCACAACTATACTGAGGATAAATTGGCGCCATTAAATTTGAAAATCTGAACGTTTTTCTAAAAACTGTCCCAAAAAGTTCAAGCGTCTGCAAAGCTGACGAGCGCAGTTTATAGAAAAGCTGCGATCTCACCCCGGACGCTAAAAGCCACGACGGTTTTTCACGCAGCGACTGCTCACAATTGACGGCGGGGACGCGCACGTCGTCTCGACGGCATGACGTCGCGACCCGACGCAGTACTCGGGCGCGCAGTTCGATTTTGCGCGGGTTGAGGGAAACCGCTGCAAAAGAGGTGGGTAACGATACAGAGAAAAAGAAAACGTTATGAAATCGGCTTCGGTTGTTTACAGAATAAATATGTATATCAAAGTCTGTATCTCTGGCGCTCAGAATATGAAGTTTGACTGGGAGTTCAGTTTTTAACGTACGGTACGGTCACGGGCGAGTGTAGGAGAGCTGTTTGACCGGCGTTAGCAGCATGCTAACACTGTGACTGTTAGTAACAGACGCGTAGCTCACCGGAGACCATTGTGCAGTGTTTATTTATTTATTTATTTATTTGTTTGTTTGTTTGTTTGTTTGTTTGTTTGTTTGTTTACCTTGCTTGCGTGTGCTTTTACTTTAACTTCCATTAGTTTTATGCGAAAGTGCTGACAACTTACGTGTCGTGATCTGGACGTATGTATCCAGTCCAGTCCTAGGTTCTTCTTGCCTCTCACCCTCACCCAGGTCTGATAGATACAGCCATACATGAATACACAGAGAGACAGATACATAGATACACAGACATATATAGATACATATAGATAGATAGATAGATACTATATATATATAGATTTAAAACCAAGCGCAGAGAGTAAATTAATCAAAATAAATGTTGTCAGTGCAAGACTTTGTGCCCCCCGGTTCTGTTCATTTTGTTTCATGTTTGCTAATCAGCTCAATCATGTCGAAGAGGGAGGCCTTCCTGCAGTCAGTGTGCAGAGACAACGTGGAGCAATTCCTCACCTTCCTCCAACAACATGTGAGTCTCTTTGTTCTGATTATTACATCCACATTCTAATCCAGTTTTCAGTATTTTGCACATTCAAAGTGTTGTATTAGTCCAAAGTAACTGGGTGGAACCAGAAACCTTTTTGTTACGTATCCATGTCTATAATTACTTATACATAAATAAAGCGGAGGTTTTCTCAATAATTTTTTTCTAAATCTACATTAAATGATGATTAAGGACTTGTGAAATCAAGAAGGTGATCTCTGTCAAGGGTACAACAAGGTGGTAAATATCTGGTTTTATCTCCTGTTTTTGTCTGACTCTCCAGCAGATGCTTTTGTCAAAGGCTGCTTTCATTCAGGAGTTGTAAGTCTGGGTAAAAATACATTGTGTATTTTACTGAGAAATTTGTATTAAGCAGTCTTGTCAAGGTTGCAAGAACGTTGACCTTTATAGGACTTGAATATGGACCCTTCTTTTTGTACGTTGGCCTCCTTTGTTGTACCTTGTGCCTTTGAATATGTGTCGGTGCAAGCTGTGTTTGTTGCAAGCAAAGAACCTGTGGCAGCAGTTTGACGTCTCCTCACTATGCAGGAGGACAGAGCGGACCCGTTTGACCTGGAGGAGGTGTTGCAGGAGATATCTCAGGATCAGAGGAAAACATTGTGGGGACAGTTGACACCACTCTTGGCAGATACCCTGGTTGCGTACCCCATTGAGAGGTGGGATGGTGGCCTGAGTGATGACAGTGCAGATGAGATGGAAGTGGAGGTGTCCTCTGACCTGGTGAGATAGTCTAACATATAAAGATTGCGATACAAGATATAAATGGGGTCTTGTTTGTTTACATGCCATATGTCTGTTTTAGTGACCTCACTTTCTCATTTTATTAAAACAAGATTTTGCTCAAGGTACAAACACACATGTATAGTCAGTTGATTAAAGTTTGTTTTTGTGTAGCACACATGGGTGCTTCAGAGCACATTGTAGAAGAGGTGTAAGGAATGAACAAAAGTGCAATAAGAACTGAAACAAGTAGCACCAGTAATGTGCTTTCTGATGAACGTATGACCACAACTAGGACCAGAAGTCTTGTTGAAATCTATTTTGTTTAACTCCAGTGTTACTTTCACCCACTGAAGGTAAAAACACTGCGGAAGTGAGTTGAATTAAAGCAATCCTACACTGTTGTCGTGTTTGTTTACTGCAGTCTGTTCACTTGGTAGGTAAATGCTGGTCACATCGGTCCACTCCAGACTGTAATTTAATAATTATTATTACCCGCCTGTGTTGGGCTAATAATGTGTTCTCAGATTGGAAAGATATAAGGAAGAGAAGTGCTTTTATATAACTGTCTTATGAAAAGAGAGTTTAAACGTGCAGGAGGCCCACCGACAGCATGTGCCGGATTGTTGAGAAGTGTAACACGCTGGTTTCTGTGCCCTTGTTTAGAAATGCACCATGTCAGTGATAGCAGGAGTGACTGCGGTGGCAACATTTTCCCTCAGTGTCATTCAGCCAGAGGACTGTTATGATACTTTGCTGGACTGTGTTAACATACTAAATGGTAAGAACATATTTTACACCTTTACTACTGTGTCCTCTGAGATGGTACCTGGGTAGCAGTATAGTGTGAGTTGTCTTTGTGTAAAGTGTTGTTTCTGGAATGAAAAGCATATACTTTTAAAATGATTTTGGAGTATCAGGAACTTCCAGTACAGAGAAGAAAAGTAACCTCAGGATGTAATTAGTATAAAGTGGAGACATTATGTGAAAAGAGGTGGCAAGTGTCACATTTTCTAATGTGTTCCCTAAAAGAATTTTTGGATAGTTTTTGGTAGTGTTCATAAACCATAAAAAGATGTTTTAGGGGTTGGAATTATTATTATTTGTTTGATACTTTTCCCCAAACGTCCTTACAAGGGACAGCTGGTAGCACAGTGGTTACAGCTTCTGCTTATGGACCCAAAGGTCACATGTTCCGGTCCCAGCTAGAGTACCCTTGAGCAAGGTACTTAGTCTGAATTGCCCCAGTAAAATCACCCAGCTGTGTGGATGGGTAAATAGTTGAAAGTAGCTTAACAGCAGTTTTGGAGAAAAGTGTCAGATAGATGTAAATGTGCAATGTGAGGCCTTTATCCAATGCGTCAAACTGTTTATTAATTCATACAGTAACGTAACAGTCTTGCTCACATGTAAGTGCTTTACTGTAGGACATTACAGCATTGACTTGAGATTAACCAGCAACTTTCAGGTTATGTCATCATTCCTAAACTTCTGCTACTGACTGTCCAAAATGTGATATAAAATACATTTACACCTTACCACCCTCTAGCTTTTAAAAAATGTTTTAAATACAACATGAGTCATCCAAAAAGTCCCATTTTACACTTGTGCTACGTTTCTGGTGGTGAGAGGGACTGTTGTGGGGTTAATGGTCATCTCTTTTTTTCCACACCACCCCACACTCGCGTGCAGACATCCTGGGTGCCCTGCCGGCCTCAGAGGCCCAGCTACAGCTGTCCATCGTGCGGCTCTGTGAGGCCTGGTGGAAGAAGGGTCTAGAGGGCAGGGATCCCCTGGGTCAAACTGCTTTCCTCCGGTGCCTGGAGAGGACGCTGCTGCTCAAGAACCCGGTATGAAGGCAGATCTTTGTTTATTGATCCATGTATTCATTTGTCCATCCTCTGTGTAGTCATTTTACCTTGGAATACAAGACAAACCATTAAATTTGTTGATTTTACAGCATCTGCAATTCTTTCTGTTCCTGCTAGTGTTTATTTTTATTATTTTGGTTATTATATATACAGTAAGTTTACATTTTTTTCATTTAGTGGATGCTTTTTTCCAAAGCGACTTACAGCATTAGAACTTTGTGGTTATTTACATTTATACAGTTGAGTAATTTTGACTGACTCAATTCAGGTTAAGTGCCTCGATCAAGAGACTATATCACTAGTGGTTTGAATTTACTGTATGTCCTTTGAGTGCAAGGCAGTGAGTCTAAACATTACACCACCTGCTGGCCTAGTGCTCTCTTACCTCTGTACAGTACTTGTACAACCTTGTCTTGCGAGTCATAGCGTTTAGTATAATTGTTTGAATACAATCCTCTACTTTCCTTGTTAGTTCTGTATAATAAATAATTTGTTCTCTTTGCCACACTGGTTTGAGTTGGACAGCTGTTTCATTTTTCTGTATCTTGTGCTTGAGGTGTGTGTACATTCGATACCCGTTCACCTGTGCCATGTGTATCTCTTCCCGCATCCGGTGTGCTCATCAGGGCCCTGATATCGGTCGCCTGTGGGGTTTACACGAGGTGCTGCAGACCATACCCTTCGAGTCCGAGGGCATCAAGGAGGTGACGGACCTGCTGCTGCAGTGCTTCCTGAGTGTGGCCCACATCCGGCGCGAGGAGGTAGGTGCAGTGCTGCTGTCTTTACTCCTTCTCCCACTGACTGGCTCCTCCTTACCGCACTCAGGCAAGTTTCTGCAGTGGACAGAGCTGGAACTGTAGGATTTCTTGTTTCGGAGCTTCAGCCTTGCATAATATTCACAGTGTTCTGGTACCTCACTGCTCCTGGGGTGCAGGGTGTGGATATTGGTTCAAATCTCACTCAGTCTGTGTGGAGTTCACATCTACTCCCTGTGTTCTGGTGGGTTTCCTGCTGCAGTCTGGAGACTTTTTTTTGAAGTGAATTGGTGACTGCATAACCTGCAATTGTGTGTCTGTGTGTGTTTGAGAGTGAATGAGAGTATGTGTGTTAGATTGCCCTGTGATGGACTGGCGTCCCATCCAGGGTGTACCCTAGCTCTTCCTCTGTTCCTGGGTTAGGCTCTGGACTACTGCAGCCCAGCACTTCTGTGGGTGGTTGTTGATAGTGAATGAATCAGTGGATGGATTGTTCCAGAGGCCTTCACTGGAGCGCATTTGCTCTGAGGTCCTCCTAGCATCAATAGAACTATAATGTCTTTTCCACACCCCCAAAGGGACGCCGCTTTCTGACCTTTCTCTTCAGCTGGAACGTGAACTTCATCACAATGATTCATGGAACCATCAAAAATCAGCTGCAGTTCTTCTCCAAGTAAGTGTCAGCCTGCTCTGCTCTCAGAGATGAACCCTTGCAGTGAAGTTTGGATAGGTGTGTTACACAGAGGTAGCAAACACATAGTGCCAGTTTGAGGTAAAGTACAATACACTGACCGCTTACTTCACAGGCACAACTGGGACCAGAAGTCTCTTCATAATTCAGTTGGTTTATAAATCCAAAGTTTATTTGACCATTAAGTTGCTATCAAAGCTTAATACTTAATACAGATGGACCAACTATTCACAGTTTAGTTTCCGTAAGATTCTTGGGCATGGCTACCATAAATAAAATTTAAAAAAAGTTATTTAAACATTTTTGTGTTGTCTTTACTGCCAACCAATGGCAGAGTGTGAGAATGCACATTTCTTTTTTCTGCAATGGAAAAATGCATATTTAATGGTGAAGGAAATAAAATTTAAAAAAAAAACAGAACTGGAAGTGTTCATACTTTGAAAATTCATAACTTGTCTGCATGTATCACAAGGAGCCAGTGTGCTCCAGTAGCACACTAGTAAGAATAGCACAGCGACACAGATCTGTTAGCTAAAGGCTGAAGTGTTAGCTGAGTTGGGGGGATCGCGTCCTGGAGGTCTACTGTAGAGCTTGGTCTCCAGCATCCTTGACTGTGTGAAGTGAAATTGTGCTCATTTACTTGTTTCTTTGTACCCTGGTTAAATTACTCTGTTTCCCTCAGGTCCATCACAGACCACATAGCAGACATATACTTTCGAGCCTGGAAGTCTGCTTCAGGAGTCATTCTGGAGGTGGGCAGACACTTTCAGACCAGTTGTCAATTGCACGTGTGTGCCCCCTAGTGGCCAAACACAGCAACACCTATTTCATGCACTTCCATGGTTTGAATATTTAGGTATCTTAGCAACAGGAGGCCTTTTTCTCTCTTTATATTGGGAATGTTTGCACACCACCATCACACCGCAGAATAAGACCCACCAGATGTGTTTGCTGTCTGCTGTAAAATTTGGGTACACTTGACCTTTCGTTGCAGCGTACTCTAACCGCTCTTCCTATTACTTCTGAAGGAAATAGAGAACGCCTGCATCCAGGACTTCATGCAGCACGCCGTGCTCTTGTACAGGAACTCTCCTGTCCACCCCAGGGTCCGGCAGGTGAGCGCTGCTGCGGTGCGCTGTGGCAAAAATTGGCCTCATTAAACGGGGCTTAGGAAGACTTTGCGCTGAGAGTGTCAGTGTAATACCTGGAGAGAATCGTGGTGGAATGAGATTTTCCTGTGGAGGAACCCTTCGAAGGTCACTTTTGTATAATTTCAGCACGAAAACACTGAAAGAGAAAACAAGTGGACTCCTCTTCTACCAGAATATTGTTTGTTCTTTGCCTTTTGCTCACTGTGATTTGTGAAGAGGTGTCCCTGTGACCATAACTTCTTCCCCCCCACCCCAGATACTCAGCCACTTTCACAAACAGAAGCTCCGACAGGGGGTGGATGAAATGCTTTTCCGACTCTACAAGCCCATTCTGTGGAGAGGACTCAAGGTAAGGTAATTGTGGTACTTTTTATTTGATCACAAAGTATGTATTTACATCCTGCAATCTATTTATAGAGCTGGATAATTACTGAGTGTATTAGGGTTAGAGTGGAAGTTCCATTTTGGGGTTTGACCCTGAAACGTGTTGGTGTCAGGATGACTATGCTATATATGCTGTCTCTGAAAGCGGTCCTTACTATTCTTTAAATTGGGGTCATTTGTACCCTGTGGGTTATGTTGGTAATGTTGATTCGTGTGGCAAACTTGCAGGCAACGAATTCGGATGTGCGCGCCAACGCTGCCCTGCTCTTCACTGAGGCCTTTCCCATCCAGGACCCCAGTCTGAGCAGCGAGAAGATGGACGAGGCCATTCAGAAACAGCTCGACTTGCTTTTCGTAAGTCTGTCTGGAGGCTTTCAAGCTCCAAATGTTCAATGTTAAAATTCCAAATGTTTACACACATGTAAATCTTCACACTGTTGTACAGCGTGTTCTCCTTGGATTAACAGACTAATTAGGAGTGTGTCCCATATGCAGAATGTCTGTTAAATCCAAGTGTGCACGAAGTCCACTCAGTCTGTGTGGAGTTTGCATGTTCTCCTCGTGTCTACGTGGGTTTCCTCCAGGTGCTCTGGTTTCCTCCCACAGTCCAAAGACATGCTGTTCAGGTTCACCCATAGTGTGTCACAGAGAGAGAGAGAGTGTGCTCCACTGATGTGTGGATGAGTGACCCAGTGTAAGTAGTGTAAGTCACCTTAGTGAATAAGGTTTGTGGGCTGATCACACTACATAGTATCCATTGGAAGTCTCTTTGGGGAAATAAATAAATGTAATTTAAATGTAAAGTAGCATCCATATGTATTAAGATTAAGAAGTAATTAAGATATTAAGATTAAGTAGCATTTTTATGTATGTGTATTCTCTGAGATGTACCTCACTTTGGAGAAAAGTGTCTTCCTAAATTAATAAATGTATATGAAACTAAATTTAAGTTAAATAAGTGATATTTTTCGAAGCACAGTACTCAAGTTTATGTGAAAAACAGCAAAAAATCATTTGTAATGCAGCACACCATATGTAATTTGCAACAGAAGGGACTATGCATTAGATACATGTTACATTTACAGCACGACTGGCTAAGGACACACATTCCGACATCAACAAGGCTGTAATGGGAAAGTAGGGACATGTCAGTTATACGGTTTTGTCCATTAAATCCAAAATGTTAAATGGATTTACTGTACTTGGATTTTGATGCCATTTTAGGAGTTCTGTACATGTTGCTTATGAATTAGTTGACAAAGCCTGCACAGCTTTAATGACATGATCATGTTCTCATGTGATAGGACCCCCAGCTGGCGATGTTACTCTGGCACATGTGTGTGTCTGTGTGTGAGAGAGATCTCTTAGTACAGTGTGCTCTATTTTTGGACAGTTGCTGTTGGAGGACCCCCAGCCGGTGGTCCGCTCCACAGCTGTGCTGGGCGTCTGCAAGATCCTGGCCAAGTACTGGGAGGTCATCCCCCCCGCCATCCTCACAGACTTCCTCAGGAAGCTGGTGATGGACCTGGCTGCCGACATCACTTCCCCCGACGTCCGCTGCTCCGTCTTTAAGGTACCCTCATAGTAGCTGGCGTAACCCTCTGTGGGAGAATTTCCTTGAATGTTCCCTCTGCTGATGAAGATTTACCTTTCTTTTTACTTTGTTCATTCGGACTTAAATGACTTATTGTCAGCCAAGATTTTCCTTTATGGTTCTTGTGGTTAGAGTTTCATTTCTGATTACAGTTTAGGGTTTGAATTTGAAGTCGGTTTACAAACTTGTGATCATGGACGTGAGGGTAATGAAACAGGGTAATCAAATGGCAAGATCCACAGCAATGTATTGCTGCCCAACAAAAAGGCGAGCTGTGGAATTGCGAGATTCCAGCTTTCTGGCTTTATGGCTTTTTTCATCTTGCAGGTCATGGGTACCCGTTGGCTGTATGAAAGTGTAAAAATGTGTACTGCACTTTAGTTGGCTAACCAGATACTTCACCTTTATTATGTAACAGCTGTCACTTGTGTTGTGGTTACACCTTCACTTCCATTCAAAGGTCTCAGGTTTGAATACCTGCTCTTGCTGTAGTACCATTGAATAAGGTAGGCTACTGACCCTGAAATGATACAGTAATAATTACCCCACTGTATAAATGGGTAAATCATTGTGAGTTGCTTCGTATGTAGTTGTATATAGCAGGGCTGTGGAGTCGGTACACAGAACTTCCGGCTCCAGTAACCCAAATAATTCCTTCCGACTCCACAGCACTACTCAGCAGTCATTATTTACTCTTTATATGCAAATTTTGGCAGAACTGGCAGATGACATTACCGCTTGGGGACGTATCATTCATATGTAAGCAGCTGACTGGCTGGACAGATACGCGTGCGCCATTTACCGGAAAAAAGTAAACTGCACGCTAATGTTTTGTTTACTTTTTAACTGGCCATCTTATTAATTGTATAAAATAAAAAAAACCTGTCGTATAACAGGAAAAGGTAACTAAAACAACATTCCTAATTTTATATGAAATGGGACCATTTGATGACTTGTTTTTGTCAATTTTTCTTATTTTTATTTTGATACTGTTTATTATTTTGTTACTATGACTACACCTTATTTTATTTGTTGAGCTGCTCCACCTTATTTACAGTGGTGCTTGAAAGTATGTGATCCTCTCGTGTCCCTTAGTTGTACCACTAAAAGGTCATTTAGTGAGAATCAGTGTTTCTCATGTCATATAGTAGGTGTGTAATGACCCTTTCCATGTGTTGCTTTAGAGATCATGTGTAGTAGAAACACGCAAGTAGTGCAGGTGTAAAAATAAGTGAAGCCCAAGTTGCATTGGTTAAACCAGGTAGGTAAGTAGAATCAGGTGTATAAATCATAATCATTTATTCATTTTATAAGAGTAGTAGATTTTCTGACTTTATTTTAACATTTTGTATAACAATAATGACCATCCTGGTAGTTATCACTTACTTTCAAGCATCACTGTAAGTATTATGCTATCCTAGTCCAAACTTGAAATTGTGAGTTACTTTGGGGAAAAAGCATCAGCTAAATTAAAATAAATAAATAATAATAACAATAACATATTGGTTGATTGTTCAACTGGCAGTGCATGGCTGTGATTCTGGACAATAGCCTGAGCCACCCGCTATTGGAGCAGCTGCTCCCAGTCCTGAAGAACAGCCTCCATGATAATTCAGAGAAGGTGCGCGTGGCATTTGTGGACCTTCTACTCAAGATCAAAGCCACCAGGGCTGCCAAGGTGAGAATCGCACCATCCAGTGGAGACCTATGGCTACAAGCTGCATATCTGAGTCAGTCAGCAATGTTCTCTTCCCTCTCCTCCTAGTTCTGGAAGGTGTGCTCCATGGAACACCTCTTGGCTAGGCTGGAAGTTGACTCCCGGCCTGTCTCCCGCCGGATCATCAACCTTCTCTTCAATTCCTTCTTCCCTGTCAATCAGTCGGAAGACGTGTGGTGTGAGCGCTGCGTCACACTCATCCAGATGAACCCCGCTGCTGCCAGGAAGTTCTACCAGTACGCACATGCCTTCACAGCGCCCACCAACATCGGTCAGTCAGACCCCTGCTCTCTCCACACACACACACACACACACACACACACACACATACACACTCTGGCATCTTCTCTAGCTTTTGTTATGAGGCTGAAATGTCAATGAGCTGCTACCCCGAATTTACCTGTAAGGACCTTGCTTGTTGTTTGTTGCCGGACTGTTACAGCGAAGCTGATGCTTACTATCCGCCGGTGCCTGAACGCCTGCATTCAGCGGAACAGGACAGAGGACCTGAATGAGACGGACAGCAGTAACAAGGAGAACGCAAGTGTGAGGACAAACTTCTAGTTGTGTATAAAGCTGCTTAACAGTGGCCAAGACTTTAGGCCACTGCTCCTGTTCACATCACTTCGCTTCACTGGAATGTCATTGTCTTTCAGTCACTAAGAGTTTTCAGATGTAAGCTGGTGAGATGGGTGGAAGAGAGTGCAGCTCATGTCTTGAGCAGTGGTGCTTGTTCATCTACCGCCAGGTTCTGGAGGATGTGCTCTCGGTGCAAGACATGGGCACCATGGCCAGCCTGCTTGAGGTGGTGGTCATCCTTTGGAGGAGCATCCGCAAATCCCTGGAGCACAACCAGGAAGCGCAGCAGTACACCTCCAGCAAGTTTGCCCAAGTGCTGCCCGAGTACTTCCGCATGTTCCAGGTGTGGAGGCGCCATTGATCCTCATGTTCTCGCCAGGCGTTTACACGTGGTGCTCTTAGCCGTGGCTTTGGAAACAGCGGCAAAGGCTGTTCGAGTGTACTGACCCCCTCCTAGGGTGGAAGGGCACTGGAAGATACATGCTTCCCTGGCTACCGATGCGTGACTTTGTTTCTGTTTGCGTTAGGATGAACGCTGCACTCCTCCGTTGATCCTGATGGCCTCCTTCATGCCTGCCGCAGCTGTGCCCACCTTTAGGTGAGTGTGACTGAAACTCCTGTGCTGTCTGCCACCTGCAGACTGGCGCTCAGACTTCACCCAAAGCAGGGTTCCTTACCTTGCATGTGTTTCCCAGCGGTACTGCAATGTTTGCTCTTCTGAATTCAAGCTGCTGGACCAACAGGGTGGTCCACAAGCTGCTGGACCAACAGGTGTAGACTATGGAGGACTAGGGTGGCAAGGCAGTTTGTGGACATCCCCAGTGCAGAACGTTGACAGTTTGACTGGAGCTGCCCTGGACAACAGGAGGATTGTGAGCTGTGTATTAGTAAGCTGTGCTGATGGAACGTCACGATTCAGGTGACTTCCCCTCCCGCAGCTGTGGCGTCCTGTCGAAGCTGCGCCGGTTGGAGGTGGGGGCTGAGCCATCCCAGTATACCATGCTTATTGACTGCCTGTGCAGCTGGGGCCATGCTGGACACGTCCTGGAGCTTATCACCGACTGGCTGACGGATTCCCTGCCCCAGAACACGGTATGACACGTGAGGGGTGTGATCTCTCGCAGTTGTCCTTCTGGGTTCCCACTACGTATTCTCAGTGGTCCATGCAATCGCACAATGATTCGAGTAAATACCACTTGCAGTTTGTTTTAATGAATGAGAACTTCATTAATTTTGAAGGAAATTGTATGAGGTTCAAGCAGCGTAAATGCAACAGGTTTGTGACAGAGCAACTTCATAATATCAGAAGACCCTGGAATCAGAAGTAAATAAATCACTTTTACACAAGCATGTAAGAGTAAACAAATGAGTAAAAGGAAATAAAAAGAGGTAATGGTACTACAGGTCGCTCAATATCAGTAAGAGGTCACGGAGAAAGGGTTTAGTTTAGAGCCTAACAGCTCTGCAGTGTTACTGTGTATAATTGTGTCAATTAATTAGTTTATCAGGAATGATTATTTAAAGAAACTGCCAAGCAAATCCCTTTACTAGAACTCGAGTTGCACATAAGTCAAGTGGATAACTGCATTCAAGACTTGTGACTGGAATTTTTTCCCTTTATCCTCCAAATTGCTCATGGCGCATGTTGGCTGTCATCGTGTGTCAAAAACCAGCATTTCGAGTGGTCTTGTTAGCAGGGCAAGCGGGACTCAGAGCGGCGAGTCCACATTCAGGAGACAGTGGATGCCAAGCCAGAGCTGGGCCTGGACTACCTGGAGTACATGTTGTCTCAGAGACCCCAACGAACCTGTCTGCTGGAACTCAGACAGACAGCGCTAAACCAGCTGCTCAAAGCGCTCAAGGCCTGGAGGGTAAGTAGCTTCTGCTCGCTCAAGGTTGCTGCTAAAGGGAGGGGTTGTTGGGTTTCGTCCGATTGCTCCTCTTGGTGTCCCAGTGTCCAATGAGGGCTGTGGCATCAGCTCAGTTTTGCTCTGCCTCCTAAAACAGTACAGGTGGTCTTTGACTTACGCCATATGCAACTTACAATGACTGGCCCCTTAACCATATTATTTAAGTCCCAATGCTATACTACCATGAACTACCATGACCTAGTGTTTGCTAAATACCAAGAAGCTCAGAATCATCACTTTAGGTGTTACCATATATAACGCTGGGTAAGGATGTTACTTCATAGTGGTGCAACTGGGACCTTGAGCAACTCGAACAGGACACCTCTCAGTCCCCACTCGTCTCATGGACCTCTGTGCATTGCTCACCCTGACTTTCTAGGGCTTTTCATCAAGTCTTCCATCGCACTTGTTTTGCTAGTTTTCGGTTTCAGTTCTGCTTTCTCGGTCTCTTGCCAGTCGGTGCTGTACGAGAACATGAGTTCAACTGAAAGCGGTCGCGATCGAAGCCGAGCAGAGACGGCCCTAAAGGCGTTTGCCGTTCACAGTCATCTGAGCGCCCTGCTTCTCCACAAGGTGAGTTGATGCTAATCGGCTCTGTCATCCCATCCTGTGACTGATGGTGGAAGAATCTCTTTTGCACCTGTGCACATTTCTGTGCTGCTTTTGCCTGTCTTCTTCTGTTTACTTTTATGTGTTCAGTGTTTGTTGTCCTTATTGTTTGCCTTATGCAGACAGCTTGACTGAAACACCTTCTACAATTCATGAGAAGGTATGCAGAAGTGCAGCCACACATTAAGTAAACTGCACATGTAGCCAGAAAAGTGTTTACAATGGTCATTTAGTGCCCATTTTAACATTTTTATTTATTTATTTATTTTAATGAATAACACCTTTTTTCTCTCCCTGTGTAGTTTCCAGAGGGACGAGGCTACCTGCAGGACTTGGAGCACTCCATGGCCTGGGTGGAGGAGAGGGCCCTCCCCTTCTTGCCTGCCCCCAGTCTGGAACAACAGGACCTGTCCAGATGGGTCGTAGAGGTAGGACTCCAGTGTGTCCTCTTTCAGACAGAGAGATGCTGGGGTGTGGGTTCGGTTTCTGACTCTTATCCCACGAGCACTTAATGATACAGTGCCCCCAGCTGCCTGCAGCTGTTGAAAAACCACCCTGTCGTCGTTTGTGTCGCACAGAACTGCCTGAGGGTTTGCAGGGACGTGACCCTGGTGGGCCTTGCTGACAAACAGTTCAAAGAGCAGGTTCTGCACCTGTGCTCCATCATCCTGCTGTCTGGTGAGTTCCTAGAGACCAGTAAATCTTAGTGGTTAAGGTACTGTTAAGGCTCCAGTTGCCCTGTAATAAGATGAGCTGCATGCCGCACACTGTCAAAACACATCAGCCTGATGTTTATGCCCTGATTTGTCCCGGTTTGCCCCAGAGGGTGGTCACCAATGTGCCCCGCTGCTGCTCTCTGTGCTCACGGAGGTGGCCCAGGAGTGTCTGGCTTTGAGCTCACAGTCTCGTAGCCATGACCTGGACATGCTGCTGTACGTTGTGGCCAACATCTTCCAGAAAGTGCTGGAGCTCATGGCACTCAAACTGCGCAAGGAACCTGATGACGGCCTGCAGGTGAGCGCCACTTGAGGGTTTGGTACAAGGTTTTATTCTTTATCTAATCGCATGTCAAAAGTTTCTTAGTGGAAACAAAATTTAATATGGAGAGTTATCCTGTTTTTGTGCTCTTTGGTCTGAATTTATTCTGTCAAAATAAATTGTGTGGAAGCTGAGAGTTTATTTGGAAACAAATCTATCAAATAAGTGGACAGGTTACAGTAAATATATCGTCAGTTATTGAGAGCTACTATGTGCTCAGAATGTAAAGAGTGATTGTTACAGCTGAGTGAAGTGGGTAAAGTTATGGTACGTCACAAATGAGGTTTGGGCTTTGTACAGTGTTCATAGTCTCACTCTAATATTGAACTGTGTGACAGTAACACAGCAGAGAGGGTTTGGAAGTGTAGAGATGCGAGAGGAACTCACTTGATGTGTCCCACTCTAGCTGTGCCAGGCGGTGTCGGCTGAACTTGGAGATTTTCTCAACGCTCTCCACGACTGGAAAGCTGTGAATCTGGAAGCCATCAACGGGGTGTTTTCCACTCTATTCGCTGCCATCGTTGTGGAGATCAGGCACTCCATTGTCAAGGTGAGACACTTGTTTAGGGACTCCAGGTGACACCCTGATTAGGGGTTGGGCTCAGTACCATAAGACTGCAGGTTTAGATTTCAGGATGGTCATACCCCTGGATAAAGACACGTATATGTATAAAATTAAAATATAACGCGCACTGCCGCCTCAGTTTTTGAAACGAACAAGTAATGCATTTTTGAAGGTTTATTTTGAATTTCCTGCACTTGCTTTGAGAAAATGCAACCTGCAATTATCTATCCAGCAGATAGGTGTCAGTAAAGAGCACCCAGCAGAATAGAAAGGTTTACAGCCTGTTTCCAGTGTTCCTGGGTGCTAAAGGATAACAAGATGAGTAACACTGCATATGTTCATGGGATAAATTTTCAATAATTGGCACAAAATAGGAGTTTGTGAAGGCAATATTTTTTAAGTTCAACAAATAATCGTTCATAGTTTAACATAATACACAGCGCAAGAATACGCACACAGCTTTAGATACTGATACTGTTCTGTATTTCACATGCAGGTTTCCTGTCCAGAACAGCTGACAGTCCCCAAAACCGTGCAGGACCTGCCCCCGCTCTCACGTTGCTTACTGGGGGTCATCCTCAGGTCACCTGAGGTCACCAGGTAACGAATGATAACTCTTTTCATTCAATAGGATCAGGATTTCACTTCCTAGACTCCATTTCGCATTTATTCCCCATAAGTTAGTGTGCGTGTCATGTGGAAGGTTATTCAACACATTTGACCAAACTCGGGATTAACAAAAAAAAAAAAGTTTGGCATGCACTTGGAATTTACTATCACAGCATGTTAGGTGTCTGAGCACGTTTTTTTGTCTATTGGGAAGATAAAACCTCTCATTACTGACAGACTGCTGTGGACTCAGTATTAAAAAAGGGGATGAAGAAATGATTTTTGAAATTTTGATTGAATGTCACAGGTTTGAAAGCAGCTTGTACTCTTGCTGCTTGCAGATGTGCCACTGCAAATCATGTGGAGTTAGGAAGGCACTGCTGTTTACTGCTTAACATTATTTTCACTCATCGTTTTTTGTAATATTTTCACCTTCCTGGGTTGTAAGTTGCTTTGGATGATGTCTGCAGTGTGAAGTTAAGAATGCAGGCCTCTATGTGCTAATCCTTCACCATAAATGAAAAGGATGGCTGAGGAGCCGAGATGGAACCTCATAAATATGCAGGGATTTCGCCTGTCTGTTAGCGATGTTCCTTGACTGCATTTTGTTTCCAAATGTCAGTCAAATGCGGCATTTTGAATCTGCCTCATTGACAGCAAAACTGTGCATTGTCAAGGCGGGTCCTTATAGCAGTGACCAGTGGGTTCTGGGTTCGAATCCTACGGGAGGGGCATAAAGATAGAAGATGTGGCATGTCACTGGGTGAAATATGATAGGTGAAACAAATGCAGCTTTTTACTGGATTTACCTGCCATCTGTTGCCCATTTCCCCTGGTGCATGTGGTTCGAGGGAAACTCCTGACATGAGAAATCTCTGTAAGGTCTTTCCTGTGCGAGACCTCTTCCTCGTTAGAGTCAGAGGCCATCGAGGACGTGACGGGACTGGCTGCACTGCTGCACATGTTGGCCGTGGTCGGACAGAGTGAGTGAATCCCATTCTATGGAGGCTGTGTGACGAGCAAGTCCACTGCTATTAAGGACCTTCTAACGCAACAGATTATTATTATTAACAACTTTTGTCTGCTGCAGATAGTCCAACTGTAGATGCATACACTTCTCCAAATTCTTTACATCGACACCGCAGAGCAATGTAATATACACGTTCGCTCAGCCATACACACAAAAGGTCATTTAGTCGCCAGTTCGCCTGAAACATGTCTTGAGACTGGGAGGAAACCAGAGTACTCAAAGGAAACATTTAACATTTCAAAGTTGGTTTGAAATGAAGGGTTTTGATACTATTAAGATACTATAAATATTACTATTGTATTATTATACTATGGCTTCATAAAACAAATGGTATAAATCAAAGGAATGTTACACTTTATTTTTTGCAAATTTTTTTTCTTTCAGTCGGGAAGTTCAAGTTGGAGCTCAAAGACATGGCTGTGTCTGTTCAGAGACAGCTCCAGAAACACAATGCTGTCATAGCCGAGGACAGCAGGACCATGGAGAGGTAGCGCTTCAGTTGACACAGCTGGAAGCCCTAGATGTTAACTTTAACAATGTGCTGTAGAGATGGCAATAGAAGGAAAACTAGCCTCAAGTGTGCCTGACTTTAAATCACCCTCATGCCACATTTACCTTTGACTCCGAAGATGAATTTGAATTATGGAAAATCATTGTCGCGTCACTTTGCAAGGCGACAGGGCCCAAATCATCCTTGTTTCAAACGGAAGGTATAGTTCCCGTTTCAGTCCTGTACATCGTGTGTGTGTGTGTGTGTGTGTGTGTGTGTGTGTGTGGCTGGTTTGGTGTACTGAAAGCTTTAGTTCACATCTGTTACATCAGCCTACTTGTACATGGTACATACAGAAATTTGGTCAGAGTCAAATCACAGTCCCTGCTCTGTCTCCAGCTGTATGGAGGAGGTGGAGTAACCAGGCCCTCAGACAAACACTAATTTTCCTCCTCATCTTTACCAAACGCTCACGTACCTCCCCGTTCGCTAAATGTCAAGTCATAAGAGCCATCCTTTCATCTTCATGACCTTAGCGGTGAGCCAGATGATCTCCGTCACTCACCTGCCGAAATAACATTTTTGTACCGTGAGGCACTCGTGAATGTCAGCGGGTGATTTCGGCTGAGAAGGGTTATTATTCTCTGGAGTGCACTTCTCTGGGAGCTGTGTTCCAGCGATGAATATGTCAGGATAAAACCGCTGTTTACTTGTTTTACCTCTTTCTCGCCAATTATTTCAGAATCAATTATTTCTACTGCGCGACATCAAGAAATTGACTGCTGCAGGTGATTTTTTTCCAGTGGGGCTGCCGTAGCCGCCTCCTTTCTGAAACAAAATTATCTCTGTCTTTGCAGGGTCATTTATTTGTCTGCCGTCAGGAGTGTGAACGATATACTGATGGTCTGACGGGGTGGAGGAGGGAGCTGGTCTGTGAAGAACAAAATAAGGTCAGATTTATTTTTTTCTTCTTTGATCATGTAGATATATAATTTATTTGTGTGTGTGTGTGTGTGTGTGTGTGTCACACACAGGCTCTTTTATGAACACAACTAGGATTGTCCAAAGTAATTTTTCTCTTTAGTTGCAATTAAATATTGCAACCTAATGAAAGGTTAATAACACAGACATCCTTTCATTTATTAATTGGTTAAAAGTTTAGTAAAACTGACTGATCCCAAACATTCCATTCAGTGTTTGTCGGATTTTGGCCACTTTTAGCTCTCTTTATTAGCCACACCGTAAAACCTTAATAGTACAGATATCCATCGGTTCATTTATAGCCTAGGTTTTCTCATAATCTTGATACTATTTATTAACTCTTTGAATTTTATTTGCTTATTTTTTTTGGGTGCAGTTTACTGTCATCTATTAGTCTGGAAGGCAGTTCGTGTTCCCTCAATGTCAGTCTGAAATTTAATAAAACTGCAGCCTCCCTACAACAATAATTCCTCGACCTTACAAAGGTAGTGCATTCCTGAAAACCCTTTGTGTAGTGAATTCTCAGTATTCAAAGGTGTCATTAACATTAGTTGCAGTGATATAAAATTTTTTGCATTCCTGAGCCTCAAAACTGACATCCATTAATGCTAAAATATCACCAAATCCCATTAAAATTGGCACAATGTCTTTAATAGGGTAGCTGATAATGTAGTGGTGGTGCAGTGTAAAGAGTGAGCTAAATAAATGCATGTAAATGTCTTAAATTGCTCAGCTGGTAAGAGGTGCACAAAGTCCAAATTTCATGCTCAGAAGCATGAAGTGCCTCGCAAGTCGAAGTAGGGGTATTAACTGAAATTCCCTCTAAAGTTCAGTTCTCGTAACTGGAATGGGCGAGTTGTTGAATGTGACTGTAAGTGAAGAAAAAGCAAATAACGCAGAAATAGTGTGTATCGCAAAATATGTAACTGGAACGCTCATAACAGAAAGCCTGTGTATTCTGTTTTTTTTTTTTTTTTAAAAAAAAAAAAAAAAAAGAAAAAAAGTGTCTGCATGCAAATCATTTGTTGCCTTACAGAAGGGTGCTGTATACACTGACCTTGTGTCCGGGATGTTCTGTGTGTGATGTGAATTACAGTACTCTGACAAGGGAAAGGCACAGCCCCACAGCCGATGTGACCTGGAATCTCCGTGCTCAGAAAGCCGAAGCCGATGGCCCACTTTCCTTTTGCAGATGCTGCTTGCGAGAATACCCAGCATGGGGGTCTTCAGAGCACTGCCTTTTCCCTCAGATCGGTTCACTTTGATCCTGCTTTCTGGATGGCTTGGAAAAACCTATACATGGAAAATATGAACGTGTCTCAGTACGATTAGTAATTTCTACTTCAGTTTACTTTGTTTTTATTGGCTGTTCATTGGTATAAAAATGAAATGTGTTCTTAGAACAAACAAAAATGTAAATATGAAAGGACAGGCCCCTGCAGGATGTGGTTCTTGTATATATAGCAGAAATGTGTTTTCCTTTCCTTGAGTCTTTGCTTTATTCTTTTTTTTCTTTCAGCAAATATAATTATGGGGTTAATGTGTGTTTTCTGGAACGTAACTGTTATCCATGTGGCCTGTCTGCCATTCTATACCGTCTGCACCTGTCACATGGGTTTGACTGTAGCCTTACAATCTAGAGGTCCTCTCTGTGAATCTCTATTCCTGTTGTACTGCCTTTTGTCTAGGAACTTATACTGCTTTGATACAGTGAAAATAATTCACATTTACTTATTAGACACATCTTCCACTGAACTCCCTGTAGTATTGTCAACCCCCACCCCTTATTCACCAAGGAGACTTACACTGCGTTACTCATCGCTGCAGTAGTGGAACACACACACACACACACACACACACACACACACACACACACACACACCCACCCTGAACAGCATGTCTTTGGGAGGAAATTCAGACAGGGAGAATATGCAAACTTCATACAGACTAAGTGGGGCTTGAACCCATGTCCTTTTGTACCACCCCGCTACTGCAAGACAGCAGCACTACTCGCTGTACTACCTTGTCATCCGGTTTACGTAACTTAAATGTTGCCTTATGTATTAAAAAAATGTCTAAAAACACGCAATATTGCGGTGTTCAGAGGTTCACAGTTACAGGTGTTACCTCTCTGCTGCGCCTTTCCGCTATGCGCGATGTGACGTCACCAAGCGGGGCGGGGCTCAGCGCCGCTTCCCAGCTGTGTGCGTGGGACGTCACGGCTTGGAGGCGGGGTCGCGCGCGTGTCGCTGTTCTCAGTGCTGATTCCGGTCGCCGCGAGGAACTAGCGCAGCGAGGTAGGGCGCGTGCGGCTCCCGGTGCCTTGCGCCGTCCCTCTTCCGTACGCTCGCTTCGCGAACAGTCAGCAACAAACAGCGACTAATTACTGAAAAACTTGCGTCCGTGTTCGTCTTATGAAACACCCGAAAGTACGAGCGCGTGGGAAACACGGTAAGTTTGCTCTGTCTTGCCCCGTGCGTGCGCGCGCTGTCTGCGCTTCGTCGGTGTCAGAGAAGAGGCGAAATGAATCGTAAAAAAAGTTAGAACTTAAAAAATGGTTTATTTTGAATATCAGCTGTTGTTACATTTATGTCATTTACGTATTCATCGCACAAAACAGCAGCGAAAGATGCGTCGCAGAGCTGAAAATGTGAAAAGTGAACTGAGGCGACAGCCGAGCGAGTCAGTCAGTCAGCAACGGGCGATGCTGCTGCCTGTGGTGTAAAAATTCAAACTTTATCATGGCTTCTTTGAAGTGTTTTCCTGTGATCGTCACAGTTATTCCTTGGCTTGGTGTGTGCGGTGTGTGTGTGGAGGTGTGTCGGAATATGTGTGTGTGACGCCGGTGCTGGATGGGACATGCCATGATGGTGGCACGCGACGGTAACTAACGGGGTATTATTATTAATTTGTCGCATGTGGAAAAGGACTTGTATGGTACGCGGTGTGTGTGTGTGTGTGTGTGTGTGTGTGTGTGTGTGTGTGTGTGTGTGTGTGATGGTGTCCGAAGGTACACGATGAGGACACTTGCTACTGCCTGACGGTATGTTACTCTAAGTGACAATCTGTGTGACATTGCGACGTTATTTAGCGGTGTGTGATGGTGCACACTGCTGGTGTACGAGTCGAGTGTGTCATAGTCACTAGTGTGCAGTGGTATAAGGTGTGTGATGGTCTATGATGATGTATAGTGTTTGATGACAAGCCAGTGTATTATGGTATATGAATGTATGCAGTGGAGTGGTACATGATGATATTCGAACGTGTCTGGTGGTTTTTTACAGTGTATTATGGTATATTAAGGTGTTTGATGACAAATCAGTATATTATGGTATGTGAAGGTACGTAATGAGCGGCACAGCGAGTAGCGCTGCTGTCTCACAGCGTCTGGGTGGTGGGAGAGGAGATGGGTTCGATCCCTGCTCAGTCTGTGTGGGTTTCATCTTGGTGCTCTGGTTTCCTCCCACACTCCAAAGAGATGCTGTTCAGGTTCACCCATAGTGTGTGTGTGTTCCACTGATGTATGGATAAGTGACCCAGTGTAAGTAGTGTATCTAGCAGTGAAAGTCACCTTAGCAAATAAGGTGTGTGGGCTGATAGTAACACTACATAGAGTTCATTGGAAGTTGCTTTGGAGAAAAGTGTCTGATGGATAAATAAATGTAATGTAGTGGTATATGATGATATTCGAAGGTGTCTGGTGGTATGTCAGGGTATATTATGGCATGAGGGTGTGTGATGATGTGTCACAGTATATGAAGGTGTTTGGTGTATTATGGTACATTTAAATTTACATTTATTCACTTAGCACACACTTTTGTCCTAAAGCATGGTACATGAACTGTGCGATGGTATATTATAGAATACGAAGGTACGAGATGGTACATTATGGTCCGTGTGGGCTAATCAATATACACAGAGGTCACCGAATGGTGTGTTTTTAATTTCATTGCGTTTCTTTTGGAATTCCTCCTGGAATCTGATAGAACAGAAATTCAGTGCCAAGAACTGAGTTAAACTTCTAAACTGGTCCTTAGCCTTGGATTCTCTCTGATGTCGCGTCACGATTAAATGCCGACCGCCAAGCGGATCAATATACATTTACCTCACGCTTTTCTATAAATTAACGTACAATTATTTTCCCATTTGTACAGCTGGGTAATTTTACTGGGGCAGCTTTTAGGGTAAGTACCTTGCTTTTAGGGTACTACAGCTGAGGGGGGTTCAAACCTGCAAGCTTTGGGTCCAAAGGCAGCAGCTCTAAGTACTATGGTACCAGATGTCCCTATAAATTCTGTGTGAGTGAGTGTGTGTCTGTGTGTGTGTACATACCTGATGATTATATATATTAAAAAACATACGTGTGTGGGGGGATGTGGTGGTGCAGCAGGTTTGGCTGAGTCTCCTTCTCTAGTTGATCTGGCGTTCGAGTCCTACTGGGGGTGCCCTGTGATGGACTGGTGTCCCTCCCTCTCCAGCCTTGTGCCCTGTGTTGCTGGGTTAGGCTCTGGTTTGCTGCAACCCCACAAGAGAAAAATGGGTAACTTATTGTAGCTTAACATTGTTAAGCTGCTTTGGAGAAAACTGTCCAATAAATCAAAACAATGTAAATGTGAGTCACTTTCGATAAAATTGTCAGGTAAGCAATAAATACATTCATATACAAGTTATCCTTGTGATGGAGTGGCATCCTGTCCTGGGCGGACCCTTCCTCATCCTCCGTGCTTCCAGGATGGCAGAAACAATGATTGGGGATCTCTGGAAGAAGATTCTGGATTGATGCTCTGAATGAGGGCCTGAGCTGCAAGACGGTGGAGTCCTCAGTGTTGTGTGCAGTTTCCTTTGGGATGAATAAAATTCTCATTCGATCATTCATTCGATTGATCATTTGTTCCCGGAGTAAAGAGGCGAAAGGGGGGATCCTGTTGCCGTCAGTGAGGACATGTTGGTCTCTGTGTGACGATGGCTCCTCTTCCACAGTTAAACCTTCACTTTGTAATCTGAAGGTTTTGGGTTTCAATCCCACATCCTGCTGCAGGACCCTCGATGAAGGTACCTAATGTGAATTAGTACAGTAAACATTAACCAGCTGTAAGGATAAATGGGTAAATCACACACACACACACACACACACACACACACACACACACACACACACACACACACATATATATATATTGTCTAAAACTGCTTGCCCCATGTGGGGTCGCGGGGAACCGGAGCCTAACCTGGCAACACAGGAGGGGGAGGGGACACACCCAGGACGGGACTCCAGTCTGTCACAAGGCACCCCAAGTGGGACTCGAACCCCAGATTGACTGGAGAGCAGGACCCGGTCAAGCCCACTGCACCCGCCATGGGTAAATCAGTGTAAGTAACTTAGTGAACACACCTCACACTGTTGGTTTCCACTGAGAAAAGTGTTGGCGAAGTAAATCACAGTAATAACCATGTTTGACTAAGAGTGCATCTCCCTTTTTTTGGGGTCCCTGTAGGACATCTTTTGTGGTGGATTTTTCAAAAGCACCTTTGCGTCTTCATACCTACAACAACATGGCGACAGAAACATTATCAATAAAAACTTATTGAATAGTTTAAAATGTTTACATTGTAACCTTTAAGTGGCTGTTCTGCATCATCTTTGTCTACATTAATTTCCATTTGAAACCTCTGTCTGGTCTTCGTGCGCCAGCTCGAATATTCATAGTGCGGGTCAGGAGAGGTCAAAAAGGCACCGCTGGGGGTCATGAACTGGTTTTCTGCCCTTGGGAGTATGTCATTTGGGCCAGTAGGTAAAGTAGCGCTTAGAGGAATCCAGTGGTTTCTGGTTTGAATCCCCACTCTTCCTGTAAGACCTTTGATCAAGGTACTTGCTTCAGTAAGGATGTCGTAATGTACAAGTGGGTAAATCAGTGTAAAGTTACTTTTAAGTCGTTTAGGAAAAAGGTGTCGGCTAAATAACATTCAATAATAATAGTAATAATATTATAATAATGAGAAGTTTTGCTGATTTATGGGTGAGTCATATTAGATGGTTTCAGATGGCCTGTCGAGCAGCGCTGCCTTTGATGAGATTGCTGCTTTGAGTGTGGATGGATAATCTTGTCTCCCTCTTAACCCCCTCTCCATGTGTCTTCTCTCTCTCTCTCTCTCTCTCTCACACACACACACAAACACACACATAAACATGCATTTAGATTCAGATTTAAAGACCTTTCCTCCAGGCGCAGACGCGCACCGCTTCCATCTCTCAGGAAGCGCCGAAGACGGAATCAAAACATCTGAGTCACCACCCCACTTTTGGAAAAGGTCACCGGCTCATCGGCGGTGACTGTTCCCATAGCAACAGGTATTAGCATCTTTAATTCATGCCGATTCTCTCGTTACCTTGATCCACGGACAAAAGCGGGGGGAAGGCAACGTCGGCCACGCGCGCCATAAACTGCATAATGAGCTCACAGTGTCCTCGTCTGACAAGTAATAAATGAGCCGTGCGCGCTCATGTTACGCCGCCGCACAGCGCTGGAAGCCCTCGGCCTCCATAATTCAACATCGTTCTGCTTTTACTGTCTGGGACAATCACAGTTTACCATTTACTCATCGACACACCCCGGTGTCTGCTGCCTTTCTCGAGGACTTAACAACACGGTTCCTTCCCGAAATTCGACCCTGTACCCCGATACGTGCCGTTGGCCGCACGATGAGAACAGGACTATTGAGGTGTGGCCCTTGAGGGCCAAGTTTGGCTGATTCGCCGGGTCTCCATACAGTGTCGGGAGATCCGGCAAGGAAGTTAAACGGTAAATCAAACCAGGTTGCTAACAGCCTGACTGGAACAACACCTGCAAAAACTGTAGTTAGGTAGCTGATGGAGTAGCTGGAGTGGGGGGTGTGTGTGCGTGTGCGTGTGTGTGTGTGTGATCATGACCGAAAGGCCGACCTCTCCCTGCGGGACGCAGGTGGCCAGGCGGTTAATGATCCGGACCCGCAACAGAAGCGCTTCTGGCAGCCATCCAGGAAGAGACTCCGCTGCACGTTACCTGGATTACACTTCACCTGTACCTGTGTAAAGAGTAAATCCGCAGGTTTACTAGGTCCCCCTAGATTAAGATTTTGGCTCAATAAATAATCACAAGCAAGAGCTCTGTTCATGCTTGTTGGATGTGTGTTGTGCCATAGTGTACATATGTATCTTTGTTCTATCAGTACTGAATATATTTGTGTTTTTAAAAAGTGTGAAGCATAAAATGGGAACAAATGAAAGGTAGCACAGCGGCACAGCGGGTAGCACCGGTGCCTTCCTGCTCTTGGACTGTGCGTTCTGATGTGGGTTTAAATGCGGACCAGCCTGCATGGAGTTCAAATGGTCTCCCAGGGTTCATGTGGCTTTCCTCCAGGTGCTCTTGTTACCTCCCACTGTCCAAAGACATGTGTTTTAGGTGAATTGGGGAATCTGAATTGCCCTTTGCGTGCGAGTGTGCGATTACCCTGTGATGGATAGGTGTCCTGTACACGGTGTAGCTGCCGCACGCCCAGTGCTTGTGGTAGAGACTCCAGACCACCGCGACCCTTCACTAAAGAAAATGTTACTGGTGATGGGCGAATTAAACAAATTTATGAGCAGTTTTTTTTGACAGATTAGCAATGACAATAAAAAAAATTTAAAAAAGAGAACGTTGGAATAAAGCCGCTGTCTCTGGCTGCGCTCTGTCACTGTGGATGAAATGCTCTTTGTGTCCTGCTTCCTATTTGCAGTTTGTCACTTTGGATCGAGAACTCGAACAGTGGGACTAACAGCCAGTCAGAGCTGCAGGCCAAGCGTCGCCGACGGACACCGAGACGCCCTCGGACGGCAGTCGGTCAATCCGGATTCTCGCTGTCCCCGTTGTGCTCGAGTCGCTGTGGAAACGCCTGAGGCCGCGAGGGGAATGGGGGAGAGCCACTTTTCCCACTGGTGGAGTGTAATTAACTGAACCCCCTGCCCGTCTGTTCCGGGAACAAAGCGGGCCGTCGTGCGACACGACCTGTTTGCGCCGAGGGCGCCGCGGCCGCCCCGCTCCCGTCTGTTAGCGCGCCACCGTCGTGACATTGGCCTACTTCGCCGTCCTCAGAGGCAGGACCCAAAGCACGTAACCTGGCTATTAATCACCATCGTGCCGTGGGGGAGCGACTTCGCCGATGCTGTCGCCGCGTTTTCTGTGATCCCCCGGACCGCCTTGGTGCGCGGGAGCCGGATGCCGGACCGACCGCTGGAACCCTCGCAGCTTTCACAGCAGAGAGCCTCAGCTGAGAGATGCGGTCTATATTAGGAAACGAAGGGAACCGTGCCGGGTTCGGATTCCTGGAGCCGGCGGCGGACTTTCCGAGCGGTGGCGCTGAAGCTGAAGCAGCTGGTGCGCAGCCCAGCCCAGCCGGTCCGCCCCGGGGCTCGGCAGCGCAGCCGCTCCGACAAAAACCGTCACACACTCCGTTCGTCACACACCCTGTCACCGGCAGCTGCGTTCCCTACATCAAGGTTACGCATTCCTACTGCAGGCACGTAACTTCTGTCGTAACCTTGAGAGGGGTTCACGGCCTGGGTGCCGTCTATAAATAACCAGCTGTAAAAGTGTACGCGCTGCGCTGCGCTTCCATCCACACTGACGTACAGCTGCACTCTTTTATTGCTAAATATTTCTGCAGCAGTGCCGGAGGTTAAGTACCCTGCTCAAGGGTAAAACGGTAAAGCAGGGGGTGTGGGGGGGCCAGTGGTTCAGTGGTCAGAGCCGTCATCTAGTAGTCCGAGCACCTGGTTTCAAGCCCCCTTCCTGCCGGAGCAGCCTTGATCAAAGTACCGACCCTGAATTGGTACAGTGAAAATTACCCTGCTGTACTGGTGGTCCTTGACTTTCGACGGGAATTCCGTTGCAACGACCCCCTTGTTAGTCAACTGGCTCAACCACAGCTGGTACCGTAGTGGTTGGAGCTGCTGCGAAGACTGCTAGGTTGAATCCCACGTCCAGCTGGAGTACCCTTGAGTAAGGTACTTACCCTGAATTGCGCCAGTAAAATTACCCAGCTATGTAAATCATTATAAATAGCTTAACATTGTAAGTAACTTTGGAGAAAAGTGTCAGCTAAATGAACAAATGTAGTTTGTCGAAAAGCCACTTAAGTTTTGTCAACATATAGATATATGAAGTAATTAACATGCAACATTATATTGTATAATAGCATTATAATTAATAAAACAATAATTGTATAATTCCACACATTATTCATGCTAAAATAAAACCATTAAATAATAATATAAATACAGGAAAGTTTTACGTCTTCATGCTGTACTGTTACTTTCAAGTTCAAGTGGGTTTTTATTGTCATTCCTCTGTATAGCTCGTATACAGTGGAACGAAACGTCGTTTCTCCAGGACCCTGGTGACACACAGGACGGTACGCGGCACTACACACAACAGTGTGAGACGAGCGCAGGACGGTAAATACACTTTCACTTTCCCTTCCGCTTTTTCTTCATGTTGCTGACCATTTTGAAAAAGTAACTCGAAGGGAATCGCAAACAAAAAGTTTTGTAAGTGAAAGGCAGTCGCTGAGAGACACCCAAACACTGACTGAGACCCAAACAACAAGAGATGTGCGGCCAGTCCATGTTGTCGTAGAGCAGATGGAGCGCTCGCCGTTAGACGCTTCGACCAAATGTTGGAACTCCAGAATAATACAGTTAAGTCCAGGCTGTTGTATGTTGCACATGCTGTAAGTCGAGGACCAGCTGTCAGAATGGATAGATCATTAAGCCACTTTGGAGAAATGCTTATATATACACACACACACAGTCTGAAACTGCTTGTCCCAAGCAGGGTCGCAGCAAACAGGAGGACACACCCAGGACAGGACACCAGTCCATCGCAAAGCACCCCAGGCAGGACTTGAACCCCAGACCCACCGGAGAACAGGCCCCAGTCAAACCCACTGCGCCACCACACCCCCAAAATGCTTATATTGAATTGATGATAATAATAATAATAATAATAACAACAACAACAACAACAACAACAACAACAACAACAACAACAACAACAACACCACAGTTAACGCAACAATTATTAACATAGCGGTTAGTGCTGCTACCTTTGGATCCAAAGGTTGTAGGTTTGAATCTCATCTCTGACTGTAGTACCATTGAACAAGGTACTAACCCTAAGTTGTTCCAGTAAAATTACCCACACCCACAGACTGGCTGAAACTGCTTGTCCCAAGTGGGGTTGCGGCAAGCCGGAGCCTAACCCAGCAACACAGGGCACAAGGCTGGAGGTGGAGGGGAAACACCCAGGAGGGGATGCCAGTGCATTGCAAGGCACCCCAAGCGGGACTCGAACCCCAGACCCACCAGAGAGCGGGACCCGGTCCAGCCCGCTGCCCCACTGCACCCAGTAAAATTACCCACCTGTATAAATGGGTAAATAAAGTAGCATTGGAGAAAAGCGTCAGGTAAGTGTAACAATAATACCACAGTATATACAGTGTGTAGCTGTACATACCATGTAGTTTGCTTGTGTGCGCTGACTCTGAACCGCTATGATTCTGAATATAATAATGATCCGAAGGGAGTGGCTGTTAAATCGGTACCAGTAGGGCTTTGAGAGGTCGAGGAGCCGCGGGTTTGCGGTGTCACAGAGGGTGAATCTCGCGGGAAGTGCCGCAGAGCTCCGAAAACCAGGCCACCGCGACCGCGGCTATTTTTAAGAGCGTGCTGCAGCGTTCAGCCTTTCCGTGGGATTTTCGGGAAGAGTTCATTTGTATGCGCCTTCGACGCCGCCCTTTGTGGCCCCGTCCGCCGGTGTGGTCCTAGATAAGCGCCGGGGCAGATGAGACCGAGTGAGTCGAGTGACGGGAGAAATAAATCTTTTTCGGGGAGGGGGATGTGGGGGTGTGGGGGTGTGGAGGGCTTGTCCCACAGCATGCGTGGATGTGCAGGAAGGTATATTTCCACAGGTTTACTCCCCGCTGAGGTGTAAATGTGTGCAGAGGGTTTGACTGATATGCCTGTATGCATTTCTAAAAGGTTGGTGGACATGGAAATAGTGTATTTCCCTATTTCCCTTATCTTACACAGCTCTAATACACACACACACACACACACACACACACACACACACACACACACACACACACACCTTTGAGCATAAGGACACAAGCAGAGGGCAGAAGATTCTGGAAGTGCTTAGTTTGTGTGGCTGCCAAGAGCTGACATCAACTTAATGGCAGTTAACAGCAGCAACAGCAGCATGTGTTGGCAGTGTACATGAAGGCAATCAGCTAAGTACCACGGTAAAGTGTGAGTACACCTGGGCACCCAGGGCGACACCTGTGTGGAATGAGCTGGACAGAAGAGCGAAAGCAAAGGGGACACAGGTGTCCTGCACCCCTGCTGGGAACTGCTGCAGAAGAGGGCTTCCAGGAAGTGTACTTTTCACTGGAGCTGCATTCTGCAGAACTTTGAGCGAGGTGTCGCACATCCGCAGGTACAGGAGGACCCAAAATGAGGTCTTTGAACCCCTGATCTGGTGCCACGTGTAGCACGTTGAGCGTAAGAGCGCTGAATCGCGGTGAATATGTTCGCCTTGCAGCCTGTTTCCCCAACTGCTCCTAATTAAAGTTTGGCCGCTGATGCCGGGCACGCCGCCCCGAGCTCCGCGGCACGCTGCAAAACATACAGCCAACGCATGGGGGGTTGCTTCAGCCCGTGGGTCATTTAGTTTGATCCACTAGTCTCAAAGTTCCTGGTTTCCACAAGGCCAACGATCTACATGACCTGAAAGACTTACTCTGTTAACATGGTAGTACAGTATGGTGTGATGGACCAGGGTAACTGTGCAAGTAAAGTTGTTATTGAGAGGATCGTGCCTTCATGTAGTCCTCAACTGAGGATACGTGTGACTTACATAGACTGACGACAGCTCTCCCATTGACCTTATTATATTATTCCTGGCTCCCAAAAATATAACAAGTATATTTTTATTTAGTCATTTGAGACTACGTTTATTTATTTATCCGACACTTTCCTCCAAAGTGACTTCCAACGAACCCTATGTAGTGTTACCAGCCCACACACCTTTTTCACCGCGGTGACTTACACTGCTAGATACACTACTTACACTGGGTCACTCATCCATACATCAGTGGAACACACACACTCTCTCTCTGTCACTCACACACTATGGGGGGACCGGAACAGCATGTCTTTGGACTGTGGGAGGAAACCAGAGCACCTAGAGGAAATCCATGCAGACACAGGGCGAACGTGTGAACTTGACACAGACTGAGCAGGAATCAAACCCACATCCTCTCGCTCCACCCAGGCGCTGTGAGACAACAGCACTACTTGCTGTGCCACCATGTTGCCCCCCATCAGACTACTTTCAGTTCCTCTGTAGCTGGATGTAAATTAAATTAAATTTAAAAAAAAAAAAAAACAGAAGTCACTGCCTAGCCCACAGGTTGTCAGGGTCGTGGCGATTCATAGTCTATCCTGGAGTCACTGGGTATAAGGCTGCGAGGGATACGTCCTGCACTTGGGGTCTTGCCAAGTGTTTTTATTTACCACGTTGACCAAGATTTCTGAGGAACCTAAGGAGAAAATAAAGAGAGTGAATCTGTATTTGTTGATTTTGACTGAAGAATAAAAGTCACTTTGGAGATACGGACAGAAGAGGAGTTCTGCTCCAAGCTGTGTTTGTAACGCGAGCAGACAGTGCTCTTTGTACATGATACTTTTCCATATTTAATAACGCCGCACAGAAATGAACCCCGACTGTCTGTTTGCAAGTGTAGATTCGCTCAGTGCTGTGGAGGCGGAGTCAGAAGCGATTATTGGGTTCCTGGACTAATGGTACCGTATATACTGGTGTATAAGTCGACCGCCAAAAATTAGGGGTGTAATATAGGTTTACGCCTGTATTTGCCGGATAGTCGACCCCCAGAATAACGTGAAACTTTTGGGCAGTGCTGTGGTGTCGGAGTCGAAGGTTTTGTGTACCGACTCCACAGCTCTGGATTTACTGCAGGGTTCCTCTGTCACACGACCAAACGTGGTAAAGAACCAGGCACTCCTCCTAATGTTGGTTTCATTCTTTTTTCCTTTCCTCCCAATTCTGTCCTCACTTGATTTGTTGTCTTGGTGCAGTTCAAGTTATTTCTCTCGACCGCTTTCAGCGACGTCCGCGTTCTAAAGCATAAATACGGGAGGACTGGATATCATACGATGGGTGATACACTGTGTTCTCAACTGGAATACTTCACTCTGCTTCCTTTCTTTTTAAGCCTCTGTAATATTATTTTTTTTAATGTTACATAAGCGGTGCGGCTGCATGTATTGCAGAGATGAACATAGATTTTCCCCCGTCGCTGGGTGTCATATTTGGCGATTAATATTCCTCTCACACCCAGCTGTTGTTATTCCAATGTTCCTCTTGCTAGTGCCACCCACACAAAGCCCAACAGTGATGCGTTCTGATCCCAGGAGGATGGCGGTCTTCGTTGGCACCGCCGATAAGTCCGTCTGAAGAGCGCGATACCGTCAGCTCTGCTCTGCCCGAACGGGGAGATAAATTACCGTCCCGAAAGCAAGAGTGCGAAACGTACGCCGGCGGAAACGGTGAAAGCGTTTGGCAGGAGGCCTGCGGCTCAGGGGCCGTTCTGAGCGAAAGAAGTCAATTAAAACACGGTCGTGAGCCTTGGCGGAGCTGGAAAAACGGAAGAACGGAACAAAACGGATGGTTATGTCACTACTCCGGGGCCTATTTCTTCGGAGTTTTTCACAAGAGCTCTTTTCCGCCTTTGTTTAACGGGTTCCATTAAAAATGTAGATCCCAATCTCCGCTCCTCCGCCGCCGTCGGCTGGACAGGCGTGTCTCCGGCCCCCGTTTCCGATCATCAACCAAAGTGATTTACCTTCCAGAAATTCCAGAGTCCTTCACAAGGTCGCTCAACTTCGTTTGTCGCTTTTCTCGGATGTTACCTACATATTGTATAGCAATGAAAACGGCAGCGGGCAGCGGGTAGGACAGCGGTTGGGGACGTCTCAATCAAAGGATACAGGTTTGACCCCAACCTCCTGCTATTGTGCCCCTGAATTTATATGGTAAAAATTACCCAGCTCTATAAATGATCGTAAGCAGCTGAATGTAAGCATTGTAAGTCACTTTGGAGAAAGACATCAGATAAATTAATAGTTAATAATAATCATAATAATAATCTCAAATTTTTTTAATTAAAAGATTTAAATATAATCCTTTTTTGCACTCTTTTTTCTTAAATTGCTAAGGCAACCAACTTGGGGGACCACTCGTCCCAAGTAGGGAGGGGGTGGTGAACCAGGGCTTATCCTAGAGACAGTATCTCACCACACACCCTGCTTCGGACAACTGGTCTTCTAGGTTCATGCTGGACAGAGTATCTGGACAGTATATCAGTCCATCACAGGGCTGCCACTAGGTACCCAGACAGTGGAGCAATTGTAGGGCAAACATTTTTGCTCAAGGGCACAACAACCACAGGGGGGATCAAACGGGCAACTTCCGCCACCAAAGGCAGCTGCTCCAACCACAACGCTACCAGCCACCCCCCTGCTAAACCCCCCCCCCCCCCCAAACAAAATACTGTACTGACCAGCTGCATTTTTTTGCTGCTATTATGTTTACATTTACAGCATTTATTATTACTGTATATTGTAATATATTGTTTTTATTGTATATTATAATATGTTGTAATATATTGTTTTTTATGTAGCACCATGGTCCTAGAGGAACTTTGTTTTGTTTCACTGTACACTGTACCACCTGTATATGGTTCAAATGACAATAAAGCCACTTTGACTAATTAATAATTAATCCCTTTTCACGTGTGATCAGAACGATTGACAATTCTCTTCTAACAGAAGATCTTCCAAAGAAACACAACAATGCGATGTTTTGCCCTCAGGAATGATATTGATTTGTCTTCCTCGTGTGTTGAAAGCGCTCGCTGGCTGAGTGTAAAGTTTAAACGGGAGGCGGAAGCGCTGTGCGCTTTCATGGCGCGCGAAGGCAGAGGAAGGAGCCGTTAGTGTGTTTGTAGCCGACGGCATGGCGCTGGCTGCCTGCGAACCCGTCTGCTTCGGAACCTTCACCTCGACCGCCTCGGCCTCCCCGCCAGAACACCGTATTTCACAAGGCCCGACTTGGCCGTTATCTCGGGCCGCAGAGCTACAAGGACGATCCTGTATCCCGGCGTAAATCTCCACCAGGGTAAACAAAGTCTGTCGGTTTGCCAAAGTAATCCCTCCAAAGCCCCTGTCTGGCTTTCCTTGAAAAAGCGCCAAAAGGAAAGTTTTTTTTTTTTTTCCCTCCTTTTTTGGTTTTTCCTTCATCCAGCTGAAAGCACATCGGCCCGCAACAGAAGGAGACGGCTCCCCGAAACGAGATCCAAGGCGAAATCTCGCAGAGGCCCACCTTGTTCGCCAGAGCGGGATGTTTTAAGCACAGCGTCACTCCAGAAACACTCCGAGTGTGTGGGGGGCTCTTGTGTGAGCAGCGCGTGCCGTTGGGGCTTCGCTCATCTAATAGGCGCGACCCCATCGAACCCACATCCTCACAAGTGCTTTCACACCACTGATACGCACCGATGCCCTGCCGGGTTGTGTGGCTTTCTGCGCAGCAGGTATTTGACACAAAAAGAGTGATAACTTTCTTTATGTGATACTGCACTCCTTACGGTGAAGCTACTTGCCATTTTTACCGGAGTACACAGCAGGCGGTGGGATTCGAACCTGGGTCTTCTGAGTGCAAGGCAGCAGCTGAGAGGACTGCAGTGCTGCTACAGTGCTATAAGTAGGTTGCCAGAGTGGCTGAGTGGTTAAGGTGTTGGACTTAAGCTCTAATGGGTGTGAGCCTGTGTGGGTTTGAACCCCCTGGTATACTCTTGCCCAGTGCCCAGTGATAGAACACATCTTTCTGGCATCAGTGTCTTTGACAGTTAAATGAAAGTCCCTGCTGTTGCTTTGACTATTTCTTCTGTGGTCAAGAAGAGGACAAATGTCTCATGGACAGCTGATAGTATACCGGTTAGAGCTACTACCTTTAGATCTGAAGGGTGTAGGTCCAAGCCCCACCTTTGACTGTAGCTGCCTTGAGCAAAGTACTTATCCTAAAAATTGCTCCAGGAAACATTACTCAGCTGTACACATAGGTAAATAATTGTTAATCCCCTAACATCATAAGTTTCTTTGGAGAAAAGCATCACATAAATATAACAGTAGGTGTGAGTGTCCACACATGGGTTCACATCCCACTGGAGGTCCTGAACAAAGTCCTTACCTCAAATTGACTCTCTCAATTTCTTTTGGTAACTAGTTCCAGCAGGGACACTGGAGACACAAGTGGTCAGACAGAAAAGTTTTACTGAGAACCTGAATATCACATAAATTATGGTTTCACTTCAGCTGGACCTGTTGTAGCATCCTGCTTGTCTTTTATTATTATTATTATTATTATTATTATTATTATTATTATTATTATTATTATTATTATGGGGGCATGGTGGTGCAGTGGGTTTGCCTGAGTCCTGCTCTCTGGTGGGTCTGGGGTTCAAGTCCACTTGGGGTGCCTTGTGATGGACTGGCGTCCCGTCCTGGGTGTGTCCCCTCGCCCTCCGGCCCTACGCCCTGTGCTGCCGGGTTAGGCTCCGGCTCTCCGCGACCCTGCATGTGACAGGCGCTTTCAGTCAATGTGTGTATTATTATTATTGTTGTTGTTGTTGTTGAGCATTACTGTGAGACACTTTTTCCCCAAAGTAACATAATATTTTAGGTTCATCGCTAAGCGACTTACATTGATTTACCCATTTCTACAGCTGAGTAATGTTCATTGAATCACTTTTTACTGTATCAGTTTGTTGAGTCACGAATTTTCAAAGTGAAAACATTTTCCAGTATGTTTATCCTGTATTGCATTTTATTCACTTATCACTGTTTGAAAATTTGTCGTGGAATATTGAACTGCGTTTACCTGCTGAGCCGACAGGTGGCGGTAAAGAGCAGCCAAACCAAACTGGAGCGTAGGACCGACTTCATTAACGTCACCTCCGCCGTGTCTACAGCAGGTGACTGGTGCTCCTGAGTGTCGGTGATCAATAACAACCCGAGGAGTGTTGCGCATGTTTATGCCATGAATCCGTCTTCAGTCAGCATGAGTTTGAGTACAGGTGGTCCCCAGTTTACGATGGGGTTACGTTCTGTGAAATCCATCGTAAGTCGAAAATATCATAAATCAGAAATGCATTTAATACACCTAACCTACCGATCGTCATCACCCAGCATATGTGTGATGGCCATTACAGGATCGCCACCTTCACGATGGACAATTACGTCGAGTTTCTCCTCAACAGTAATTGCCCTCCTCTTCTCCTTCCCACCAGCAGCAGGAGACACAGATGGGTGTTTCTGTGACATTATGGAGGCACAAAACACAACCATGTGGCAGACTGGGAGATGCGATGCGCTGCCACTGCCCAGCATCGCGAGAGAGTATCGCATCGCATATCGCTTGCCCAGGAAAAAATCAAAATGAAAAATTTGAAGTACGGCTTCTGCTGAATGTCTATTGCCAGCTCACCGTCGTAAAGTAAAAAAAAAAAAAAATCGTACGTCGAACCATCGTAAGTCGAGGAGCATCTGCGTATGGGCACGTACAGACATCCCTCCAGTTACGCAAACAGACCGTTCTTCAACCCCTTACGCAAGTCGAAATGTACGTATGTCGGATTCCCCCTCCTCCGTTACAGAGCCAAGCCATCCCATTTGTTGCAAACATGGGTATAAAGAAATTACGCAATATAATACTCTGGTAAATGTCAGACATACTAAATACTGTAATAAGACATAATCCTAGTCAATGAAACAAATTTTGACATTTCTATAAAGCACACATTTAATAAAAGAGTAGATTACCGTATACAGTATCGTACTGTGCGTGTTTACCTTATATCTAGTAGTGTGCTGGCACACAAGAGGGTGGTGTTATGGCGTAATTTATCATTTTTTCATCTCACTTGTTGCACCTTGATGTTTCTTCGTTATTGTTGTTTTCATGCTAGCTGTTCCTTCCACCTTCTCCTTTGTATGTGCAGCATCCTTCACTATCGTATTCACAGTCGATACGGGTAAACCTGGTTCCCCTGCTATGGACGATAATATGAAGTATGAAGGTGGACAAAGATTATTTTCAATTTCATCTCCAAATTGACTGCCGTACGCTTGCGAGATGCTTCTCGTTTTCCTTCAAGTGCACGTTTACCACCAGGTATTGCTAATAATAAAAAGGGTAAAAAATATGGGAAAAAAGCACTACGCTAAGGAGAGGAAATGCGTTCATGGCTCAAAGCACACGGGAACTGGGAAGATGCAGCTTCCCGCCTTGTCTGGTTACGCCGACTTGCGTTTAACGTATTTCAGATATTTCGCTTAAAATAAAGTGCTATCCGTAAATAACGTGCATGTCGGGAATTTGTTATGTAAAGCCGCATTTATGTAATTCGAATTTACTTAGGTAGAGGGTAGTCTGTATTTGTATTTTCAGTCGTTTTCAACACGTTTTAATTGCTTAATTGTCACAGAACCCATAAATAACGGCGTTTGTATTACTAGTACAATTACCTGACCAGAACAAGCAGATGGAAACTGAATGGGAATGTATTATTAGTGATAAAAGTGACTTTTGGACTTCCGATGGGCAGATGCTTTCAAGTTGTGACACGTTGGTACCTCGAGTCTCCGGTCCCGAGGAGTGAGCGGGACGTGGTTGCTGTCCTTGGTGCTGAACCGATTTCTCACCACGAGGGTCCTGAGCTGAAAAAGGACCGCCGCTCCTCACCCCTCACCTGCATAATTTACTGCTCGTACCCTCCTTACCTCCTCGTGACCTCGCGGCACCCTTAGTGCGCATAACCTCAGTGAATCTCAAAATCACGGTTTTCAAAAGTGCTCCATGTTTGATTCCGTCTCTGTTTATACCAAACGTTGGTGTTGTACTGTTGCGCCCAGCTGATGCATGGCTCGATTTGCATAAACTCACAAAGTGTTTTTCTCTCTGCTCTCAGGGTGCTTGTCTGGCAGCGGGAGACGTACTCTGCTTTTGCCTCTCTGGTAAGTGCATTCAAGTTCTGTATTCCATGCTGACAACAAACTGTGAAAATGAAAATGTATTAAGACTTAAATTTTAAGAGTCAAAATTTAGTTTCATTAAGTCCGCTGTTGCTCTTCTCCAAAGTTGGCTTCCAGTGTTACTTTTGTGCACTAAAAGACATTTAAACAGCACGGTGAATTTGACTATCAGTTTAGGGTAAATACCCCCATGTACCGCAGCAGGGGCGCAGATTTGGATGCGTATCTTTCAGATGCGAGGTGACGGCTCTAAGTATTACTTCATGTGCTTTAGCCCTTTTAAAGTGTAAAAGTTTTAAATGTACATTGGACGTATTTTCCCTGCAGCGATGGCAGTACAGGCTTATTTCGGTGCTGCGTGTGTGCCTTTCACCCTCTCGTACCATCGACAGACAGGTGGGTTTTGTTAAGCGCGCTTGCAAAAATGATCACGCTGGAGAAGAGAGACGCACTCGGCACGTTGAGTCTCAGGGCTTGGGAAGGGTTCGAGGTCAGAAGGGGGACACCGCATTTTGTTCGACGGTAAACCTCTCATATCTCAACGCAGAGTGTCAAACACCTCTTGGGGTGGAGGGCGGTCTTGTTTCGGGCAGCTGAAAGCAGAGTGGCTGCCACTGCTGCCTCGCAATCTGAAGGATGGTGGTTCAGATCTCACCTCCTGCTGCAGTATGCTTGAGCACAGTACGTGTAAGATTACATGGCTGTGTAAATAGTTAGGGATACTGCGGTTATTTGGGGTTGAGGGAGACGGTAAGATCCAGAATCCAACCTTCTGTTTAGTAGACATCCAAGTTCTCACAATAAGGCATTTCTACTCCTGATGTACAACATCAGTGTGTGGCTTTATGTTCCATATGGCCAGGTTGTTGATTTTAAACGCAATCAGTTCAATTTCAGCTTTTGGCCCCCAAATACATTAGGTGTAAAACATAGAAGAACTTATCTGACACTTCTTAGTTCCCTATTCATTTAGCTGATGCTTTTCTCCAAAGAAGCTTACATTTACCCATTTATACAGCTGAGTAATTTTACTGGAGCAATTTAGAGTAAGTACCTTATTCAAGGATACTGGAGCTGAGGATCAAACCCGCTGTCTTTGGATCCAAAGGCAGTAGCTCTAACCACTACACCACCAATTTTACACATTTACTTTGCTCTACTGGGGCAATTTAGGGTAAATGCCTTTGCTCAAGGGTACTACAGCTGGAGGTGAGATACGAACATGCGCTCTTTAAGTCCAAAGGCAGCAGCTCTACTTACTACGCAACCAGCTGCCCCATAGAAAGGCCGACTTTTCCGATCTCCGCTGTCTTTTTGAGAGAATCCCATCTTCTCCCCACATGATCAAGGTGTGACAACTGCAGTCGTGTCATTTGTGCTTCCCGTGACAATTCTGACTTCAACTGATCCAGCACCCACCTGTTTGTTTTCCGTGACGTCCTTAAAAGTCTTCTCGAGCAGCGCAGTCCTGAGGAGTCCGTACTTTTCCTGTCCTGCTGCCCCCCCACTAAATCACATTCTCTTTCTTATTAAACTCTGCTGTAGTGTTGTGCTCCGGCAGGATTTATGTAGCATTAATCCCCCCAAACACAGATGCATGTTATCCCATTAAGCGTAGCGCACGAGGCTACATGTCAAACGTCACTCCTGTTTTAAGTCTTCTGGCACTAACGATCAACACGGTCCTCTTCCTGCGCTGATCCATCGAGCTCTCATTTTATTCCACCACCAGACCTTCCCGTTATGAATTCGCTTGGCGAACCGCTCGACGGGACGGACTCTTTCAGCGCTGCCGCGAAAGACACGTCCCCGTTTGGCTCGCATTCGAAATAAATAATAGGAGTGGAAATAAAGGCCGAGTTCTGGAGATTAGTGAAATAATCAGGCTCTTCTGGAGACAAAGCAGCAGATCTCCTCACAAGTGGCGCCTCCAAACAGCCGCTTGTGCGTTTTTTTGTTTGACAGAAACGAGGGAGACGGCCAGATTGCTGCTTTCTTTTTGTAACTCTGTCTGTATTCGAGAAGGGTCTGAAAACTCACCTTTTCCAGATCCACTTCGCCAAGATCTCTCCAGCTCATTTACCGTGTAACTGTTCACGCGTCGTAACTCCATGAGCATCCCCAGATACAACCTTTATTCAGCCAATACTCTGGCATTGTGCTAGCTTCGCAGGGAGGTCCAACGTGAACCGGGCAGGTGATGGTGAGAATTATCAGTGATCGCTTTGACTTTGTCTCTGAAAAACAAAGCAAAGTCTTCAGCAGTGAGAGAAGAGGGAGGAGGAGGTGGAGGGGGACACAGAAGGGATGAGAAGGTTGCAAAGAGTCTGTGTGGTTTTTTTGGATGCAGACTGTATTTTGTTGGGGAAGGAGGAGGTTTTGGCTGAAGAGACAGCAGACTGACAGCATCAGAGGGGGTGACACCAAAATGAGTGTCTATGAAATGTTTGTGCAGTATTTCAGCACAAATGTGTTATTGTTTCTTAAAATATCCCTGCAGTTCATTACGAGAACAAGAACATGTTTGGTAATAAAGCCCAGTTTACATGTATCAATGTTCCTACAAGGATAAAACTCTGCACTAATTCACTTTTTGAACCTTCCAATGTGCTCCGCTCACAGCTCTTATTATTGCCCAATTACAGTGAGCGCAAGGCTGGAGGGAAGAGGACACATCCAAGACGGGACGCCAGTCCATCGCAGGGCACCCCAAGCAGGGCTCGAACCCCAGACCCACCAGAGAGCAGGCACAGGGCAAACCCACCGCACCCCCCTCGCATTATTCATGTTAGAATAATGTAGAATAATAATATAAATACAGTACAGTATCACGTTCTCGTGCCACGCTTTCATTTCTGAATTTGTTGTGAACATGACTAGAAAGAACACTCACCGTTTCCCTACCCAGCTAGTTTTAAATGAAAAGCCATTTGTAGGGAATCGCAAAGGAAGAGCTTCATAAAACACAATGCAGTCGCCACTACGCAGCAGAGATGTTACCGTGCAGAATACGGAACACTTGTCCTTAGACGTTGCGGCCAAACGTCGGAAGTCTAAAGTAACGAGGTTAACGGGACGCCGTCATCAGTACAGCTGGTCATAAGGACTGTTCGTTGTATACATGTCGTAAGTCGAGGACTACCTGTATTGAAAAAATAATTTTGTCTACATGTTAAAACAGAAAAGATGTAAACTAGCAGCTTCAAGAAGCTGCTAAAAGCTTTTTTTTTTTTTTTTTTTATTTTTTTTATTTAATACGTACCTTTGAAATGCTTTCTGTCACTGAAATATCATATCATCCCAAAGGTGTTCTATTGTCTGTTATATTTCTCTTCATCTGACGGGCCCAGGATACCTTACTCTGGAAGTGAAGTAACAGTCCTCTTCCTTAACTCCTTTGTAGTTGGAGGGTTGTTGCCTCAGCTCTGTATTTGATATGAAGGACGTGGGTCTCTCATGATGTGCATCTCTAGACATGTTCCGCAAAGCCCACCGTTCCAAGGTTTAGCTGATGTCTGGCAGTCATCTGTGCCGACAGCTCACGCCTTTGCTCCTGGCTTCCGGATGTTGCCGTGGCGCCGAACCCGATGTTGTTCCGCTGCAGTCCGGTAGCAGGGTGTCCCGTCCTCGGGATTAACAGCGATGGCTTTATAATGAGGGGAACCTCTCCAGTCGCCGAGGGGTGCTGGTATTGGGCACCAAATTTCACTACAAAAAAAAAAAAAAAAAAAAATTCCAACCTTGGAAAAAATAAGAAAAAACCCTACTTAATAACAAACATTTTTGTGTAAAAATTTAACAAGATCCTTCTATTACGTAAACATTGTGTGATGCATTGCGTCCTCGTATCTTTGAAATGTTGCACCTTTGTAGGTGACATTTTCCATGGAAGTGCCATTCGCAATATATACTACGTAACTATTTGGTCCCTTAATGAACTGCAGTCTTGAAAATAAGTGTTGTTTTCAGTGCATTTTAGGAAGTTAAAGTATAAATGTGTGTTCTGTGCATGTGTAATTTGTATATACCTGTTATCATAAATAATTACAGTAAAAAAAAAAAAAAACTAATTAAAATTTCATTTTCCCTTGTTCTTGACCTATACGTAAAATATTTTATGTTTTCGTAGCTTTATTCTTCTTGAGATTCTAGAGAAGTCCAAAGGGTGTTTGCTCCATTCCTGGGGTGCACAGAAACGATTACCGTTTGCCCTGAACACGAGTATTACAGGTAGTACAGTTTTTACACCGTCTAGTCTCTCAGCCCAGATGCAACCTAGTTACTCATATGAGCAGATATTTTATAAAAATATATCCAACTGAGGACCTCTGCAAAGGGCTCAATAGCAGGTCAGCAATATGTTAAACATGGTGTTAAAGGTGTAACGACAGTTCTTTTATACACTTACAACACAGATCCCAGAGCTTACACTGTTTGTAGTAGTAAATATGTTGCAGAAGTAATTCAGATCATGAACCTTACTTAAAGGTTCAAGAGCAGTATCCTGAAGAAACTGAACTTAAATATGTGTAGCAACCAATGACCAGTTTGTTGAGTTACCTACAGTCGACGTGTGGCTACACTACATTTAAAAAAAAAAAAAAAAAAAGTCACTAAATAACCTTAAAGATCTGTTTTTTTGAATAGATCAGACTGAAACTTGCTTTAAAAAAAGTTATGTTTCTCATGCACTGAATGTTTACGTGAAATTTTCTGACAAATGAGCCTGAGTGCGAATGAGAAACTAATCAGACTAATGACACACAGCGCTGTCAGCGGCGCCGCTTCTGCTCCGCGGGCCACGGATGTCAGGTTACGGGCGATGCTGCGAACGGCGGGGTTTGGGATCACGGCCATTACCGATGATTTGAGCAACGGCGAGTCGAAAATGCGGATGAGAATCCAGCTCTCCAGGCCCGTTGGGAAATGTGTTGGGAGTGCGTTTTGGGGCATCGTTCCGGCTCAGTACCTCAAGAGTGTGGCTTTCAGGCAGCGCTCGCTGGAGTGTGAATGTGGAGGAATCACAGCATAACCCCCGTGGAACAAGTCTGAGGACATGTTTCCAACTCTTCTTCTATGCTTGAGATGCCTTCCCTCATTACTGAGCACAACCTCATTATTTGCCATTACCTCATTACCCAGTGCCACTTCATTAATTGCCATTATATCGTTACTGAGCCCCCCCATTAATAACATTGCCTCATTATTGGGCACAACCTCATTGATTAAGTTACCTCACTGCTGAGCACAACCTCATTAATTACATTTGTATTTACATGTATTAATTTAGCAGGCACTTTTCTGCAAAGCAACTTCTAATGAACTCTGTACAGGAGTATTGAGGCCACACTTTTCCACCCAAGGTGACTTACAATGCTAGACAATTACCATTGTCTCATTGGTGACCACACCCTCATAAATTACCTCATTTTTGGCCACGACTTCATTAATTACATTAATTCGTTTTGGACTCATTAAAGACATTAGTGCCTCTAACCTCCTTAATGACCCTTACTGTGCTACTGACCACCACCTCATTACTGACGACCAACGTGCTACTAACCACGACTTGGTTACCGATTGTCAATTTATTACTGACCACAAGCTTGTTACGCGCCACCATCCAGCATCCCTTCTAGCACACTTTTCCATGTGCAGCTCAGTCTTTGTAACGAAAGTTCCTCCACTCACCCACAAACAATCCCACAATCCTCTTCTCTTTCACTTTGCGTCCCAGGGGAGGACAGGAACCAGAAGTGAACTTTAGCACTAATTATAGACTTGACACAGTCGACTGCTGTGATTTTCTCTTCTTCTCTTCACACTTTAACAGCGAAATGAATGTTATGTCTGTATATTTCATAAATGATAAAAGTATTAGTGTATTGGTCAGATTTTGCCTGTTTTTCATGACTTTTTTAGACGGCGTAATTCTTTGTAAGAATACATCACATGACTCCAGGATCATTGTGTGCTGTTCGCTGAAGCAGTACACTGTGTTCTTGTGTTATTCTTTGTTTTATTTATTTCCCCTGGAGTACAGTTTTTGCATATTTATATATATATAGACACATAAACAAGTAAAGAAGCAGTGCGATCTGAATACTTTGAGCAGCTGCTGTTTGCGTAACTGGAGAATTGACAGCGAGGGAAGTGCGGTCAATGTGGACCGGCAGAGCGACTTCAGCTCCACTGCAGAGTTGCTTGATGGACACACACACACACACACACACACACACACACACACACACACACACACACACACACACACACACACACACACACACACACACACGCGTGCGCGCGCTCTCATTCTGGAACGAGTCGAGTCTTTCTGCCCGTCCAGTTCTGACACGGCGAGCTGGTAATGAACAGGCTGAGCTCAAGTCGTCATGAGACATCTCCTTATTTTTTATGTCTTTGCATTAATTCCGATTCGCTGGCTTCTGAGACGCCGCGGTTCGGCTGCACTCGCTTTGCGGCTGTGCAGCAGCACTTGTAACGAAGGCAGTGCCGAATTCCCATTAGTGCCTAGGGCCTCCGAAGGGGCGAGGAAACTTAAAAGGCAGAAAAAATAAGGAAAAAAAGGGAAAATAAAGATTGTGAGACAGAAATTTAATGTGGTTAAAAGTTCAGTGTTATGTTTGAAATGCATGATACCAGAATTTCCAGGCATTTCCTAAGAAAGTTCTGTGCTTCGGCTTCTCCGTCAATCATGTGGTTTACCATCGGGATAGTTTGAGGTGCATCAAGTAGCATCTCTGGCCTTTTTGCAGTGAAGGTGCCCAGGGCCTCGAGACACTGAACTACAGCCCTGACTCATCTTCGACTCTGAGCCCTCAGCTTAGGGTCAACAAAGTGTGGAAAAATACAAAGAAAGCTGCCGTTAGGAAGAGTCACAGATGGGTGAACAACCGGCAGGAAGTGTGTGTGTGGGGAGAAGCGAGAACTCGGCAGGGGAGTGTAAACACTGCCTTAATCAAGGGTACTGTAGCAGGAGCTGGGATTCAAACCCAGGACCTTCCACATTTATTAGAGACTTTTCTCTGAAGTAACTTACAATGTGAAGGTTACATTTATACAGCAGCATGATTTTACTGGAGTAATTTAGGGTAAATACCTTGTTGAAGCATACTACAGCTGGAGGTGGGAATCTAACCTGCAACCTTTAGAGCCAAAGGCAGCAGTACTAACCACTTTGCTACTAGCTGCCATATCCAAGGTAGTGGCTGCAAACATTGTTCCACATGGTCTTTACCAGGTAGAGTGAGAGCCGTCTGAGCTCAGTTGTGAAACGCTTTTATTTGGGTTCTTCTTCCCATGCTCAGTGTTGTTTCATTAACTTGACGTTGAGGTGCTTCCTCCAGCGGTGCACCTGAGGGGTGTGCCGACTCCGCTGTTGCAGGTTCAGATCCTGCCTTCTGCTGTAGTACCCTTGAGCAAGGTACTTACCCTGAGTTGCTCCAGTGGAAAAAAAAACTCACCTGTATAAATGAGTAAATTGTTGCAAGCAGCTTAACATTGTAGGTTAATTAATGTACAGTAGGTTCCTCAAGAGAAGAAGA